>NC_137819.1:13138305-13488305 GCF_963921795.1 Nannobrachium achirus | reverse complement strand
TCTTTTTTATATAATAATTTTTATTCAGCATTCATCATAGACAGTGTAGGAGGGCAGAGTCATTTATTACTTGCGCCCATATAAAATATGAGGCGCAAGTACTGCGTTCAGTTGAAGGTTTTTGTCTGTGGCACACATTGGAACACTGAAGTATACTATATATAATACTTAAATATAATATATATATATATAATATATAATATATAATATATAATATATAATATATAATATTATATATAATATATATAATAAATAAACCGGAGAGGATATATATATATATATATATATATATATATATATATATATATAGACACACACACACACACACACACACACACACACACACACACACACACACACACACACACACACACACACACACACACACACACACCTGGAGACTACCTTTCCAGTTATATATATCCATATATACCTGGAGAGGATATATATATATATATATATATATATATATATATATATATATATATATATACACACACACACACACACACACACACACACACACACACACACACACACACACCTGGAGACGATATATACCTGGAGACTACCTTTCCAGGTATCCATATATACCTGGAGAGGATATATACCTGGAGACTATCTCTTCGGGTATATATATCCATATATATCTGGAGAGTATATACTGTATACCTGGAGACTACCATATACCGTATATATATATCTATATTAGTCTCTAGATATATATCCTCTCCAGGTATATATATCTATATATACCTGGAGAGGATATATATCTGGAGACTATCTCTCTGGGTATATATATCCATATATACCTGGAGAGGATATATACCTGGAGACTACCTCTCCGGGTATATATATATATATATATATATCAGGAGACTATCTCTCCGGGTATATATATATAGACTACCTTGATAAAAGGTGCAAGTTTGCTCCTCGTTAAAGGTGCTGTCTTGTTTTCTCTAAGGTGGAAACGGGATAACCACGCCCCGGACTCATTTTTGAAGCTTGTGATTGGATGAACCAGAGGTAGGGAGCGCTCCATTGTGGTCACTTGGACCGCAGCAGAAGTGCACCAAAACCTAAACCTCGCCTTAACCCTAACCCTAACCTTAGTAAAACTAACGCTGGTGAATGCTAACCTGGTGAAATGCTAACCTGCCGACGCGGGTGAGAACGAGTGCTCTATCCCGTTTCCACATTAGAGAAAATAAACTGGCTCCCGGGAGATACGTTCACGGAAGTCTATTTAACGGCGAGTAGTTCAAGGTTCAAGGTTGTACTTTATTTTGCACATGTACATAAGAGTAAAGGTCGTTGCACACTGTTGCGTTTTTCGGGCCGAATATCGGAGTGAATTTTGGAGCACGTAAAAAAAAATCAACCTCACGTTATGTCAATCACATTTGCACACTGCCGCACATTTCGTATTTATTTTCGGACCAGGGTTGATTTTTTTTGGTTTTCGCAACTGTTGCCACTGGGTCCCTTGCTCTCTCTCTCCTTGGCCGGAACAATGCTTTTGAGGATTTCGGATTTCCAATACGCAATGAAAAAACGCAGTGCAGTGTGCACCAAAGAAAAGAGCATCCTCAAATATTCATGTGCATAACATTTGGCATATTCTATACGCCAACAGCATATTTTTCCAGTAGTTGCTACTGTACTGTACTTAACTTTTTGTGTAAACATCTTCATAGTATGTTCTATGCGAAACAGGTTACTTTATTCAACTTCACAGTATACATTTATGTACAGTAGGTGCAATTCAACTTCACAACATGTGAATTTGTGAAGTAGGATCGCAAGGAGGGCACGAAAGGGGGGTGGGGGCTAGTGATTCCTTTTGCCCTGGATCTTTCTTAGCCTTACATTAAGATTCTCCTGCCGAAACTTCTGCATTGTGACGTTGGGGCGACGGCAGGATAGTCTTACAGACTTGTCAGACAGTTCGGGGGGTCGTCAAAAGTGGAATAGCGGCTCTACACATGCACACATGCAAAATATAGGGCTCCGTAGCAGTTCTGCAAAATGTATGCGACTTCGTAGGAAGCCGTGTTTAACACAAGCGAGCGAAAACACACAATCACAGTGTCTTTTAGGACAGTGGTTCTCAATCTTTTCAGGCCGCAACCCCTAAAATAATCATATTTTAACTGGGGACCCCCCCCCCCCCCACCCTGACGAGCACTACTGAGACATTGCATTTTGTATAACACAGTTCTATTGGGAAAATAGCAGATCCCATAAAATAATTTGGGTACCCCCTGCGGGTCCCGACCCACAGGTTGAGAACCACTGTTTTAGGACATCACGCCTCTCATGGCAAGTCTGCTTTCGACAATGCAACTCCATCGCTTCACTTCATAGTTGGGGCGAATCCAATATTTCCGTGACCACGAGAGCAAAGGTCTGTTTCTCAGTGGTTTTGTCAACTATGAAGGTTAAATAACAAATTGAGCTCCCATGGCCCTCGCAAAAATGTGGCCAACAAAACGATGGTTTAGTGACGAGTCATCACATTTCACAGTCTTTTGGGGTCCGTTTTTAGCCCAAGGAATGTTTTTCATGCAAAACAAATGCTTGCAATGGATTCAGAATAATAAAAAAAAACCTAGTTTGACCCTCACATCCAACTTAATGCAGATATTTTGGGAGTATTTTTTTCCTTTATAGTATAGGGTATAGTAAGTGAATGAGACTGAAAATTACCCTAACTGTCAAACATTTTGCCTGCATTTTTGCGAGGGACATGGGAGCTCAATTTGTTATTTAACCTTCATAGTTGACAAAACCACTGAGAAACAGACCTTTGCTCTCGTCACTACATATTATTATTATAGTATTAGTCCACATTTTTCAATAAAGAGCTGTTTTAATCCAGATTGTGTCGAAATCTCATTGGCTGTGTGTTTACATGAACAGGTATATTCCACTTGTATTCAAAATGACTGCTCATTCAGAATGGGATTGGAGGGGTGGTTTATGCCGTTTGGATAGGAATATACTTGTATTCAGGTTCCATGTAAACAGTTGGGTATGAATCTCTGTTTGGAATGAGTTCATTATGAATGAATACATATTGTCCATGTAACCGCAGCCAAAGCTTTTCCTCCTTTACCATAATGTTGGGTGCAACTGTGCAGATGGAAGAGTACCAGCTGCGCAATACAATATCAATATGTGCGGCGCTGTTGTGCAGTTTGTGCATGTTCGGAGCCTTGCTCGCGTGTCCCCCCTGGTGAATTCCAGGGCTGCATTACAACTGTACTCTAAAACTCTCCTAGATTGAAAATGTCAGCATCGATGAAATACATCTACGAGAGTCTTAATCTAAGGCAAGTTCAGGTGCACTCCCGGTAACTTGTAGTTGTCCACAATCTCTCTTTTCTTATCACTGTTTTTGAAACTGCAAACAGTTTGGAGTTCATACAAAAATAATCTTTGATGCCTGAAAACGGTAAAACTCCAAATCTGGTGATGTCATCATGATTGTTGACACCTCTGCCTGTTGTGGGGCAACGCCTGGAGAGAGCTGGACACCTGGAGGAGACATAATGCATTGTCTTCAGTTATTAGAATGAATATACAGTACATGATTAAGTCTGACTGACTGACCAGCAGACTAACAGACAGACAGTCAGACAGACAGACAGACAGACTAACAGACCAACCGACTGACTGAGTGTAAGTACTCCCTTGATAAACAAGTTAAGTGTTCACCAGCCTTTATATCCTTTATAATAACCTCACACACACAACAGACTATGGCAGCCAAAGCTAAAAAGCAAAACAATGTGTAATGGATGATTATTGGCATGGCTCCGAATGCCTCTTGGCCAGTCAGCATTTACAGTAGGAACTATAGCAGAGGGGGAGGTAGGTAGCACTTCTCCCATAGACAGGTGAGAAGTGAGCCCCCCCTTACCTTAGCTCCACCCCCTTGTTTCCCCATACCCTGTACATATACTGTTTTGTATAACTGTGATGATGTTTGTATGTTTTTGTTTTTTTGTTATTTGTATAACCATGAGTTGAATACCTAGGACTTGCAATGTAAAAAAAGACCGTAAAAAGACTTATTTGGGATGTTCCTTTTAGGCAGGGTGTTTAACTGTACTTGTACTGTACTACATTCTTTAATGTATTGACTATACTTGTTCTCCACTTTTGTCTAATAAAATACTCAATCAATCAATAAATCAAGGCTACTGTGTTGTGTCAGATACATTTCATATACTAGAAATTTGGCTGGTGTACAGTGTAAACAGCCCCTCACAGAACTCGAGCAGACCATCGTAGTAGTATAGTAGTTCCATGATTATAAATGATAAATAATGTTTAACAGGTTTAAGCGGGGGCAAGGGGTAATATTGTTAAAGGGCTGAAGTGATTGTCCAGACGTGCCCAGGAGACACATGAGAGTAAAACATACTGAAGTACTGCTTAAGAAAAGTTGCCAGTTCAGTTGAAGGCATTGATGGCTGGCTACTGTGCGCGTGCGAATAAAACATGGTGGCCCGTACGTACGTGTGTCTCAAAGAATTATAGTACTGCATTAAGTTCACTTACCTTATGTTTAAAAACTCCTCACTAGATCCTCTTTCTTCATCTTCCTTAGTACATTGATCACAATGGGAACTTTCTTCTCTGGATAGGCTCCCACGATCAGGTCGGCAGTCTTCATCTTGTCAGCGTCCTCCAGGCTGTCCTTTGGCATCGCTTTGAGGCCTTCAAGGTTACAGCTTTGTCGCAGATACCACTTGAACAACTTGAACTCGTCCTCGTCCAGCTCCCTCAGGGTGTCATGGATTCTGTTCAGAACTATTTCCTAAACAGAGCATGTTAACATCTCAGTTTCATTATCTTAAAGGGATATTTCAGTTTCAAAACATTTCTGGGTAATTTTTACAGTCTACGCTGGCTTTTGTGAACACCCTGGACAGTTTTTACGTTGCTTAATTCAGTATTTAGATATTTGATATTCATTTTATCAGACACTCCCCCTTCCTATATACACCCATTGTAACATAAGAAACATGGACCTTCACGTATTAGGAGGGCAGTATGAGTCACATGAATGGGGCCACCGTAGCTGAGTGGTTAGTGAGCCTGCCTGGGGAACCAGAGCCCCTGGTTGTCGCACGTACGATTCCAAGCCAGGCCAGCAAGCTAGGCCAGCAATGTGTGGAAGTGTCCTTGAGCAAGACACCTATAACCAGGTGTGTTAACCAAGGGCAGGTGTTTTCGATGAATCTAACATTGTTAAAAAGAGGCTTGAAGTTACAATGGGTTTGTATCAAATAACTTAATGCTGAATCAAACAACTTACAAATACAAATCCAATTGCCAGAAAAAAGAAAGAAACAGAATTAAAATGTGTTTTGCGACTGTGTAAAATTACAAACTTGCACCTCAATCATGACAAAGAAGAATCAACGTTGTATTATCGCACCACTGGTTTACAGGTGTAAAGCAGTGGGTGAAATATATATATATATATATATATATTATATATATATATATATATATATATATATATATATATATATATATATATATATATATAAATATACACACACACACACGCAAGCACGCACGCACGCACACACACACACACACACACACACACACACACACACACACACACACACACACACACACACACACACACACACTGGCCTATACCTGTGTCTCAGTGATGGCAGGTCTACAGAAGTCAAGCAGCTCTACGGAAGCGTTATCCTGCACGTTACTGTACTGGGTGTACTGGACTGCCTTGGACTCGTCCTGATCCAGCTCCACAAGCATTCCCTAGTACAAACAGAAGATGTTAACATCTCAGTTTCATTATCTTGAATGGTAATTTCACTTCAACATTTTTAAGGTCATTGTATTGTCTACTCTGGGAATTGTGAACGTCCCGGACAGTTTTTAAATTGCTTGATTCAGTACCTGAGCCCTTGTCTCAATCATATAGAGTTTAGTTAAGAAGGAGGTTCATCTGCACTGCTACCACCAGCGTCTAACTCATACATGGGCAACTGGCGGCGCGGGTGGCACATGCGGCCCCCACCTTCACTTAATGCGGCCCACTGGTTAATACCAGAATACTGATATATTATTGATTTCAGCTGTTACAATTACAACCATGACCTGCTTTAATTCCTTCAGTCTATATTAGTAGCTTAATGACTATAGTAGTATTAAAATGTATTTTCTTTTTTATGTCCATTGTTTTTGTATTTAGGTTCATAAAGTTAACATTAGTATATAACTAAATGCGTTTGAAATTAAATCAAAATGTTACATTTCAGGATTCCAATTAAAAAAGAACAAAACATTATTCCGGATTCCAATTCAAAAGAAGCAAAAATAGCCGATCTACAAGCTCAAAACGCATCGCAGCGTGATGCGTTTTGAGCTTGTAGATCCGCTATTTTTGCTTCTTTTGTATGAGATACTTAGAATGACAAAGTAGGACAAAGCAATATGCAATGTGGCCCCCTGGAGTGAAGGTGAAAATATAGTGGCCCTCGCCATCATCAAAGTTGCCCACCCCTGGTCTAGACTCCATTGGGGGGTTCTCTCTATAAAAAGCTAATCTTATTTGTTTAATATTAATGGAGTCTAAATGTTTTATCTTATTGTTTTATTATTCATTCAAGACGGCATCCCGCAGTAGTTCTGACAGACCTGGACTATGCGGACGACATCAGCCTGCTCTCCGACAGCATGGAACAAGCACAAGAACTCCTGAACAGGGTGGAGATAGAGTGTGCCAAAGTTGGTCTCAGGCTAAACGCTAAGAAAACTGAGGTTATCACCTATAACCTACCTGATCACTCACCTCTGACAACAACAGAAGGAGCTGTGTTGAAGGAAGTCAAGGACTTCAAGTACCTGGGCGCATGGGTCGACTCAACTGAGAAAGACCTTAAAGTAAGGAAGGCACTCGCTTGGAGGGCCCTGAACGGCATGAACAGTGTATGGAACTCTAACCTCCCCCGCCAAATCAAACTTAGCTTCTTCTTTGCAACGGTGGAGTCTGTTCTCCTCTATGGCAGTGAATGCTGGACCCTGAAGCCAACCCTGCAGAAGTCTCTAGACGGGTGCTACACTAGAATGTTGCGTGCAGTACTCAACATCAACAGGAGTGCACATGTTACAAACGAGAGCCTGTATGAGGGAATACCAAAGGTAAGCGAGAAAATTGCCACCAGAAGAATGAGACTAGCAGGACACTGCCAAAGACACCAGGAGCTTCCAGCCAGCAAATTGGTACTGTGGGAGCCAACACACGGGCACCGGCCGCGAGGACGTCCCACAAAAACATACGTGGACATACTCAAGGAAGACGTAGGGACACAGAACACCAATGAGCTGGCCAGATGTATGGAGAACCGAGATGACTGGAAACAACGATGGAGGGCTCGTCTGAGGACGACCTAGATATTCATTCAGCATCATCAGCAGCAATAACATTTTGATCCCTCTATTATTGAACTATAAATGTCTTCTTAATATTTCTTCTAAATCAGCGGTTCTCAAACCTTTTTCATATCAACCCCAAATAATTACTTGTATTTGGCCAGGGACCCCCATCTCAAAATATGTTGTTCCAGGGACCCCCAGAAGAAGAGATTTGAATTCCAGAAGTTTGCTTTGAAAAATAATAGATATTCAAAGATTTGCAAATAATTTCAAGATTTTTCAAAAATAACAGATCTACAGCTTAGTAGGCTATAAAGTGATTCCAGGTCTGAAATGGGTTAAAGTACATAACCTACAAAAAACTAACCCTACCTGTGGTGTCTCAGTGATGGCCGTGTGGACTCTTTTGGAAGTGTTGGTCAGAGGCCTGTTGCGCATTCGCCGCCACATTTTGACTAGCATCGACTCTTCCTGGTCCAGCTCCTTCAGAGTGTCATCTATTTCCTAGTACAAACAGAGGATTTTAAACAGATTTAAGTTTCATTATCTTAAAGGGATATTTCACTTTCAAACATTTTTTCATTTTATTGTCTACTCAGGGTTTTGTGAACGCCCCGGAGAGTTTTTAAGTTGCTTGATTCAGTATTTCGATATTTGATGTTCATTTCAACACGCCCCCAACCTAACTTCAAAAACACCCCTCACGTATTAAGAGGGCTGGATGTACTAAGGGGGTCTTTATACCAGGACGATTGGAAACGCTGCCGGTCTCGTTTTGGATTTATTACCCAAAAAACGTCGCGTTTACACCTTGTTGTTGGTTCGTTTTTCTGTGTTTATACTACAAGTTGACAACGCATGAATTCAAGCAAAATGTGTCATGTTCCCAGCCTACATAGGCCTATACTGTGTATTTACCCTTCAACTATAAAATATAGGCCTATATTGTTTTTAATGAGACATGCTTTGTAATTAGGCTATGCTCCCAAATCCATATTATTATCATCTGTTCGCATATTCAATGAGTCCCGCAAAAGGAGGTTTTTAGCGAGGTGAAGTGAAACACCAACAAAAGTCACCTGGAAGATGAAGGTCGGAACATTTATAGCCTATGGAGCATATTTCTGGACATTATCTACGGGGATGGGCTATATTAAGTGAGTTCTGTCTTCTAGCTGCAACACAGAAGTATAACGCACCATGCGAGGCAACTAACGGAGTAGGCTAGCCTACAGAGGCACATATGGGTATGGTAGTCTACCATACCTTGATTACAAGGGAAAATAATAAAATGTACTTCTTAAAATAAATTCATCATGCCTGTTGCTAAGTATTGGCAACATGACTGTCTTGCATGCGTGCCTTGCACGTGCAAGACCAGACAACAGTCATGTTGCCATACCTTAGCTCTTACTGAACTGACGCACTGCACTGGGATGCGGCGCAATGGAGGATGATGTGCCGTCGCCGTTGCAAAATAAACTAACGGAATAAATTAATGAACTGACGCCATACGCCACTGGCAGTCTGTTATTTCACTGGAAGTCACAATCATAGCCTTCCGTTATGGCTTTAAGTAAATTGCCTAGTTTGGAAGCAACATGCGTGCCTTAAGAGGAGGCTAGACGCACTGGAGAGAAAAAGCGACATGATTTCTTTGACTGGAGGAGAGGGAGCGAGGATATGGAGGAAGTTTTTGTGATGGTCTCTGACTGACTGGACAGTTATGTTTATTCTGTCTGTCTGTCTGTCTGTCTGTCTGTCTGTCTGTCTGTCTGTCTGTCTGTGTCTGTCTGTCTGTCTGTCTGTCTGTCTGTCTGTCTGTCTGTCTGTCAGCAAGACTCAGCATATTACAATAACTCACTCATTACCTGAAGTCCGCTGCGTCTGTGATGTGGCGCGGTGCATGAAGAATTAATCCAGTATTTTTTGGTGAGAAGTTGAAAAAGGGGGACGCAAAATAGTCATTAATCATAGCTTTGCTTAGAATGGAATACCATAGCCTAATGGTTTAATTTAACTTTGCGGAGAGGAGAGCTGTTGCAACTCCGACAGGCCAGCTAGGGTACCAGCCCAGGTGCGACGACTTGTGCGTAATTAGACATTTTTAAAAGGCTTTCATATAGACTACTCCTGACATTTTTCAAATGAGGTTTGTGCTAATAGATCACTGGGCTATTTTCTGGGTTTTAATTAGGCCTACAACAACACAAATAATAATAATACATTTTCGGTTAGTCTGACAGACTGACACTTATATGCAGCAGGGGAAGGGGAGCAGAGGAGGGGGTGCTATGACATCATCGCACTCTCCCTCACGGCCGAATTCCGATATTACACCGTTGCGAAACTGATGCGAAACCGCAGAAATGCACTTTCAGAGCCGAATTCGGAAAAGTATCGGTTAGGGTCATGAAACCGCGTCTCCGTGTGTCAAAATGGCCGAATCAATAATAAAAACTATCGTCTACAAAAAAATCGACCTCATGTAATGACCCCCTAAGATACAGTGTGGATCATGTTCTGATGGTACGAAGTATAGATACAATATGTTCAGAACTTCTGATGTTGATAGTGTGTTCTGGTGGTACCAGGTGTAGAATATGTTCTGATGTTTTTTAAAACTCCAACTTCAAATGTTATTTTTCATCATCGTTTCAATCAATATGTTCAATTGATACATGCTATATATATAGTATATATATATATATATATATATATATATATATATATATATATATATATATATATATGTAACGGAGGTGATCCGAACCTCCCCACCCGGGTTCATACCCGGGTCTCCCACGCGAAAGTCCAATATCTTAACCACTAGACCAAAGAGGGGGAGATACTAGACTTTTGAGGCTTCAAGGCTGGGGCTGCGACTCTCTCCGTCACACTCACCCCCCTTTGACCTCATCCTACGGGGATGCCCGAATCCGGGTTACGGCACCAATGTAGCGGAGGTGATCCGAACATCCCCACCCGGGTTCGTACCCGGGTCTCCCACGTTAAAGTCCAATAACTCAACCATTAGACCAAAGAGACATCTGTTTACTCCGGGGGAGATACTAGACTTTTGAGGCTTCAAGGCTGGGGCTGCGACTCTCTCCGTCACACATATATATATATATATATATATATAGGCCTATATACACTGTATACTGTATACATACCTGTGGCTCAGTCATTTGACAGGTGGTGGTCCCTGACCCTGGTGTTGTGAACGTGGTGATCCCTGACCCTGGTGTTGTGAACATGCTCTGCTCTCCGAAAGCGTTATCCAGCACTTTTCGGAAAGACTTGTTAGCTACATCCTTGAAACCCGGAACCATAAACACGTACAACAGCGGGTTCAGGCAGCTGTTGAGAAATGCCAGGCAGGTGGCTATGGGCACCCCGATGATGATCACATACTCAGTGGACACACTGTCCTCTGCCACTATGAATTTCACCCACAGCACAATCTGTTCCATGATGTGAAAGGGAGCCCAGCACAGGAAAAATGTAGTGATAACAGCCGCTATGAATTTGAAGGAGCGATCTGATTGGTTGGCCAGCGAGCGATCTGATTGGTTTGCCAGAAAGTGATTCCTCTTGAACCGGTAGATGATGACAGAATAGCAGGAGACGATGACGGTGAAAGGGACCACGAACGCCATGAAGAACTGAGTGAAGACCATGGCCACAAGTCGAGACGTCCACAATGGACTGTTTCTATCGTCGAGTCCATAGGTGGGTAAGCATATGATGTCGTCCCTGTAGTGCACTGTGTCCATGAAGATGAAGTATGGGGAGCTGAGAGCCAAGGCCAGAACCCAGACACCCAGACTCACACAAGACGCCTTTTTGGTGTTGCAGTGTTTCTGGGCCCAAAATTGACACACCACACGTACACATCTGTCAACACTGATGACCATCAGAATGTAGACGCTGGCGTACATGTTGAGGGAGAGAGAAATGAAGTTCATTTTGCACATGAATTGACCAAAAGGCCAGTGGTCGTCCAGGGCTGTTTCTGTGATTTTCAGCGGCAGGAACGCTGTGAAGAGGAAGTCGGCCACAGCGAGGTTGAGGTACCAAACAGTGTCAACGGTTTTCTTCATTTTGAAGCCTGTCACCCAGATGACAACACCGTTCCCCAGCACACCGAGCACAAAGACCAGGCTGTAAATGGTGATGGACATGATCTTGATGGACTTCTTGAGTTCAGCATGTTCATCCTTGTAGATTTCAGAGCCGTTTCCACCAGACATCTCCAGAGGTGCGGTCATAACCTCCATCGTCCTAAAATAACAAAACCATGGTTATTTATCATGCCATGTAGCCTATTATTATCCTCTAGTAACACCACGACATTTATAATGACCTAAATACTAGGCATCTAATGGTAACTCACAATGCGATAGTATCACAACAACAAATTCACAATTTGATATTCATCACAATATTAGAAACAAAAATATTAGTGGAAAAAAATGAAATCTGTAGGACACAACTTTTCATGACATGAAAATATCAAACGTGAAACCAACTTCACATTCTCATATTCTCAGCAAGTTCAACCGAATACACAGGTATCGCTGTCACAATAAAATAGAGAACATTTTAAAGGACAGTTCCCACCCCGGTCACTCCCTGTTTGATCTGATGCCATCAGACAGAAGGTAGATCGATAAAGTCAGGAACAACCAGGTTTAGTAACAGCTTCTATCCCGCAGCGGTAGTTACACTGAACGCTGCTAAGAAACCATGATCTGCTTCTGCATACATGTTTGATGGTGCTGTTTGGGTTTAAGTGCAATATGAATGTGTGCAATAACAGCTGCTTTTATTTACATGTTTGTCTGTGCTGTGCAATAGGGGTTGTGCAATGACGGGAAATACTGTTCTCAGTGTTCTGTGTGTGTTTTGTTTTGTTGTATTGTTTTAGCTATCTTTTAGTGATTTTAGTGATGCACTGATCGTTTGGCACTTTTAATTTCGTTTGTGACAATGACAATAAAGATCTATTCTTCCAAGTCTTTGCCTCCTTTTTCTTTTTCGTGTAACGGCCTGCCCAATGGCCCTGATCAAGAAGAACATTTGAAAAATAGGCCTAATAATAACTATCATAATTATTATTCATAATCTAGCTTGTATACTTGAAATGCCCAAGCCATGGTGTTTGCCAGGGGTCTGTTAGCACAGAGCACATGAGCACTGTCTCCAACTGCCTTCAAACTTGACACAATACATTGCTCAGTGGTTTGCCTAAGCTCCTTTCACCACCTTGGATATACTTCACTTATTTGTTTTTGCCCCATGTTTTGGCCAGTAGGTGGCGCACATGCACAGTAGGCCCACCTGCAGTAGGCAGGTAACTTCTACTTCCCAAGGCCCCCCCTTCCCCCACCCATTCACTTCTCCAACTCCTCCCATTCTTTCCATCCCAGTCTGCTATTTCAGACAACAGCTACACATTTGTATAATGACTTAAACGTATACACACCTACTGTAAGCCTACTAGCCTACTACTTTACTAAACACTGCTGAATTAATTAACATAGCCTATTCAACTCCTTTGAACACTATAAGCTCCTTTTTCACCACAGGGCCGAACCAGAACTAGAACCAGAACTTTCCAGAACCAAGAACCTTCAAGAACCTGTGAAGTTCCAGGACCAAGTTCTGCTTACATTTCCATATAACCATTCCTAACCGGGAAGGTCCCAAAAAAGAGCAGCAGCGCCCGCTGGCCCAGCCAGGTTCCCAGAACTCATGTTTAACACTACATAAAGAGCAGACCTAAAAAAGGTTCCCAGAACCAGCAGTTTATTATGACGAACTGACAAGGATCTCACCTGAGAGAGAACTGAGTGAGACGGGCCGATGGGTGAGGGATGAGTGTGTGTGTGTGTGTGTGTGTGTGTGTGTGTGTGTGTGTGTGTGTGTGTGTGTGTGTGTGTGTGTGTGTGTGTGTGTGTGTGTGTGTGTGTGTGTGTGTGTGCGCGCACGTGCATGGGGTGTGGTGTAAGAGCGCTCTCTGGTGTTGCCCCTCACCCAGCATTCCTCCACTGACATAAAACTGACTGCTAAAAATCATCATGGAAACAACCCTCCCTCCCCTCCCCCAGTTTCCCTGAGCAAGGCACTTATGCATCTGAGCAGCCATCAGCTGAATGAAGCTGAAACAGGATTATAAAAAAAGCCTATAGTGCATCCTTCTTTCTAGTAGTGTGTCTAGTAGTCTAGTATAGTTTCTAGTAGTGCTAGTAGTGTGTGTGCATGTGCGTGTGTTTAAACACCCCAACTCTCTGTTCCTCCCACCCCTCTCCTCTCCTGCCCTCCCTCAGTGTGTGTGTATACCGGTACATGTAGAATGTATACATTCAATAGTTTCAATAATTTCAATAATTACACATTACTCAACTCCACATGTAGGCCTAATACTCACATTTTCAACGATACAGAACCAAGGTTGAGTATGAATATAAACCCATGGTGAGGAAATGTGCTCTTACCTGGCTGTGTTGTTGTGCTGGAAGAAGACGTCTGAAGACCCTCGGTGCAGGTATGCAGCTGACCAGTATCAACTCGTCTTCACAGCTGTGACTCTCAGGACCTGTCCATAGGAGGACACACATTCTCCAGTGAGAATGCTAGCGAATGACCAAGAGAGACATAACTCATTATGACTAAATGTGAGTGGAACTTTGACTCAAATGACTAAAACTGAATCGAAAAGGTAGGGCTGGGAAGTCTAATAAATTAGAGACTTTGTAATTAATTAATCCAAATTAACCGTATGTGATCATCAGTTACATATTTGTAGGCCTATTTATATCAATTATAAAACAAAAAAGAAAAGAAAACAACTATGTGAGAAAAAAACTAGAAAATGGGAATATGTATTTTAGTGTTATGGTCAATGATAAAACATTCACAGACTTGATTCTGAACCTGCTCTTCTGTGTAAATTGTTAAACCAAATGACATCAATACCTCGACTAGTAGCCTACAGCAACTGTTATTGAATAGAAAGCACTGTTTATTTGCCAGCATTATGCTGTTTTAATTTTTAACATATTGGCATGAGAACTGGGCTTTTGATGTCAATCCTTCTAAGCAAAATGCTGTAATCAGGGGAAGGGGGTACTCGGGGAACTGCAGCTAAAGCAGTTTGAGAACAACTGCCCTATAGCTTAACCCTCTAAGGCCCAAATATAGAAATACTTGAAATAAAAATTTGAAAAAAATCAGATGGTGTTGTAAGTGAGTCCTAATAGGAGGAAAATGTAATGTTTTTTTTCAAAAAAATGTTTTTGTAAAGTTTTATAGCCATAAATCATAAATCATGCTCTAATTTACATATGGGGGATATTTTTCACAATATTAACATATGTACATGTTCTAGACATTCTAATGATCACCAAAAAAAAATAGTACATGCATTTTACTTATGTTTTTGTGAGGAATAGCTTCCATGAAAAAGTGAGATGTTGTTCGTCAAAACTCTGGAATGTCAGCGGGTGTGGCGGGTGTGAATGTCAGCCCCTGTGGGGGGTATTTATATGCAAATATTGTGGCCAATGGCATTGTAATACTAAACAATAGAATCCAATGGTGATGTTTAGGTGGTAGGGGGAGCAAAAATAAAATGATTTAAACCTTTTTTTGGATAAAATACAAACGTTGTAATATTACAACAGTGGGCCTTAGAGGGTTAAAGACGACCAATTTCAACCTATATTCATATAATAGGTCCTCACTAATGTTAATGATAAAACAGCACATTTTTTCCTAGTCGGTCTGTCTCAGAGGAGGGCTGTGGGCAGTTCAGAAACCTATCTCCCAGTGACATCGTCGATGGGGAATCCAAGCTAATAGAAACTGCAGGCTTTCTATTCCTGAAAAGTTGCAATGTTAAAATGGAAGCCATTGTTCTTGTGATAATAAGAAAATCAAAATATTTAAAGAAATCTGCCTAACGATGCCACTGGCAGACGGGTTTTTGAACTGCCCACAGCCCTCCTAAAGCCCTTTGCACACAGGACAGTTGCGCTTTTTTCGTTTGTTGCATGAATAAAATGCATTGGATTTGGTGTGCAATGCTGTGCGAAATCGGCGCTGCGGATCCCAAAAGGAGTCATAAAAGGAGTGATGAGTTTTTTACCGCATGCGACAAGACGCACAAATCGAACTGGGTTCGATCGAGAAAGAAACGCAGTCGCAGCCACTTGTCGCACGGCAAATTCGGATCCGGTGTGCATGAGGTCGTAGACTAGAGAATCATTGTTTTCTTTTTTTTAAATGAAATTGTCCGTTTTATCCGTGCGTATAAACGCGCCTGTGTGCAAAGACCTTTAGAGACAAAGACGATTGTTTTGCTATTCTATCTTGAACGTTAGTGAAGATAGGTTGAAAATTGGTGAAATGTGTATTTCCCAGCTTGTGGGCAGCTAAAGGTTAAAAGAGTAGTTCACCCCCAAAATTACTTTTCTCTATTGATTACTCATGCCATGGAAAAAAAGATTACAGTAAATTTACCCTCATTGATTCTGGATGATGCATTTGGGTCCCCATCCGGAATCAATGAGGGTACATTTATTCTAATAACATTTTTGTATTAAATATTATTGAACTCAATTTAAGTCTCCATGGCGTGAGTAATCAATAGGAAGAAAAAGTCATGTTGTGGGTGAACTACTCCTTTAAAGGAGTAGTTCACCCCCAAAATGACTTTTTTTTCTATTGATTACTCATGCCATGGAGACTAGAGTTCAATAATATTTTTTGTTTTTTGTCACATTCCTAAGACAAACATTTGATTCGAACTGATTTGAACTCTAGTCTCCATGGCATGAGTAATCAATAGAAAAAAAAGTCATTTTGGGGATGAACTACTCCTTTAAGTGTTATCAGTGTTCAGAATTGAGAGCTCTATGTGCAGCGATCCACACGTGTGTGTGGAGCAGATAATAAAGTGAAATATACTGACAGAGGAATAAATGAGAGACATCAGCTCTGCTGCAACTCAATCAAGCTGAACTGAGCGTGTTTATTCAGTCACTCGTTAAATACAGCAATCAGCTGATACTGAGGCCATGGCTACACGGAGCTGGATTTTTCATATATCCCGGTTTTTCAGGTATCCACATATAAAAAAAAAATTATCTAGGTCCACACGACAAAGATATCTAGGTCTAACAAGCACACACACAGTAAAGTCTTCAGAGATAGATATCTGGGTTCCCTGTCTATACGGTTCCAGTGAATCGGATATTTTTCAATGTCTTCAATTATTTATCCGGTTTAAAAAATATCCAGCTTCACAGCCGAAATATCCAGCTTCATGTGGCTGCAAGCCCCAACAGCACAAAAAAATGTCTAGCTTCAGAAATATCCAGCTCCGTGTAGCCATGGCCTTAATAAGCACATCCGGCATTTTCACTTTCATAAGTGTATACAATTACACACTTAAGAACATGCTTGTATGTCAACAATAATAGTTGTGTGGCTTTCAATTAATTTTGTAGCTTGATGAAAATATAATAAAAAAGATATCACTGCACTTTCAGTGGCACAACACATCATCACACAGCACAACAGTTGTTGTTGTCTTGAGTGTAAAGTGCCCAGACAACAGTATTTCTGAAGCTTTCATGCACACTGCTTGTATTTATATGGAAAGAAGAGAAAACCGAGGAGCCAGGAGGAGAGTTCTATTTATTTGATGTATTAGTTATTGGCATTTGAGAATGAGATTATAGCAGGTACTAGATTATAGAGGGGAAAGTGAATGGCAAATTGAGTGTCAAAGTGATTGACAAGTATTTGATGCAATCAGGTGTTTGGATGTACAGTATGGGCTGTCAATTAAGGCCAGAAAGTAGTTTTTTGCCACTCAGTAGGCGTTGCTGCATAACTTCCGGATATGAAGATGATGTCACGCGCATAGCCTCTACAGTATATACATTATATATTTTAGGGTATTTCTGGATGGCGATGTCCTCTCTTTTGATCTACAAGCTCACAGCGTGGCACAAAGTGGCACGCTGTGAGCTGGTATATCTGCCATTTCTTTTGAACGGCCAAAACTAACATCTAAAACGGCACAGATGATTTCCTGGTTTTAATACAAGATTCTCAATAAACATTGGTGGAGTTTGATCCAATGAATAAACTTGTTAAATTCTTAGAGAAAGAGATACTGTCTATCTACTGTATTAGTATCTACTGTATTTATGCATTTACAATAATAAACAGAATCAGACAGAAAGGATTTCTTTCAGTTTAACACAATATTTATTAACAACTTGAACTTGAACCACATTCATGTTCAAATGAACAACACTGTTCATTACATCAATTCAGTAAGAAATCTACAGTGTTCTCCAACAAAACAATAAAACATAAATATCAATAATTATACACAATGGTGTATAGCAAGTCTACAGTACCTGTAATCTCCAAACTTCCAAATATCCTTAGTAAAATTAATAACTACTGTAAATCTAAGTTTAGCAAGATGGCACATCTTCAACAGCTGTGGTTGTACTGGTCAGCTCCCAGTACAACAGTAAAACAGTGTGGTTGTACTGGTCAGCTCCCAGTACAACAGTAAAACACTGTGGTTGTACTGGTCAGCTCCCAGTACAACAGTAAAACACTGTGGTTGTACTGGTCAGCTCCCAGTACAACAGTATCACGTGTGTGTAGACACTAGACTGCTTTCAGTCTAGTGATTAAAGAGCGTACTGTGACTATAACGCCACAGGTTCAATGTAGAGGATGACATTTGACAGGAATTCCCGTGGGTCCCGTGGGATTCCCGCAGGACAGGAGTCAAATTTGTATTAATGCCAGGATCGGGACGGGACAGGAATGAAAATAAACAGGAGTGGGCAGGAGCGGGAATCATCCCAGAACAGTTCATCAAATTGCAGAAATAAATTGCACAGGAAAGTGAGGTCTTTGAACTGCGAACATTATAAAATTATACATTATATAATAATAAACATGATATCAAATATAATATGGATCAAAATAGAAAATCACCTGCGCGATTTTATTTTATTTTCGGGAGCGGGATGTGAACGGGAGTGATTTTGACCAGGAGCGGGATGGGACCAGGAGTCATTGTACAGGAGTGGGACAGGACAGGATTTATTTTTTTACTCTGGCCCAGGATTGGGATGGGACAGGATGTTTTCTGCGGGAGTGGGACGGGACAGGAGTGAAAATCCACTCCCGTGTCATCCTCTACAATGCTTGATGTAAAGGCCAACTCCCGCTTGCAGCGACAAATGACGCGTCGCAGGATGAAAGTGGCGGCGAAACGCTAAAACTACGAGCAGCAGAGGACGTTCGCCGAAGTGAACCTACTTCAAAGGTGCTACCAATGTTACTGAATAAGGCTCTGTTCCATTCAAAGTGTCTTTCAGGGGGTTCCAGATGGCCCACTAAGGGTCCATTTGGTTCCATTTGTACATTCTTTCTCAGAGTTATGGTGGTCCTTGAAATCAAAACGTTTCAGCACCACTGTGTTATACCAAATTGGAACGTAACCTTCATTAGAATCATTGGTACATCGCTGTATGACTGTTCAAATCTCAGAACGTTGTGAGCAGTAGTGATGTGTCATTCATAAGAACGAATCGTGAACGATTCGTTAATTTCCATAAACTGTTACATTCACGCTTTCCTTCATACGCCGTCCCCCCGCCGTAGCACTCGGCACACAGGACGGGAGGGCGGGCTGTACGCGCGATGTAATAAATCTCGCGATAGTGTTTTTCACACGCCGCTACGAACAGTGAACGTGAAAGAATCATTTGAACAGATCATTATCATGAACTAAATGATATGCTCACTGTAATAAACGGTTTTGCACACCACTAGTGAGCAGCAGTGTTCCTCTTGTCGACTAAAACTACGACAAAAAATGTTCGCCGACTACCGTTTTTCACTGACGAGAAACAAAACAAAAAAAGACTCATGGCTTGGTTGCGTGCAGGTGTCACACTCCACAAAATAGCAGATCTACGAGCTCACACCGCGTTGCAAGCTTGCAGATCTGCCATTTTCGGTGGCCCATCTAAAACTCTGCGATTTACGACTCAATCACAGTCTAACAAAACTAAATCAACTGTAGATTTAAGTCGACTAAAATCTTATGATATTTAGTTCAACTAGAACTAGACTAAAAAGTAAAAATGTAATTTTATTCAAAAGAGTTTCTACGACTAAAACTACACCAAATGTTGCTGTCAAAATCAACAGTGGTTGTGGGATGTAGTGCGGCGCTCGACACTTGTTGCTCCAAACATAACTTGGCCTCAAGAGTTATCTGTACCATAGACATAGAAAGGTAGATGTCTCCTTCGGCTGTGGGGCATACAGTATGCATCGAGAAACGAAGGGAATCAGCATCGCTTCCGTGTGCGTCACACATACGGAAGTTGCTAGGCCAATCAGAGACAGGTGGGGGTGGGTCTTTACGTACGCAGCCTGTAAGAACAGCTGAGCCACGCAACATCGTAAGTGGCTCCGTTGAATTGAATTGTAGGATAAGTCCCGGAAAAGACACGCTGTGATTTGCCAGTCGTCACTTATCTGGTAGCAGTGCGGACTACAATGTTGCACGTCGCTCCAATGAACTGCAGAGGCGAATGACGGATGTAGCTTTTTATATCTGATCTGTACTGGTATAGTGAACATTGGCTTGTGCAGTGGTTCTCAACCAGTGGTCCGGGAACAACTAGAGGTCCTTCAGGGGGTTCCAGGTGGTCCCCAGCTAAATGATGGAGAGTTGGACCCTTATAGATCTTTAGATTATTGTTAAACATCTGTGTTAAAAAAAATATTCTAAATCGATCTCAACGTCAATCGTTAATTTGGAACAGCCTCAAGGACCCCCTGGGGGCTAGGGCAATGATCCCAAACTTTTTCCATCAGATTTCTTGCTAATTTCATATATATTTTATTTAAATAGCCAACAGCTCACAACACATCACGTGGTGAGCTTGTAGATGTACTATTGGGCTAAAGAACTGCTGTATCGCTACTGTGTGTCAACTCATGTTCCTAGAACCCTCCTCAAGGACCCTGGGGGTCCCTGAACCCCTCCTTAAGGACCCCTGGGGGTCCCTGGACCCCACTTTAAGAACCACTGGGCTGGTGGGTCAGTCAGGGGCCGCCTCCTGGCTGTAGATTGGCCGATCCTCCACAGAACAGGAGTGGAACAGCTGCATGAGGTGTCTGAACCGATTACTGACCTGGAGGAGAGATGAGAGGAGAGGAGTGAGATTTTTACAGGAAAATGTATTTAAAATACAAACAATTCTTTCTATTTTTATTGTTATTCTGTAAATATGTAATGTTTGAGGTGACACTGGCTCTTCTTCTTTTTTTTTTATGTTTTTTTATCCCACGTTTTTTGCAACCCATTTTTCCTCACCCGGTGACTACCTAACCTGTAGTCCTGGTTTCCGCTCTCCCCCTGCCGCGCCAGGGAACATTGGGGAGCACCCGGCTGGCTAGGGGGAGGTAGTATAGAAACCAGGACTACTGCATGTTTTTGTGTGAGGGCCTATGCCCAAGGAGACACGGGGAGAACATGCAAACTCACCACAGAGAGGCCCTATCGCCAACCCCACCTAGGGTGTGGGTGCTGATGACGCGGGTGGAGGAACACGCCTCCAGCGCCCACAGCTTCCCCCGGCCGGAATGGAACCCAGGATCCCGGGTTCGCCTCCCGGCCGTGACACTACACAAACACTATTTCTGAATGACAGCAACCTTTATAAAAGAAGACATGTCACACATTGCCTGATGTGTTTTTTTTATATGTAAGCTGTATCATTTTACTGAGGTCTCTAAAGAGCAAGAATCGCGTTTCTAATTGTGCGTCTTCTAGTGACATAGCATCGTGAGACTGTCCGTCATTGATATCCTGACAACCAAATCTTGCGATACTACGGAGCCAAAAACGATTACCCGGCGCTGTTTAGATGCCTCAATAAAATGATTCAGTGTGCACCTCCAAAAACAAGTGATTAGAAAACAACCTGTGACGTGGCTTCTTTTATATTCCTGAACAGATTAACTGACGAAGGTCCCAATCTTTCAGGAATAGCCTTTGTTCACAAACTGGTCTACCCAGGCTCTCATCGACTCCCAAGTATTTCACCAAGCTTACGGTTCCATTTTGCCTCCCTTGCGCGTCAATGGCACCTGCCTGGACGGTAGGCTGTCTGTACCTTCTTAATTATAGGCTTGGGGTGAACCAGGAAGCAACTGGTCACTCTCTCACCTCACTGGCCGTCTTTCCCAGCTGGGTGGAGACTCGACGAAACGTCTTCCGATTGGCTCCTCCCCCTTGACAGGCGGTTAGGATGGCCCGGTCTTCCTCTCTGAAATGACCAATAGGAGATAAACACACAACACAACAATACGTCATGGCTCAGTTGTTCATTTGAACATAATAGTTCAAATGAACTGGAACTGTAAATTAAACGATTATTTAATTAACTTTTGCGAATAACCGAGAAGCATGCATGTTTTACTTTTTTTGTCGATATAATGTAGGGGAACAATTTTGTTTTAATCAACTAAATTGATTAATATGATAAACCACTTACACTCCAGAATTGCACAAACATTGCTGACATACAAGCTCACGTGTCGCAACGCCTTGTGAGCTTGTAGATCAGCCATTTTGGCTATAATTTATTTATTTATTTTTTTACCCCTGCACAGAGTCGTCAAATGAGAGAACGAGGTTTAATAACAACAACGTTTCGGTCTAGTAGGACTTCATCAGGTTATCTTAAGGCTTAAGACATTTTCAGATGGGGGTCCACAGTCAAATATATAACAATCTGGGGGTCCCTAGCAGATTTGAGAAGAACTGTTTTTTTTAGAGGACCAGAATGGAGATAAGCACTCATGGCTTTTTTTTAATCCTTGTGATATTATGTGTTGTTGTTTATGGAAGTGACTTTATTCTTTATCAACAAATACATTCAACCAATCGGTCGTGTACGCGCGCGCACACACACACACACACACACACACACACACACACACACACACACACACACACACACACACACACACACACACACACACACACACACACACACACACACACACACACACACACACACACACACAGCTGTACTCACCGCGTCCACACAGTCGCGGTCTCTCCAGTGGGAGGAGTCACGATGACGTTGGTGGCACATAATGGAAGCTCCGCCTCCTCCTCTCTCTGCTCCTCCCCCTAAGATGAGAGAAGACCTTTATTGATCAACCTTTGACAAATGACTGATGAATATTCCATCACAACCGTCCACTCCAAAAACAGCCGCTTCCGCATCGAGCTTGTGCCCTGCACCTCTCCCATACACATTCATTATGGCTATTTTCCTGTTTAATTCCTTAACCCATTCAGAACGGGTACACAGTATTGTGTATTATTATTTTATGCTTTAACTATTGAAAAATAGCAGATATACAAGCTCACAGCGCGGCACCGAGTGCCGCGCTGCGAGCTTGTAGATCTGCTATTTTTGAAAAACCTGATCTTTTACATTTTGACCCTGTCTTTTGAATCCTTCTAAGGTTTTTTGAAAAACCCTATGTTTCTATGTCAGCAATCTGGCGAGCCATCGTCAAAGAAAAGGTCCTTTTCACTTAACTGGAGCTCAGTTAGTCTGTTCTTGAGAGACTACTATGTCAGTGGTTCTCAAACCTTTTCATGTCAAGGACCCCAAAAATTATATTTATTTGGCCACGGAACCCCATCTCAAAATATCTAGTTCCAGGGACCACCCAGAAGCAAAATGTGAGTTACAAACGTACAAACTGATACAGTATGTATTTGGCCACGGACCCCCATCTCAAAATATTTAGTTCCAGGGACCACCCAGAAGCAAAATTTGAGTTACAAACGTTCACTTTAAAAATACATATATTCAAAGATTTGCACACATTTTCATGACTTTTTCCAAAAATAGCAGATATACAAGCTCACAGCGCGGCACCTGGTTAAAGCATTCAATAATTCTAGGCCTAAATGGGTTAAGCCAATCATCTGGGGACCCCCCAAAATAATTAGGGGACCCCCCCCTGGGGTTCCCGACCCACAGGTTGAGAACCACTGCCCTCTACGCACCATCGTTACGATCTCCCTCTGCTCCTCCGTCTCCTCCTCTCTCCCCATCTGTTCTCCTTCTCCCTTCCTCCTCTTGGTTTTGGAACGCTGGCATCCATTCCGGGCATTCTGGGAAATGGAGTCGTCTGCCTCCGCCGGGGTCTCGGGCGGGTCCTCGTCGTCATGGAGGTCTTTGAGGAATACCCAGAATTCCTCCTGGAGGTGGGGGTGGTCTTCAAGGAGGAAGGTGATCTGGGAAACAGGAGTCACATTATTGATGATGAGGAGGAAAATAATAAAATGCCTCGGTTATAATGGGGGCGGACGGGGCTGAAGAGCAGCAGAGGCTTGCTAAGAATGAGAACAGGCTCCAGTAAGCTAGGCTAAGCTAGCTTTCCACGCTTACAATGGGAGTCGACGGAAGTGTCGTAACTCTCTCTTTCTAGGGGTCTGCCCCATAGGACTGAACTACACTAACTACACCTATCAGAATCAAACTTACTCTATATACTGGTGACGTCACAGAGAATGCTGCTTCCTGATTGGCTATGTTTACGCTATAGTCTGGTTGCCCTACTGGCAAACACACTAATAATGTCCTGTACTTGTCACTGTATGTGTGCACATTGTGCATACACAGTGACATGTATCAATAGCAGTGGCTGTTACAGTGCAGGTGCTGCTCTGTAACGTGTGGATGTGGATCAGTAAAGGGTTAAACTTATGACATAAAATGTTGACATAAAATGTTAATGTTTTGGGCGCAATGAACTCATCCTGCTTTAGTGAGCAATTAACTCATCCTGCTTTAGAGAGTAATGAACTCATCCTGCTTTAGTGAGCAATTAACTCATCCTACTTTAGTGAGCAATTAACTCATCCTGCTTTAGTGAGTAATGAACTCATCCTGCTTTAGTGAGTAATGAACTCATCCTGCTTTAGTGTGTAATGAACTCATCCTGCTTTAGTGAGTAATGAACTCATCCTGCTTTAGTGAGTAATGAACTCATCCTGCTTTAGTGAGTAATGAACTCATCCTGCTTTAGTGAGCAATTAACTCATCCTGCTTTAGTGAGCAATTAACTCATCCTGCTTTAGTGAGTAATGAACTAATCCTGCTTTAGTGAGTAATGAACTCATCCTGCTTTAGTGAGTAATGAACTAATCCTGCTTTAGTGAGTAATGAACTCATCCTGCTTTAGTGAGTAATGAACTCATCCTGCTTTAGTGAGTAATGAACTCATCCTGCTTTAGTGAGCAATGAACTCATCCTGCTTTAGTGAGCAATTAACTCATCCTGCTTTAGTGAGCAATTAACTCATCCTGCTTTAGTGAGTAATGAACTCATCCTGCTTTAGTGAGCAATTAACTCATCCTGCTTTAGAGAGTAATGAACTCATCCTGCTTTAGTGAGCAATTAACTCATCCTACTTTAGTGAGCAATTAACTCATCCTGCTTTAGTGAGCAATTAACTCATCCTGCTTTAGAGAGTAATGAACTCATCCTGCTTTAGTGAGCAATTAACTCATCCTGCTTTAGTGAGCAATGAACTCATCCTGCTTTAGTGAGCAATTAACTCATCCTGCTTTAGTGAGTAATGAACTAATCCTGCTTTATTGAGTAATGAACTCATCCTGCTTTAGTGAGTAATGAACTCATCCTGCTTTAGTGAGCAATTAACTCATCCTGCTTTAGAGAGTAATGAACTCATCCTGCTTTAGTGAGCAATTAACTCATCCTACTTTAGTGAGCAATTAACTCATCCTGCTTTAGAGAGTAATGAACTCATCCTGCTTTAGTGAGCAATTAACTCATCCTGCTTTAGTGAGCAATTAACTCATCCTGCTTTAGTGAGCAATTAACTCATCCTGCTTTAGTGAGCAATGAACTCATCCTGCTTTAGTGAGTAATGAACTAACCTGCTTTAGTGAGTAATGAACTCATCCTGCTTTAGTGAGTAATGAACTCATCCTGCTTTAGTGAGCAATTAACTCATCCTGCTTTAGAGAGTAATGAACTCATCCTGCTTTAGTGAGCAATTAACTCATCCTACTTTAGTGAGCAATTAACTCATCCTGCTTTAGAGAGTAATGAACTCATCCTGCTTTAGTGAGCAATTAACTCATCCTGCTTTAGTGAGCAATTAACTCATCCTGCTTTAGTGAGCAATTAACTCATCCTGCTTTAGTGACCAATGAACTCATCCTGCTTTAGTGAGCAATTAACTCATCCTGCTTTAGAGAGTAATGAACTCATCCTGCTTTAGTGAGCAATTAACTCATCCTACTTTAGTGAGCAATTAACTCATCCTGCTTTAGTGAGTAATGAACTCATCCTGCTTTAGTGAGTAATGAACTCATCCTGCTTTAGTGAGTAATGAACTCATCCTGCTTTAGTGAGTAATGAACTCATCCTGCTTTAGTGAGCAATGAACTCATCCTGCTTTAGTGAGTAATGAACTAATCCTGCTTTAGTGAGTAATGAACTCATCCTGCTTTAGTGAGTAATGAACTCATCCTGCTTTAGTGAGCAATTAACTCATCCTGCTTTAGTGAGCAATTAACTCATCCTGCTTTAGTGAGCAATTAACTCATCCTGCTTTAGTGAGCAATTAACTCATCCTGCTTTAGTGAGCAATTAACTCATCCTGCTTTAGTGAGCAATTAACTCATCCTGCTTTAGTGAGCAATTAACTCATCCTGCTTTAGTGAGCAATTAACTCATCCTGCTTTAGTGAGCAATTAACTCATCCTGCTTTAGTGAGTAATGAACTAATCCTGCTTTAGTGAGTAATGAACTCATCCTACTTTAGTGAGTAATGAACTAATCCTGCTTTAGTGAGTAATGAACTCATCCTGCTTTAGTGAACAATGAACTCATCCTGCTTTAGTGAACAATGAACTCATCCTGCCTTCTGCCAACTCGTCTGTGGACGTGATAACGGGGGCCCCCATATCTCGTTCCTGGACGTGTTTGGTTCCATGAGAGTTAAATTAAGTATTTGTCCTAATCAGCTAACCAAGCATTCATCTCCATCTTGACAAAACAAGGATGGAATTCAGGGAGACTGCCGTCAATACCCAAACCGCCACAATCCTCCCCTCTGCCCTTGTGCTGCGTGACAGCCGTGCCACGTAGTTCCTTAACAGCAGTAGCAGTGTCAGTACCTTGCTGATGTCGGGGGCGGAGCTTCCCTGCAGAACAGACACCACCTCCTGGAAGTGGGAGGAGTCTGGGCCCAGGCTCTGCTCCAGGTGGCGCAGGAAGGTCCTGCTGCGCTCGAACAGACGCTGCTCTGCCACCTAGAGGACGGACAGCAGAACAGCAGCTCAGACTCAAGGCCCGGTCACACAGCTATATGACACGCATCGTGCCTACACCTCTGAAACGCATGCAGACTCCTGTCAAGGCGCTACGCATCACGCCAACGTATCCGAGACACATACGGAGGCACATACCCGTCGGACCAGTACAGGTAATGTTCTACTTACCCAAAGCTTGTGCCCACTTGCCCGAAAATTATAACTATGAATGCAAGTGTCAACCCCTGCATATAGAAGCGTTACATACAGAAAGTGTAAATTATGAAAAAAGTAAACAAGTTAATAAGGAGATTTCTGCCAGACAGTGATGATAAACTACATACACTACTACACACTAGGGCTGCACAATAAATCGTTATTGAGGTATGACCATGCGCAATATCAGTATCACGAAAGCCAACGATATCGCGATATATCGCCCTGGGTAATACATCGTCCATATCGCCCAAATCGTTGCCTTTTGCTACACATTGACTATCAAAATAACAAGTGTGGGAACCCAGTAGCACTTTAAATCAAGAGTGATATTGACCTATTATGCTGTTTTTTAAACAATGCTTAGTTTTAGTGCTTTTTCACTGTTGCAACACTTAACACATCTGGTGCCAACCCTGAGTTTCCCGAGTTTGTATTGGTACCAACGCTGTGCCAACCCCGAGTTTCCCGAGTTTGGGCCGTTTTTGAAAAAAAATATATATTTTAAATATTTTTAAAAAAATATATATTTTTTTTCCAAAATTTCCAGAAATGTATTAGGCATGATCGCGATCGCGAAATTGCATGTTTAACCCCCATACCAACCCATTCTTTCAAACATTGCAGCCATGTTTGTTTACATCTGAAGAAAACATAATGGCCCATAAATCATGAATGCCTGAACGGATTTCCGAGCGGATGTTTTTGTTTGAAAGCTGTGAACAGTGTGCACACACGTGGTGCATCAGCTAGGCATGGGCGTGCACTTTTTACACAATTGCGCAATTACATGGAAGTCTATGGTAACCATGGCAACGTGGGACATTGAAGAGAAAAAATCATAGCAACATAAGTGTTAAAACATTTGAATATGAAATACGGAAATATTGTACGGTAATATTGTGTATCGTATCGATATCGAAATATTTGGCATAAATATCGAGATATGAGATTTGCTCCATATCGTGCAGCCCTACCACACACACATACAGTATATGGTATTTGGAGGACATCAACACTTTCCAATGGTGATTTTCTGGATGCCATTATAACAACACTTTCTCTTGTGACGACCAGGAAAATTATCTTCACAACGCCTTTATTTCCCAAATGCTTCTATACTTGTAGGGACATTTGGCCCTCAAGAGTAATTACACCAGGGGTTTTCAAAGTGGGTGACGGGGCACCCTGGGGTGCCGTGGCGGTAGTCCAGGGGTGCCGCAAGATACTTTGATAATATTTGGAATTTATTTGGACAATTGAAAAAATATTTAGTATCATTTTAAACCTGAAGTACAAAGTTATTTTCAGTCAGTTCTAACCAAAATGGCTATTATCTCAACGTTTTTCTCGCAACATAATCACTAAGATATCGTCACTGTCGGGCAGAAACCTTGTATCTCCTCATGTCTTTTGCCCTGCTTCATCATACAAGACCGTCGCACAAAACGAGTGAAAACAGCCGATCTACTCGCGATGCGAGGCGTCGTGTGCTTGTAGATCGGCTGTTTTCACTAGTTTAGTACATTTTATAGATGATAAATACAAAACGAACATACAAGGTTTCCACCCGACAACGACGATATGCTATAAATATAAGGTGCTGGGAGTGAAAATTATAATGTACTGTAGGGGTGCCTCGGATTAAAAAAAAATATTTATGGGGTGCCCTGAGACAAAAAGGTTTGGGGCAGACAAGCACAGACAAGTTCCAGGGCTAGTAGGCTAGTAGGCTACGTCTGAACACACACACACACACACACACACACACACACACACACACACACACACACGTATACACACACACGTATACACACACACGTACCAGTCCACAGTGCTGAGCGTGTGCAGGTGTGAGGAAGGCAGCGTAGTCTCTGAGGACTTGAGGCCAGCGGTCCAGTATGTCTGCCAGTGTGCCGTAGAGCTCTACTGGGCATGCCCGCGCGCCGTCGCGCTCAAACCGCTCCAACACGCCCAACAAACGCTCTGCTTTGTCCGGGGCGAGAGACACACACTGACACAACTAGAGCGGGGGGAGAGAGAGAGAGAGGGAGGGAGAGAGGGAAGGAGAGAGGGAGGGAGGGAGAGAGAGAAATCAAAATATAATATATATAAGTTTTCAAAAAATGTCAAACTCTTTTTTACCGAAAATAGCAGATCTACAAGCTCACAACGTGTCGCATCGCATGGTTAATGTATGTTTTGTAATAATGAATATGTGAACTCATGGTCTAACGCTGTGGACCGGTGAGACAAAACCTTGCCGTTTGTGATGCCCCGAAATAAAAGATCATTTGACAGCCAACTCCAAGATGAGAGCCAAAGATATTATTATGCCAATGTACTATTAGAGTTGTCAAGGGGAAAGGTGGATCAAAAGTGTGGATTTGATCCCGGGGCGACACGGTTTTGGGATGAGCACTCCATTTTGCACCCTCGTCTCAACTGTGCAGCAAAAAAATAAAAGATTTAAAAAAAATAAGAGAATAAATACAAATAAAAATAATTAAAAAACATGAATTAACCGGTTAATGCTGACGGCTAACCATTTGCCAAATTAACCGTCAGTGACATCCCTAGTAGGCCACTTTATTTTCTTTCCCTGTATCTTGTATGTTTTTAACTGCTGTTATTTTTCAGCACACAGTTCAACGTTTTGTTTAACAAAGACAGACAGACAGGTTCTCACTCTGTTGGTGTAATCCTGAGCGAAGGCCAGGACGTCCGTCTCTCTCTGATCCTCACTTTCATCATCACACCACAGACTGGACCCTGCAGGCTGCACGCACACGCACAACACACACAGGATTGAAGCAAAGACAAATGTTAACTCATTAGAGGTCGACGACGTGGCAACGTGTCAATCTCTTTGATGTCTCTGTGTGCCCGTTGACGCGTTTGACACGCTGAACAGTAAACTATACTGTAGCTACTGTACCAGGCTACGGCGGAGACGAAAAACACTCCATTTACCAAAATGCAGCGTGAGATCACGTGACCGGGAAAGTGCTGTCTCCCTAATAGACATGCATGCACGCTGCTGCAGAAAAGTGCATTTTTCTCCTAATCTAGCTTTTAAATCACCTTCATGTTCAAAGCGCGGCCTTTTCTACCGGCCGTTACAAAAGCACTGTGGCCCACGATTGTTTAAAAACGGTCCTGACTGAAAGAAAATAGTATCGTGATAAACAGGACATGCTTGGATTACATTTAATCTGATTACTTTTTTGCCAGGAGGGCCTCAAAGGTAGGTAAAAGGGCAGACAAAATCTCAGACTGAGGTTTAACCTTTGATTTGATGAAACATCCCTGACCATTAGAGTTGTATGGACTGGGACAGTACTGATGTGTCTAAGTGTCCATTATGTAACAAACCCTTCCATTTTGATGCACTCTAAAACGAAACAAAACTAAATCCCTAAGCTAAAACGGACGACAACCATCGATTGTCCAATGACTTCATCTGGTGATCTCGTCACTCGTCTGGTCTCACCTCTTCCTCCTCGGGGTCGCTGAGGTCGTCGTCGGGGGCGACACTCCCTGCGTGCGACGGCGAGGAGTCCGACAGAACCAGGCGGAAAGGTGACCCCGGGTCACTGCCTTCATCGTCTCCTAGCTCCTCGTCTCCTTCTTCAGCTTCTCTCTCCTCATCTCCTAGCCCCTCGTCTCCTCTCTCACCTCTCTCCAGGCCTGTCGCAATTATTACATAATCACAATGGCTGCGTCCGAAATCCACCCTATTCTCTAATGTAGTGTACTAAAAGGGGGCTCCGCCATTTTGAACTAGTGTCCGAATGTATAGTGAGCATTTTTGTACCCTAATATAGTGTACTGAAGTATCCCACAATGCATTTGGATTTGTAGTGAGCATTCGATGGTCACTATTCAAGCGCTATTCAAGCCCTGCCGCCCCACAATGCACTGCGCTGCGGCCGCTGTCTCGCGCTTTGAGCACGCACATGCGGTGTGCACGCGCACACGCACACTGCAGGCTCGTCTCTGCGTCTCTGCATGGCAGGAGGAGTAGCCACCTGTTGCTGAGCAAACGCAACAGAGCCGTCCGTAGCAGAACCACCGGCTAAAGAAAACAACTGTCCACAGCATTGTCACCAGAGAACAAAATTTGCTTTTCATCATTTAATGATGAAAACAGCTCTAAAGTTGTTTATGAAGAGAATATACGAGAATAGACGCTGGAGGCTTTTGTTTTTCGATCTTTTCTTCCCAACCTTCCACAGCTGATAATAATCATGATAAAATAATTTTATTTAAATTAGCAAGAATAACCTATTTTATCACAAACATGGGTGTATGTCTGCATGTGAGACAAATGAATGTGGCATAAACATTATTCATTCATTGATTCACCAATGAATGAATACAATTTAAAACATATATATAGGCCTATATATTTTTTAACATTATTTTATTGAATTGTGATGAATAAAAACATAATTATATTTGGCCTATTTCTCATAATAACAACGCAACATGTTGGTATGTTATTTCCAATCCACAAGCATTGGGGAGTTGATGTACAAGCTCACAACGCGTCGCTTCGCCCCCTGTTGAGAGCTTGTAGATCGGCTATTATTTATTGCTCCAAAAGCCAGCGCTAGAGTGTTTTAACTGTGCGACAGCGATGACGCAACCAGATGGCGACGGGGTAGTGTCCGAAATGCGCTGATTTGTTCACTACTGTAGTACACTACATCTGGATCCCTCATTTAGGGTTAGGAAGTAGGGAACGTGTTCCGCATTTCGGACACAGCCAATGATTTTGCCATAATCGTTGTAATCACTTACACGTTGAAAAATGTTCATTTATTTTCAAACATTTTCAAAAATAGGGGAAATAGCCAATCTACAAGCTCACAACGCGATGTGAGCTTGTAGATAGGCTATTTCCTCTATCGATTTCCTTTTTGAACTATAAAGCTGTCAAATATGTCAGTCATTTCTTTGTATATTTAGGTTATGTGTCATATCTGTCATGTGCAACTTCAAAGCCTACAGGCCAAACAGAAATGTAAATGTCAACGACAAAAACACAATCACATCGTTCATAGCAATTATTTGAGTGACAATTAATGGTCATGTATAATGTCAAGATGGTGACAGCCTTACCTCTCTCCTCACCTCCACTCGTCTCTCCTGTCCCTCCGTCCGGCTGCGTCGTGTGACGAGGAGGAGGAGGCGGTCTCCGCGGCAACAGCGGCGGTGGTCTCCCGGGCAACCGGCCCAGCCTGGCAAAGGTCCTGTACCTCTGACTGATCGATGACAGCACCGTCACGGCCGGCAGAGGAGGAGGAGGAGGAGTAGGAGAAGGAGGAGTAGGAGAAGGAGGAGTAGGAGAAGGAGGAGTAGGGGAGGAGACGACGGGAGCGGAGGCGACCGGCGGCGCCGGGAGCGGCGACCGACACAGGGGCGAGCCGGGGGAGAGGGGGCGGTGCGGGGGGGAGCCGGTGGAGAGGGGACGGGGCGACGAGGACGCGGGGACCACGGAGGGCGGGGCAGGTGGAGGGAGGGTGGGAGGGGTGGAGGAGGAGGAGGGGGGAGGAGGTTTGGAGGGAAGGGCCGTTTCCTAGGGGTGGACGATATGGTGAGAAATATCGTTTTAGAGACAATTTACAATTTACAATTCAGGCATTTAGCAGACGCTCTTAATCCATTTAGAAAGGGTACACATTATTGCGTATCATTATTTTATGCTTTAACTATGGGGCTTTTAAGCCGTGACATCATTTTGTAGGCAGAGGAGAACTCTGCCCCCAGAGCATTTTCTGTCCCTCGCTATTTCAACAGATCCGAGACAAAAATAACGACTAAAGTATAATTCTAACACTTTCCTTTCAACAATGAGAAGAAAAATGTGTAAATAGTAAAAATAGTAAAAAGATTCACGGAAACTGGGGGCAGAAATTCTCCTCTGCCTACAAAATTATGTCATACTTAACAGCCCCATTGAAAAATAGCAGATATACAAGCTCTGCGAGCTTGTAGATCTGCTATTTTTGAAAAATCGTGAACATTCGAATTTTGACCCGGTTCTATAAGTGTCTTTTGAATCCTAAGGTTTCTTGAAAAACCCTATGTTTCTATGTCAGCAATCTGGCCAGCCATCATCAAAGAAAAGGTCCTTTTCACTTAACTGGAGCTCAGTCAGTCTGTTCTTGAGAGACTGCTATGTCTGCTCTTACCACGATCTAACTGAGTTACCCAAACTAACTGTAACATATATATCGTGATACAATACAATTATATAAAAAATAAATCCTGTTGAATTGTTAATACAGAGATTCATTGCAGAATCCATTTAAACCTACATTTTTGTCTAAATCAGTAGTTCTCAAACTTTAAAATGTCAAGGTCTCCCATTAACTCTGACAGTATTCAAGTGAAACCAAATGGACCCTTACGGGTCCATTGGGTTTCATTAGTATACTGTCAGTAACATACTTACAGTATTAGGGTATTTATTTTTTCCCAAAAGGAACCCAGAGAGTCCCTGGACCCCACTTTGAGGACCACTGGTCTAAATGGTCTGTTACTCCTTTTAGTTTTTGTCACCTTGTAGGTGGTTGTACTGTTAAATAACTTGAAAAATAACCATACAAACCAACATGAAAAAGAAATGTGATAAGATTGTGTATCGTCATGATACAGCTTGGAAAAATATTGTGACGTTGCATTTTTCCATATCACCCACCCCTGGCGTTCCCGCCGCCACGAAACCCTGGCGTCGGAAGATGAGGTTCGGGGGCAGGCGGGGCGGGTAGCGCAGGCCACTCGGGACCCGACCTTTCTGTGAGGACGCCAGCAGTGCCCGGGGCTGACGGGCGGCTCCGGGGCCGGCGGTTACGGGACGAGAGGCGGAGTCAGTGGGGAGGTCGCCGCGGGCAATGTTGTTGTTGTTGTGCTGCTTGAGTATCCGGTGGATGAGTGGAACACTCCGCTGGTAAAAAAAGAAAGAAAGAAATGTGATTTAAATGGATTTATGAAAACATTAAAAATAAACAAACATGACTTAAATGGATTTAAAGGGGTATTTCACTTTAAAAAAAAACTTTTTTCATCTAATCAGGCTTTTGTGAACACCCTGAACAGTTTTTAATTTGCTTCATTCAATATTTAGATATTTGATGTAAATGTTACCAGGCCCTCCAGGCCCTCCACACACACGCCCATTGTAACTTCAAACTCCATTTTAACCATGAAAGATTCATTAAAAACACCCATTATTTTTTCTGTTGACTCATACTACCCTCCTAATACGTGAGCAGGCTGTGTTTTTTCGATATATTTTTTTCATTTATTTTTAATAATTTTTTATTGTATTTACTTTTGAATTATATTTAATTTTGAATCAAGCAAATTGAAAACTGTACAGGGTGTTCATAAAAGCCTGATTAGATGATAAAATGACCAAAAGTTTTTTTGAAAGTGAAATACCCCTTTAAATATTATTTAAAGATATACAGTCAATCAAACAAATGGAACGTTGTTGCTGTCAGAACACAACAGCGTCGCTCAAAAGTAGTATAGATAAAATAGAACATGTACAAGCTCACAATGCGTGCACAACAAAGTGTAATACAGGGTTAAGTTGTTGATCAGTTCAACTCGATTATAACAAACCTATTTGGATTGTTTTGTGTTGATTCGTTGATATAACAATTTTTTTTAGCCATTAAATAATAAATATCAGTTTCAATATACTTTCGGTTTCTTGTTATTGTTGGTATTAAGCACATCAATGGAAACAGAATCAAATAAGTAGAAGGTGAGGTTACACTCAGCCAGTGAGGTGTTATGTTGCCGTCTTTCTCCACAGGGGGGCGCTGGTCTGTAGGCTTCACTCTGCGACATGCTAGCAGCATCGAACCCACCACACGCTGGCGATGATATGTCTAGACACACACACACACACACACACACACACACACACACACACACACACACACACACACACACACACAGAGAGATCGGAAAAGAGATAAAAAAAAGAGCAGATCTACAAACTCACAGCACGCCGTACCGCGACACCTCGTGAGGTTGTAGATCGGCTATTCTCACATTGCCGTTGTATAGGGTAAAGATGTTAAACTGGTTTTGATGCTATATTAACTCAGTTAGCTGGGGACCCCCTGGAACCCTCTCAAGGACCGCTCTCAAGGATCCACTGTATTAGATTAATGCTGTGGAAAACTTGACACCCAATCTGGTAGCCTACGAAAATAAATCCCTAAACCCTTGTTAGGTTTAAGGACTGGGTTTAAGAGTGTTCCCCTGTTTTATAAATGAGTTATGCAGCAATGTTATACACCGAAAGATAGACGATCTACAAGCTTGCAAGATCTGCTATTTTACGGCTATCGTTTGGCAATTTTATGCTATTTTCAATGCCATTCTATCATTTTGTGTATATTAATGCAAATGTGTGATTATGTTAAGTTGCAAAACTTATACTTGGAAAGAAAAAAAAATAGCATATCTAACAACGTGGCTCGTTGTGAGTTTGTAGATCTGCTATTTCCACTGTTTTTGAAAGTTTTGGAAAATATAAAAAAGAAAGTCAACATGGACACGATTATGAATGTTGAGAAAATAATTGCTCAAGCAACAACTAGAAGCTAGTTACCATTTTTTAGGTTTTTAGAAACTTTTTTTTTACTGATTAGGTGTATGGTCTACCTATGTTATTGTTTTTTCTAGATTGAATAGATTGTATTACCTGCTTATTGTAAGTCGCTTTGGATTAAAAGCGTCTGCTAAATGCCTAAACGGTAAACTGTAATTGAGATTATCTCAAATAGTCACGATTAGACCATTATGTCAGTGGGTCACAAAGTTGGGGTCAAGAAGATATTACAAAAAAAATGTACCTGTATATGAATATTATGAAATACAATGTAAAGATTATTACAAATACATTTTACCCATAACGCAACATAGCCCTAGGCTTAATACATTACATGTTGTGCACCAAACGTGCACTTTTATGTGCATAAAATCACTTCCAGGGTTAGGTTGGGCTTGCGAGTCAATGGCAGCATTATTTTGGGAACATTACTTTTTCTCCTTTTATACTTGAACCCTAGTGTCCATATTCTGAGAACTTTAGCCAAAAATCTACAAGATCGGCTATTTAGCATAGCGCTTTGGTGTAGAGGGGAAAAAGAGCAGACTAAGTACAGAGTGAAAGGTAACATTTATTAAGTATTGACGGTTCAAGTGGTTAAATATTTGAAAACACAAATTGACATGAATCCAAAATATACTGATGATTGTGCTGTCAAACGATGAAACTATATGGAATCTATGAAAAGGTTGTGGGCGTCCCTGCTTCATCTCTCTCTCAACTAAGGGGTCCTTGGCCTGAAAACGTTGAAGACCCCTGGAATAGATAATAACTGTGACAGGAATGTGTGTGTGTGCGCGTGTGCGTGCGTGCGTGTGTGTCTGTGTGTGTGTGTGTGTGTGTGTGTGTGTGTGCGTTACCTTGACTATGTTGTCGGGGGTGTTGAGGCGACAGCACTGCTTGATCCTGTCTTTGATCTGAGGCGTGGTCTTCCTCAGGACAAAGTCACTGACCATCCTGTGGGGGTCCAGGGACCCCTGCATGTCCATTAACCCTAGCACTAACAGACTGACACACCACACACACACACACATACATTAACCCATCAAGACATGGAACGCACCTGTGTCATTATAGATTTTAACCGATCTAACCCATATTTTATACTTTGGCAATTCAAAAATAGCAGATCTACAAGCTCATAAAGCGGCACCAAGGGCCGCGTTATGAGCTTGTAGATCTGCAATTTTTGAAAAATCTTGAAAGTTTGTGCAAATCTTTGAATATCCTACTAATAATCGACTGAATTATCCGATGTATGTCTGATATAAACGCATGCTGACATGACTGATACTAAACAATGTCCAAATATGGAGATGACCGACATCACTGACACTGATCCTCCTGTATAGAAAGTCGACGGGAGCCCAACTTGATTTGGCCGCTGTGGCGACCCCGAAGGTCGCCAACTAGGGCACCCTAGCTAAATCATTAGGGCATGCCTTGGGCTACATCTGTGCAAAATTCGGCGCTTTTAGACTAATATAGCGCGAAACATCCCTAACACCCCCGACTATTAGTTGCGCCAGTAAACCATGCCCACTACTATGCCCCATATGAATCGGAACGACGACGACAATTATGCGAATGAATCAATCATATAATTATCTCTACGATCAGGTCATCACTGTGACAGGCCCGGGGTCTCACCAGTCCTCGGCTGCAGTGAAGTTGTTGTTCCTGCGGGGGCAGTAGTGCTGGGGGTCCAGGCTCCAGCAGGGCAGCAGCTCAGGGTGCATGAAGACGCTGCGCGTGGCAAACAGCCAGGCCAGCTCTGAGGGCATCACTGGATACACACGCTCTGTACACACACATGTACATGCACATCCACACACACAATGCGTTTTAACACTTTCCGTGACTTAGTTAACATTTTCACAAATACTTTATGCTTTCAGTCTCTAGTTTAGTCTTCTTTCAATATCATGATATGCTTTTTTTGTAAATTATGCTCCCATTCATTTGAAAGAATTGCTGCCCTTTCATCCATTAGCTTTACTTTTAGCAGATAGATTTTTTTTTGTAGTATTAATGTTATACAATAGCATTAATATAAAGACATTAAAAATCTATATAACTCTTTGCCAATTATTTGGAGGCCAACTTGCAATATCCTCACAGCCCGTAGGTTGGGAATCACCGATATAGAACATGTAATTGAGACAGACAAACAGACAGACAGGCAGACAGACAGACAGACAGACAGGCAGACAGACAGACAGACAGACAGGCAGGCAGGCAGACAGACAGGCAGACAGACAGGCAGACAGACAGGCAGACAGCCAGACAGACGGGTGTCTCACTGCGTCCTTGTGCGTCCAGTGGGCTGTACTGCGGCTTGTAGCTGATTGGCTGGGTTTTCATCTCTTCGATGAGCGCCAGCGCCTCCTGCAGGTTGGAGGACCTGAAGGAGCTGCGCCTGTGATGCACCATCTCTGAGCCGTGAGCCAACACGTCCAACTCATACTGCACACGCACACACACACACACACACACACACACAAGCACACGCAAACACACACGCACACGCACACACAGGTGTTACATTGGTGGAAAAAGTACTCAAAGTAAAAGTACTGCAATGTAGAAATACTCTGTTACAAGTAAAAGTCTGGAATTCAAAATGTACTTGAGTAAAAGTATGAAAGTGTTGGCATCAAAATATAAAAGTACAAAATGTTGCCAAAATATAAAATAGGGATAAAGGGGTTAATGTATGTTTTAAAATATTATAATTTATATCTGCAAAGTAACTAGTAACTAACGTTTTCAGATAATTGTAGTGGAGTAAAAGTACAATATTTGGATATGAAATGTAGTGGAGTCTAAGTAAAAGTATTGGAAATTGGAACTACTCAAGTAAAGTACAAATACCTCAGAATCAGTGGTGATGTTATAAACGATAAATACCTGTGGGTTTGTGTGTGTGTGTGTGTGTGTGTGTGTGTGTGTGTGTGTGTGTGCGCGCGCGTGTGTGTGTGTGTGTGTGTGTGTGTGTGTGAGCGTGTGTGTGTGTGTGTGTGTGTGTGTGTGTGTGAGAGGGTGCGTGCGTGCGTGCGTTACCAGGAAGTGTGTAGTAGTGTCGGTCTCAGTTTGCAGGGAGCTGATTGGTGCAGTTAGCAGGTTGATCTGGGTTAACAACTGGACATGCTGCGTGGAGGCACAAACACACAGACAATACTATGTAAAATGTCGCTCTTTCGATCGCCCATCATTTCGACCGGAGGGTTAGCGACTCACCCCACAGAGGTTACGGTTAGGGTGAGGGTTAGAGTCGGGTGTCGAAAAGATGGCATGTAGAAACAGCGAACGCTCCCACAATACTCAACTCTGATTGGCCCAGTGTTGACTAAAGACTAAAAAGACTAAGATTTTGATATTTAGTCACCAAGACAAGACTAAACAATGTCACAAGACTAAGACTAAAACTAAATCAGATTTTGCTGTCAAAATGTACCCTGGATTGGCCAGTGGACACATGATGCATACAGACATTACAGAGAATACTCAGTGGACATGGGCTTGCCCACTTACAGATCCATCTCGAAAAAGTTGAATGTTGTGTGAAAAAGCATTGAAGATGTCATAGCAGCCCAAATCATAGCTGACTGAGGAAACTTCCCAATGGACTTCAAGCAACTCTTGACTTCAGAAGGTTGACATTTCTCTTATTATAAATCCTTGTTTTGAGTGGTCTCATGTAATGGACTTTTGATATTCATGAGCTGATATGCCATAATAATTCACTGAAAGTGCAATGTATCTAGAATTAGAGTTCTCAAATTCTGCCTGAACCCGATAACACCCGAACCCGACTGACATTTACGGTAGGGTAGGGCCTAAAATGTATGCTTACTAATTAGTAGGGCCAGGTAGGGCCTTGGGCTCAATGAAAAAAGAAAATATATTTGTTTATTATTTTATTACTATTACTCTGTGATAGACCCGGCCATACCCGACCCGACCCAACGTTTTCGGGCCGGGTAGGGCCTAAAATGTATGCTAAATAGTAGGGCCGGGTAGGGCCTCGGGCCTGCCCAGTTAGGGCCGGGCCTTAATTTTCAGGCCCGTTGAGAACTCTATCTAGAATATATGAAAGTTTCAAGAAATATGACAGTTTTAAGAAAATTTACTTTTACACATTATTCACAGTGTGTAGGGTTCAGTGTGTGTGTGTGTGTGTGTGTGCGTGTGCGTGCGTGCGTGCTAACCTGTTGTACTTGCTGCTGCAGCGTGGCTCTCTGCGCGGGGCTCAGCATCAGGGCGGGGGGAGGGGGAGGGGCAGGGGGCGGGGCGTAGCCAGGCTGGCTCTGCTGCCTCCTGAGCAGCGCCAGTTTCTCCTTCACCGTGCGCAGCGCTCTGATCGGCTCCTCGGCCTCTGCGGGCGCAGGCTGGGCGTGCTCCTGCGTTTCTTCGTCCTCTTCGTCGTCGACGGCGAGATCCTCCTTTAACTACACACACACACACACACACACACACACGCAGAAACCCATTCATTTAGGCCTAGGATTATTGAATGCTTTAACCAGTGAAAAATAGCAGATATACAAGCTCACAGCGTGGCACCGAGTGCCGCGCTGTGAGCTTGTAGATCTGCTATTTTTTGAAAAAGTCATGAAAATGTGTGCAAATCTTTGAATATATTATGTATTTTCAAAGCGAACGTCTGTAACTCAAATTTTGCTTCTGGGGGGTCCCTGGAACTAAATATTTTGAGATGGGGGTCCGTGGCCAGCCGCCAAATACATATCATTTTGGGGGTCCTTCACGTGAAAAGGTTTGAGAACTACTGACATAGTAGTCTCTCAAGAACAGACTAACTGAGCTCCAGTTAAGTGAAAAGGACCTTTTCTTTGACGATGGCTAGCCAGATTGCCGACATAGAAACATAGGTTTTTCAAAAAATCTTAGAAGGATTCAAAAGACACTTATAGAATCAAAATTCTAATTTTCACAATGTTTCAAAAATAGCAGATCTATAAGCTTGCAGCGCGGCACTCGCTGTGAGCTTGTATATCTGCTATTTTCAATAGTTAAAAGCATAAAATAATGATACACAATACTGTGTACCCGTTCTGAATGGGTTAAAACCAGGAAAGCATCTGTTAACCACTTTAACCATCATTTTATACTTTGTGATAATCTTTGAATATATATACAGTATATTTTTTAACCCCTTTTAGGCCTATGTCCGATTTGAAAATTACCCCCTGTTTTTCTGGAAAGATTTATTACTCAGACTCTGTAGCAGCTAAAAACAAAATTCCAAAACAATTTCATAGCTTACACCTTGGTGTTTTTCAGAAAAACTTCAAATATGTTTTCAAAAATTACTGTACAACATACTGTACTTTTTTTTTTATTGTAATGCATGTTTGACCCCCAGAACAACTTAACCTTTCAAACATGGCAGCCATGTTTGTTTACATATGAAGAAAACATGATGGCTGCTATCTCATGAATGCCTGAATGGATTTCCAAGCGGATTTGTTTTTGTCTGAAAGCTGTGAACGGCGTGCACCCGCGTGGTGCATGAGCCGTGCACCATCGTGCACGTTAAAAGGTAAGAAAATGGTGGCAATGGAAGTCAATTCGTTAAAGGGAAAATGTTTAACTCAAACTTTTGCTTCTGGGAGGTTCCTGGAACAAAATATTTTTAAACGGGGGTCCTCAATATGAAAATATTTTTGAACCGCTGATATTGGAAACAAAGTTTTTTTTTTTTTTTTTTTTTCACTCACTTTATTTTTCCAGATAACTGTTAGGATTTGGAAGGCATTTTTAGAAACGGCCTCCGGGTTAAGAGATTATAATTTAGATCAATCACCATTCAATGACAAGCTATAATTTATTACATTAAATGACATCATAATTGCATTAGATTTAAACAGATTCATTAATTCACATTAGATTGTAACACATTAAATCAAACTAGACTGCATTACAGTGTAAATTAAGACTCTTACCGTTTCAAACAATTCTTCCATTAACTCATTCACTTCCTTCTCTGTGGGAGAGAGGCAAAATGTCAGTTACAAGTATGTCATAGTCAGTGTGTGCGTGTATGTGTGCGCGCGCGCACGCGTGCGTGCGTGTGTGTTCCAAATGCCTCTACTCAGAGCCATCTACCTGTATATAAGTTTATTTTTGATTACAGGTAGTTAGAAAGGATAAATGTGTAAAAAAAAAAAGATTATGATGTTGTGAGTATTAAGGTTTAATATTTTTCCCAGATTTAGCTCTATCCCGGGCTTCCTCATGCCTCTCGGCCTGGCGGAGATAAAAACTGCCCGCTAGAAAAATATGATTGGATATGTTATCCTTTCACAGCGTCCGCGGGGTCTCGCTTGTCATCAGAACTTCAGGACTCGCTGTTGGACCTTTCATACGATCGGACTTCACAGATCAAATTCACATTATCCACCACACAGGAGGAATTCAACCTTTGTCAAGTCCCGCCCGTTGTCCCGCCCATCTTCACACCCATTGGTTGCTTTGCCTTGGTGGGATACTCGGTGGGACACTATCCACTACCATTTTAATTCAGTTGCTCTGTATTGTTATTCTTTGTGTTCAATTCTAATTTCAAACTCGGTTTCAGTAAAATGGAGCTGCTCAGTGGCAGTATAGTGACTCAGCATGTTTTTAAATGTTTTTATGTTTTAGCAAATTCAACACAAAAAAGGCGGAACCAGGGCGGGACAAGGCAGATAGAGCCTGCTGGTTGGTCAGTCAGGGACCAACCAGAAGGCTAACAAAGGGTGAATTCAGTCTCTCTGTGGCTGCACAGTACACGGGCAGCAATGGATGTTCTTATTCATTTTCCTTCCACATATCTCTGAGTTGAAGATGATCTTCGTGTTGCAGTGAGCAACATTGAGCCCAGAATAAAGCTTCTCTGTTCAAACAAACAAGCGCAACCATCCCAGTAATTTCGAAAGGTACGCCAATACAATTAATAAACTGTGCTGTTAGATGTTTTGATGCCGGTTAAAATATATTGTGTGGAAATGCAAACCAACAGAGTAGGCTTTCACATTGTAGTAGGCTATTTGTTCCCCTTTTTCCTTTTTTTTGGGCTGTAGTTTCTCATGTAAAAACATTACGAGCAAAATTAATGCAGCAATAAGAAAGTCAATGCGTCCATTATCATATCATCTGTCTGTGTTTATTTTCTCCGCATCACTCTACAAGCTCACAACGTGAGATGGTAGATCAGATATTTTCGATGACGGCGTCCCCACGGGGACTGGTAAAATCCTTCCACACAGCTGAAACAGACGCCATGCTTGCAAGGCTGGCGAGGATAACGTTTCAGGCAGTCTAATTGCCTCCATGCTTCTAGTAAATAGTAATTTCTAACAAGAAAAAAAAACAACCTCCGGGACGACCGGTCCCGCAGCCATTTCACGGGCAGGAAATTACATGCGCTCTAGCAGGGAAGCCCGAAACCCAGGATTAAAGAATTGGGCGGCCCAGGGGCCGAATGCGGCCCCCACCTTCACTTATATTGGAATACTGATATATTATTGATTTCAGCTGTTACCATTCCAAACATACAAACATGACCCGCTTTAATTACTTCAGTCTATATTAGTACATGTAGTTGAATGACTAGTATAGTAGTCTTTTTTATGTCCAATGTATTTGTATTTAAGTTCATAAAGTTTGAAATTTCAATATTCCAATTCAAAAATAACAAAAGATAATTCAGGATTCCAATTCAAAAGTAGCAAAAATAGCAGATCTGCAAGCTCAAAACCCATCGCGCTGCGACGGGTTTTGAGCTTGTAGATTGGCTATTTTTTGCTACTCTTACTGGAGATGAGAGGTATTCGCTCGACAGTATTAACATGCAATGTGGCCCTCTGGAGTGAGTGTGGAAATATAGTGGCCCTCTCCATCATCCAAGTTGCCCACGCCTGCCCTAGTGAGTATAGTATCGTGTGTGTCTCTGTCTGTACGTGTGCGTGTGCGTGTGTGTGCGTGTGTGTGTGTGTGTGTGTGCGCGTGCGTGTGTACTAACTGGATATCCTGACAGCCTTGTCATCTCTGTAATCCTCTAGATCAGGTTCATCCACGTCGGCCAAGAAGTTATACTCTGGGTCATCTTCATCATCACACTCCTCTGGAGAGACAGACAGACATTCTTACTACTTGCTAAACTTTATACAAAATTAATACATTTAATAAATATATTATATTGGCTTATCGTATTGGGGCGGCATTGGCTCAGGGGTAGAGAAACCGTCATTAGAACACAGAGGGTTCCCAGTTCGATCCCGGGCTCCCCCAGAGTTGGTGTCGAAGAGTCCTTGAGCAAGACTCTGAAGTGTCTGAACCCCTAGTTGCGCATTATATGGCTCATGATTTATTTTGATTATTAGCAGAGGTCATTGTTAGTCAAGTCAAGTCAGTCGGTTTTCAATATATTTTGGATTAATTGAACAGCGCAAGATGAAAGGTTTATCACCCAAAATAGTTGCTTTCCACCCAAAACCATAGCGGATCTATGAGCTCACGACACGTCACATCGGCTATTTTCTAAACAACTTGAAAAAGGTTTGGAAGAAATGTGAAACATTCGGGACCAGACTTCCTCCTATGGAAGGGACAATATGAAAATGTCATGTCACGATTAATGTGACCAATGAAATTGGTTGTCAAAGAGATTTGGTAGAGAGTGAAAAAAAGTCACTCCAGGTCTGTTTTACTAATTATAGAGGGTTTAAATGGTACCAGATATGCAGCTCAGCAAATAAAAGGTGAATTGATCCCAGTGGAAGACCGAGGACAATTTCACCATGTATTTTTATCTCCACAATGAGTGTTCTTTATCACGATAAACGAAAATAACGATTATCGTCCCATCCCTACTTCCCTCCTCACCTTCGTTCTCGAGGATCAGTCCTCTCAGCCAATCGGTCCAGTCCCTGTCCTCCTGGGCGGGGCCACAGTCGTACATGTCGGGGGTGATGTCAGGAGCTTGGAGCTCCGCCTCCAGCTGGCCCAGTGGGACGTCCGTCAGCGGCCGCTTGGAGCGCGTCCTGCACGACACCAGACTGACGTCCTCGTCTACTGAGAGAGGCTGCACGCACGCACACACACACACACACACACACACACACACAATATAGTTAAAGAAACCTCTTATCTCCATATTTTTTTTTTTGGGGTAAATTAACACCCTACTTCAAGGGTCTTCAACAGGGGGTCCGGGACCCCTAGAGGGTCCTCAGAGTTACTACAGGGGGTCCTCCAGATCTTTGTGTGATAGAATCTTTTTTTCCTCTCCTTTTTTAACCATTTGAACCCTAGTGTCCATATTCTGAGAACTTTAGACAAAAATAGCAGATCTACAAGCTCTACAAGCTCACAACGCCTCGCAGAGCATGTAGATCTGCTATTTTCAGCAAAGAGCTTTGGTTTAGAGGGAAAAAAGAGCAGATTAAAAAGCTCAAGTTTATTAAGTATTGATGGTTAAATATCTGAAAACACAAATTGACATGAATCCAAAATACACTGATGATCATGCTCTCAAACAATTAAACTATATGGAATCTATGAACAGGTTGTGGGGGTCCCTGCTTCATCTCTCTCTCAGCTAAGGGGTCCCTGGCCTGAAAACGTTGAATCATACTACAGCTACTTGATCATACTACAGCGTCAAACAAACCAAAAAAAGTAGCAGATATGCAAGCTCGAAACGCAGCGTGTTTTGATCTTGTTGATCTGCAGATTTTGGTTTTTTTTTTTATAATTAACACATCGGATGCCCACGTTAATTCAGGGTTTACCCTCACAGGGGCCCATCGTCTCCATGGCAACACGTCATTTACGTACCTTCGCTTCGTGGAAAAAGTATCCGTAATACGTTGAGTAAATGTAATCCAAGTATGTCCAGTTTATTTTCACGATGATCTTTTCTTTCAGTCAGGACAGCTTTTTACCAATCTTGGGCCACAGCGTGTGTATCACGGGCGGTAGAAAGGGTCGCGTTTTGAACATGGTGATTGAAAAAGCTAGACCAGGAGAGGAATCCGCCATGTTACGTTACCTCCGCCGCGTCACTGGGAAAATAGTATCCATGATACGAGTAAATGTAATCCACGGATGTCCTGTTTATTTTTACGATAAAGTTTTCTTTCAGTCAGGACATCTTTTTATCAAACCTGGGCCACAGCGTTTGTGTCACGGTAGGTAGAAAGGACCGCGCATTGAACATGGTGATTGAAAAAGCTAGACTAGGAGAAGAATCCGCCATGTTACGTGTATCTCCGCCGAGACTCCGTTACTGGGAAAATACTAGTATCCATGATACATAGGAGTCGTGCTAGCCTGCAAGGGGAGGACGATAGAGTGCAGTGCAGGATAGGAACAGAAGCTTGTGATTGGCTGCAGGGAGACTGCACATCCTGGTCACATGTACCGCGCTGCATTTTGGGAAATGTAGTGTTTTTCCCATATTGTTGGCGTTTGATCACCGTGGTAGAGCCTTCATTGCGGTAGCAATGTACAGTAACTACAGTATTGTAAAACGCGTCAAACGCGTCGTGGGCACTGGGGCTGGGGGTCCAGAGACATCAAAGAGATTGGCGTGTAGACACCTCGTGGGCACCCGATGTGTTAACAGAAAAGTTACCAGTTTTGGATATAATGATGGTTCCCCACGACAGAGACGGTATCTTCAACTGTGTTCATCCTTGAACAATGGCAACAGCAGATGCACAAGTTTGGGGAAACTCACAGATAGAGGAAGCATCGTCTCTTGCATACAGTACAGTATGTGGCGATGTGCCAATGATCACAGACACTGAACTGAATGCAGCCAATGCCTCTATTGGTAAAACATACTTATGATATACGTACTTTCTTTTTTTCACTCTATACCAAATCTCTTTGCCAAATAATTGCCGATCTGGTTCACAATACGTCGCAGCGCGACACGTTGTGAGCTTGTAGATCTGCTGCGCTTTTTTGGCAACTGTCCCGCCACAGGATAATGGATGTTGGGGATATTTTTTGATTATCGCGATAATATCGTTAATCGCGATTGGTCACAATAATCGTGCCATGAAACTTTCATATCGTGCCATCCTTAGTGCATGGGCGCGTGTGTGTGCGCGCGTGTGTGTGTGTGTGTGTGTGTGTGTGTACACACATGCGTGTGCGTACCTGTGTGGTGTGTGTGTGTGTGTGTGTGTGTGTGTGTGTGTGTGTGTACCTGGTAGGGTTTGACGCACACCGACAGCTCCTCCTCCACGGCGTTCAGTTCTTCCAGAAAGGAGGTGTCAGTCACCGCGTTGGGGGGGCGGGCCTTGGGAGGAGGGGGCGGGCCCATAGAGACGTGCCCCGCCCTCACACGCCTCGCCCTCTTCCGGGAACTCTGGACATGACAGACAGACAAAAATAACAATTATTTACAACAGTGCTTCTCAACCTGTGGGTCGGGACCCCCAGGGGGGTCCCCAAATTATTTTGAAGGGTCCCCAGATGATGATATTAATGCAACATTGTTTTCTCACTTAACAGTTAACAAACCAACATAAGGTTTCAGAGTATAGAGGGTATCTGCACATTACTAAAGTGACAATTTGAGGACTTTTTTAATACTTCTAAAATGACAAATTAAACTGACAACAAATTGTCAAATATTAGAGGCAGAAATTGTGAAAATAGCAGATCTACATGCTCACAACGCCTCGCAACGACAGATAGGTACAAATACAATATGGTCATGAACATGCACTTTGTCAACAACTTCCATGTGTACACTCTCGAGTTACAGAGCTCAGGGTCCTTTTGGAACCTCATCTCAAAGTACCCTGGGGGTCCCTGGACCTCACTTTGAGAGCCACTGCAGAACAGCAAGCTTGGGAAGTCGAAGCCAATCAAACTAGAATTGTTACATTGTTTGTGAAGCCCACCCACAAGCACATTTTTACGTAAGATAAAAACCTCAATAGACGGTGTGTGTGTGTGTGTGTGTGTGTGTGTGTGTGTGTGTGTGTGTGTGTGTGTGTGTGTGTGTGTGTGTGTGTGCGCTACCTGCCAGGGACTGGTCCTGTCTTCTTCTGGTCTGTTAACTCTACTTCCTCTTGGAGAGGAAGCTGTGCTCTCCACATCACTCTCCAGAAACGTCTACACACGGAGAAATAAAACACATTCATTGAATTTAACAAGAAATCCTGAACACAGGCAATAGCAGATTGAGAGACCCTGAAGAAGACCTAGAAGGTGGAAACGCGTTGGTCAACCTGTTGCCTTGCTCAGAAAAGACATCATCATATATTTTTTTCACAATTGATGGAGGGCCTTGGAATTCCTTTCTCTGTTAAGTCTGCTTTCTACACCTTTGGAATCTAGCAGCACTTCTTTGAAAAAGACTTTGTTCATATATTCCTACCTGTATCACCAAAGAGCACCTATCTTTTTTCTCTTTTTAACCCATTTAGGCCTGAACACATTATGACGCGATATTTTATGCTTTAAATATAGAAAAAATAGCAGATATACAAGCTCACAGCGCGGCACCGAGTGCCGCGCTGCGAGCTTGTAGATCTGCTATTTTTGAAAAATCGTGAAAATTTGAATTTTGACCCGATTCTATAAGTGTCTTTTGAATCCTTCTAAGATTTTTGGAAAAAACCTATGTTTCTATGTCAGCAATCTGGCCAGCCATCGTCAAAGAAACGGTCCTTTTCACTTAACTGGAGCTCAGTCAGTCTGTTCTTGAGAGACTACTATGTCAGTGGTGCTCAGACCTTTTCATGTGAAGGACCCCCAAAATGATATTTATTTGGCCACGGACCCCCATTTCAAAATATCTAGTTCCAGGGACCACCCAGAAGCAAAATTTGAGTTACAAACGTTCGCTTTGAAAATACATATATTCAAAGATTTGCACACATTTTCACGACTTTTTCAAAAATAGCAGATCTACAAGCTCGCAGCGCGGCACTCGGTGCCGCGCTGTGAGCTTGTAGATCTGCTATTTTTCACTGGTTAAAGCGTTCATTAATTCTAGGCCTAAATGGGTTAAATGAATTGAATACTGTGTGCGTGTGATCATACATTTACATTTATTTGTTATATCATTAATGCGGATCAGAGCGAAGCAGAATATTCAGCTATTTTTCAAAGGTTGGTAAAAAAGACTCAGTCAACGAGTTAATTAAAGTGTTACCACCAGTAAGACTCCCTAATCGGGAGATAAGCGACCGTAGGTGGCTTATCTCCACAAATAGGGCAAAAATGTGTTTTTCCAAAATCTTCCTGATCCATGTTGATGACATGAGTGTAGACATGCTGTGTAGTGATATTCGTGATTTTAGGGCAAAAACTGTAGGAGCAGTGTCCAAAAATGTGTTTTAAAAATCGGCCTGAAGGTGGCGCTAGAATAGGGCCATGTGAGAAATGAGGGGTGGGGTCTCCGCGTTGCCTTGGCGGACGAATAGGTACCGGCCCCGGCTCTCCCGGACGCTCCTAGCCCGAGTTACGGCATTTTATGTGCGCTGCAGTGGCAGGGGGTCCTCCACTGGGGGCGCCACCACTTTTGCATCCGTTCTAGAGCACCAGGAGTCGGTGGTCCCCGGGAATTCCCCGTGAGCAGCCCCGTTGGGGTGGTCATTTGGTCATTTTTGCACATTTGGTCATTTTTTACATCTGGGGGTCCCCCAGGGACCTGGGGGTCCCTGGGGCTCCGGGGGTCCTTGGAGGTTGTAGTTTGGCAGGCAAGGAGTGTGTGTGTAAAATCTGGCATGGATCGGGTCAACGGGTGCGGAGATATAAGCAGGGAAAAAGTGTGACGTGTGAGCACATTTGGTCATTTTTTACATCTGGGGGTCCCCCAGGGACCTGGGGCTCCGGGAAATTAAAGTGTTACCACAATGATGTACAATTAACAATTTTGTCTCTGATCTATAGGATCTAGGGTTCAGATGACTTGTAGTTCTTCAGACAATAGATTGAATAATGAAGGCAACACAAATGAAATTATATTCTTACTTATTCTTGTTGTTTATTGAATAAATGAAATGATGTGTTCATTTTTTTTTTTGCTTACATCTTCAGCCGTCTCATCTTCATCGTCGTCTTCTGGTTGATATTCTTCATCAGAAGAGTCTTCATCAGCCAGTGGAATGTCAACAAACTGAGCCTGACATACAGACACAGAGAGAGTTTATTGAGAGAGTTCACTCAGATCAGCCAACACAGGGATGCTGACAGAACCCTCGCTAAAAACCCCAGGACAAAAATACACTCGTCTGAGACAATTTGCCCTCCTGGCCCCCAAACTGTGGAATAAACTCCCTGTCACACTTAGAACTGCAGACTCACTCCCTGGCTTCCACCGTGGACTGAAGACTCACCTCTTTAGACTCACCTAAACCCATAGCACTACTGAAACACTCCCCTTCCCTCAATGACCATTCATGAAGCTAGATAGCATTGTTAGGTTTTAGAAACCTTTTATTTAGCAATGTTAGGTTTTAGAATTTTATTACTGATTAGGTGCATGGTCTACCTATATATATATTTTTTTTCTAGACTAGATTGATATTCCTATGCATTTGTTGTATTGACATATTATCTTGCTTATTATATTGATGTATTACCTGCTTATTATAAGTCGCTTTGGATTAAAAGCATCTGCTAAATGCCTAAACTGTAATGTGAACATTTAATGTGAACATTTCCCTGCTGTGTTCTTGTACTTTTAAATCTTCATGTTGCATGCATGCTTAATGACAACAATACCTACAGTTTTATATGCTATGATATATTATGATATTAGATGATCATGTCTGTTGGCGATGGATATTTATTGGTGGTTCTCAAAGTAGGGTCCGGGGACAAACAGTATCTTCAAAGTATAGGAACATTTTAAAAGCTTTTTTAAAATGCAAATCTTCTCTTTTAGGGGTCCCTGGCCAAATACAGATCAACGTGGGGGTCCTTGACATGAAAAACTTTGAGAACCACTGCTTTAATATCTCTGTCTGGCAAAGAGCTCTACTTTGTAATTATTCATCCTACACTGCCATCTACTGGCTTCAACAGGTATTGTTGCAAGTGTGTTCAGGAGAAATGTTATGCACTTTTGGACTTGTACTGTACCGTTTCTTCCAGTAAACAAACAAACAGACAGACACATGCAAGCATGCACACACCAATAATAAAAATAACCCTCAATTTCTGAAGACGTTCAGTTGTAATAATCACTTGGATTAGATATCAAATTGATTCAGGTGTATTTTCTCTAGCGATGCTTCACAACAGCACATTAAAAAAAATTGCAAGTTCTAGACAGAAAGGTCAAGATCACTTGTTCACAGTTATTATCAAATGTCTCCTATGTCAGCCTCTGAGGAGACGGACAGCCAGACACAGAGACAGACAGAAGAAGAGAGACAGACAGACCAACCATCAGGACCACAGACATACAGATGAATGCAGTACCTTGCCTTCAGAACCCTTCTTAACAGGAGAGATGTTCCACGCTGGAAGCACCTGAGACAGACAGACAGACAGACAGACAGACAGACAGACAGATAAACGGACAGTTATCATTAATTTCTGTTTGTTTGTGAATGCTGAATATGGGACAGTTCTCACCTCTCCTTTCTGAACGACCTCCTTCATCCGAGAACGAGTCATCTTTGGCTCCTATAGAAAGACACACAGACAGACAGACGCACAGACAGACGAGTTATACTTGAGCATAAATGGAGACTTATAGAGAAGATCAAACACACGCAAAAAGCATGGCTACAAGCGCACAATGCATCTTAGATCGGCTGTTTTTGCAACTTTCCCGCAGCACTCTTCTATGAAGTATTAAGGCATTAATTTACGGAAAGAACATAAAAAGTTAAAATATGGAGATGCAAGGTTTTCCGACAGTGACGATATGATCGATGGATACAGTACTTCGCTGCATCGTTGAAGCACTGAGAAGAGTTAGAAGTTGAACATTTTCTGTACCATTTGTAGTGGGCATCAAAAGCCAGAAATAGACCAAGATGAATTGATTCAATTCACATTAAAGGACAACTTTCGTTTTTTTACAACAAGGGTTCATATTTTAGACTGTAATTAAAGAAAAGAAAAGATAGGTGTTAAAATGTTTTCATTTACTGCTTTCTATTGTTTTAGCGATTTCTGTATTTTGATTTCAGTGGGTGGGGGCATGCAAACAAGTGGCTAAATATGTATTTTTAGACACAATAAGCCGGCAATTTCTTTGTTACTATTTACACCAGCCCCCATAAGTCACATCTGCCCATGAAAGATGGTGGTGCATGTTGGGAATGGGCTAGTTGTGTCTAAAAAGACACATTTAGCCACTTACATGCAAATCAAAATTGTTAAAATCACTAAAAGGATAGAAAGAAGTAAATGAAAACATTTTAATACTCATCTTTTCTTTTCTCTAATGACTATCTAAAATATGAACCCTTGTTGTAAAAAACTAAAGTTGTCCTTTAAGTAGGCTACAAAGGCTGTTTCAGTGTAAGCAACATAAATGTAGTGCAAGCAGAAATATGTTCAGATAACATACAACAGACAAACAGTTATCATTTATATTCTGTTTGCGATATTCAGCATATTCGGACAGTTCATCTCTCCTTTCTGGACAGACAGACAGACGGACGGACGGACGGACGGACGGACAGACAGACTTACAAAAGGAGGAGGGACAGCCTCGGTCTCGTTAATGGCAGCCTTCATCATGGCCACCACATGCTCGTTAGTGATCACTTCCTGTAGGGCAAAGGTCAAACAATGTTTTTTTTTAAGTGGTTAAAGATAATATTAGCTGATTCTCAACCTAAACTTCATTGAAGTATTGTGATGCGAGGACATCAATCAATGACGTACAGACAGACAGGGGGACCCGTGACATTTGTGAAGCCGTCATTACAAAAAAAGACACACCTAGACGCTTAAGTGAGGGGAAAATTATCCTTAAAGGAGTAGTTTACCCCCCAAATGACTTTTTCTGTTGATTACTAACGCCATAGAGACTTGAGTTCATTGCTATTTGTTTTGTATTTGCCTCATTACTAAGACAACAATTTGATTATATACATTTACTCCCTTTGATTCTGGATGGGATCCAAATGCATTTGGGTCCCCATCTGGGGGGTCAATTTATTGTAATCAAATTATTGTCTAAGGGAATGCAACAAAAACCTAGAAATATTATTGAATTCAAGTGTCCATGGATTTATAATCAATAGAAAAAGTAATTTTGGGGGTGAACTACTCCTTTAACAGTTCCGTCATCACATCTGACAAAATGTACAAATATATGGTCTGAGTATGTCTGAGTATTTAATCAAATGTAAAGTTTTGTAAAAACAATATTATACAATATTTGCCTCTGAGATGCAGTGGAGTAGAAGTATAAAGTAAATACTCAAGTAAACAAAAGTACTACACCTCAAAATGGCTCTCAAGTAGGGTTGCAGCGGTACTCGGTGTTACCGGTGAACGAGCACAACACAGAGTACTTTACTTGCACACCGATAACACCGTTAAATAAAAAGAAAACTCAGCCGCTGCTCAGCTCTGCCCTGAGGAGCGCAGTAGAGATGTGACGTTCGCCAACGATTCCGCTCTTTTGAACAGCTCTTTTAAATGAACGATGGGATTCGGTTCTCAATCGCGGGAGGCCGGGAGCCGTTCCTTGTGTGTGAGTGTCGAGATTAGAACATATCCAGAATCAACGGATCGGCGAGGCACAGCTCATCAGACTGCATGATGTCTCGTCTCCCCACTCCCAGGGCACGTTCGGAGACAAGTTGTGGCTTTATAATGTCACAGCGCGCAGTAGGCAGACAAGAAAACGCGGGGCTGTTGTAACACTAACAGTGTTGTTGCTTTTTTACAAAGCTGAATTTTTAATCGAGTCGGAACACTACCTCACATTTAACGATTGAATAACGACCGAATCACGGGAGCGCGCCTCGACTTTATTACAACGAAGTTGTTAGATGTAAGAGGGCCTTAACAGTGTTGTTGCTTTTTTACAAAGCCGAATCTTTATGGTCGGATGGTTGTTGTTGTTGTAGCTTGAGGTAGCATTGGCTGCTACTGAGTGCTCACAAGACAAGACACGCAATGGTGTTTGAAACGGTGTTACCGATAACCGCGGTGTTGACACGGACACGGTTTTCGGTTTTAAAAATCTCATACCGTTGCAACCCTACTCTCAAGTACATTAATTGAGTAAATGCACTCAGCTCCTTCAGACAACGTTGACTCACGTGCAGGATGTTTCGGACGTTGACGGTGGTCAGGTTGTGTTGTCTGGACTTGCTCTCCAGAGCTTGGTTCAGCAGCCTGTCAATCTCCAGCTCTACTCCCGCCCCTTCCTCCTCCTCCTCCTCAGTGTCGGAGCCTTCGTCGTCCACCTTCACCCTCTTCCTCCTCACTGCTCCACCTCTCCTCCTGCCCCGAGCCTCTGGCACGCTGTCCTCTGACACACACATACACACACACCAGTGTTGTTTTTGACAGCAAATTTTGTCACCTGAAAAGTTGTAGTTTTAGTCTAATTTTAGTCGACTAAATATTGTAAGATTTTAGATGACTAAATCTACAGTTGATTTAGTCGACTGAAATGTATTTTGGCAGGGCTTAATGGCATCGTAATGACTGATTTTACACTTGTTTGTGTGCTGAAAATAGCAGATCTACAAGCTCACAACGCGTCGCAGCGTTCATAAAATGACTCTCTTCTCCACTAGTCCCTCCCTAATGTTTTAGTCTAGTTTTTATTTTGTTGACGGAATTGTCAATATATTTAGTCTTAGTTTTAGTCACCACAGCTTAATTTTTGTTTAGTTTTTATTTAGTTTTCGTCAGTGAAAGAAGCGCAGTCGACAAACATTTTTCGTCATAGTTTTAGACGACAAAATCAACACTGACCCCCACAACCTGTTCATAGATTCCATATAGTTTCATCGTTTGACAGCACCAAGTCATCAGTTGTATTTTGGATTCATGTCAATTTGTGTTTTCAGATATTTAACCACTTGAACCGTCAATACTTAATAAACTTGAGCTTTTCAATCTGCTCTTTTTCCCCTCTACACCAAAGCTTTTTGCCGAAAATAGTTGTGAGCTTGTAGATCTGCTATTTTTGTTCTCAGAATATGGACACTTGGTTCAAATGGTTACATTTCACTCTGTACTTGGTCTGCTCTTTTTCCCCTCTACACCAAAGCTCTTTGCCAAAAATAGCAGATCTACAAGCTCACAACGCCTTGCAGCGCAAGGCGTTGTGAGCTTGTAGATCTGCTATTTTTGGCTAAAAGAGTTTTCTGAATATTGACACTAGGGTTAAGTGATTAAAATAAAAAAGGAAAAAAACATTCTATCACTCAAAGATTTGGAGGACCCCCTGTAGTAACTCTGAGGACCCCCTAGGGGTCCCGGACCCTCTGTTGTAAGATTCCTGGTTTATAGTGTGTGAGCTGTCCGCACACGTTAAAATGCTCACCCATTTTTTCTTTATTAATAACCAAACAACGTTTCGCCCAACAGGGCTTCCACGCCATAAGATAATGATTATATCAGTTAAAGGATGTACCTAACTGTACCTACCCATGGTAATAACCGTACCTACCCATGGTAATAACCGTACCAACCCATGGTAATAAGTGTACCTACCCATGGTAATAACCAGACTGGAGTCGGTGGTGTCTTCCTCCACCAGTAGGAACTCCTCTTCTTCGTGTGCAGGAAGCTGCGCAGAGGGTTTGGAGGCGGTCACTTCCTGTCGTGCAGGAAGCACCGGAGGAGGCGGTTCGGTCATGTCGACCCGGAGACGTTTTCTGGCGCCGCTCATGATGCAGCGACATGGCCTGGACACCACTACTGGAACCCTCCAATGATCCTAGATCACATCCCACCAGAGGATGCGGGCACGCAGGTGGGCACGCAGGCGGGCATGCAGGCGGGCATGCACACACACACACACACACACACACACACACACACACACACACACACACGCACACACACACACAGACACAGACACAGGGTAAAGAGACAACACATGTTAGGGATATCATGTAGCCTTTAAAAAAGGTGTGGTAAGCGATCATCTTTTTGTTAAAATAAGTGTCAAATAGCTCTATATCGCATTAGTAATCATTAGAGATGTGCCGATTGATCGGTGAGTGATCGCAATCAGCCGATCGGTATCGGCTTTGCCGATCTACAAGCTAGATCAGCTATTTTCACATTATTTATCTGTGGGACTGAATGTAACCTCAGCTTCAACTCCTACAAGTTGAATTGGATACTTAAATACCTCAGCCTGCAATCTCCTGATGTTTATACAATGTCAATGTTTTGTAAGAATAATCATTAAATATATAAGTGCTGCTACAGTAACACAATAAATAGAAGAATTTATGGATTTGACGCTGTGATCGGGAATATCGGTATCAGCAGATACTGATTCCAGTTGATCGGTGATCGGTATCGGCCTAAAAAAATCGGAGCATCTCTATAGAGCAGGGCTAAGCAACCCATTGGCACGCAAGAAGGCAATCATTGGCATGCTGGAATAAGTGTGAGTGTAAGAGGATTTTCTTCTTCTAAAATATTTATATATATTTTGCTTTAATTACAATTGTATTTGTATGCAGTTTACCTCCTGCACGTGAATAAATGCTGTTTAGTTTTGTTTACACCTCGGAACATCAGACACAATGGTTGAACAATCACAGTTCTGGCCCAGAGAATGATGGCAAAAAAAAAAGAAAAGAAAAATCTACTAAGGAGATTTTGTTTTTTGTCATCAAATAATTGATTTGATGAAGCAATGTAAGACCCATCTTTAATAATATCTCTGTATGATTGCATGCACTACCCCCACACCTCAAGCGGGGGGTCTGGGGAGTTGGGGTCCTCCCCCAGGAACTATTATGTTGCAATGATTTTTTCTCTTCAATGTCCCGCGATGCCATGGTCTCCATAGACCTCCATGTAATTTATAGTGCACGGATCGTGCACGCCCATGCCTAGATGATGCACCACGTGTGTGCACACTGTTCACAGCTTTCAAACAAAAAAATCTGCTTGGAAATCCGTTCAGGCATTCATGATTTAGCAGCCATTATGTTTTCTTCAGATGTAAACAAACATGGCTGCCATGTTTGAAAGAATGGGTTCGTATGGGGGTTAAACATGCATTTCGCGATCGCGATCATGCCTAATACATTTCTGGAGGTCCAAAAAAAAATCTTTGAAAAAAAATATATATATTTTTTTTTTCTTCAAAAACGGCCCAAACTCGGGAAACTCGGGGTTGGCACAGGGGTGGTACCAATACAAACTCAGGAAACTCAGGGTTGGCACCAGATGTGTTAACATACCGGTAGTAGATGTAATTTCCACTGAGTGCTCTGGTGAATTTTGAGAGTTTGATACCAAATCCAGGAGAAATTCATGAGAAACTAGAAGCAGTGCTCTTCCGAGCACAGGTCTCCACCAGGTCAGGCATGTAATGTGTTTTACATAAGTCGGCCTCCTGATGGCGCTATAAAAGGCTGATGTAAAAAATGCAGGGAAAAGGTTTTACCTTGGCCTCTAAGGAGTGCGCATACAAAGTTTGACACTAATCGGTGGAGTTATAGGTGAAAACATGAATCGGCCTGTTATAGCGCCACCATGAGGCTGATTTGATTTTTCTTAAGTGGCATTTATTCCTCTGCCTATTGGGAATGTGCATGCACAATTTCACCAAAATCGCACACTGCGTTCAGGATTTCAGGCATTTTATTCAAAACTGACCAATCCTGCAAACTTTGAAAGCCAGTTTTAGCCAATCAGGATGGAATATGGAAAATCTGACACATCCATGTCGATCACATGACTGTAGAGATACTGTCTACTGATTTACGTGATTTTTGGACAAAATCTGTAGGAGTACTGGCAAAAGTTAGTTTTGCAAAAGTCGGCCTCCTGGTGGCGCTAGAACAGGCCCATGTGAAATATTTGGGGCAGAGGTTCTGATTTGGTGTCGAGGGAGTGTGTGTGCACAGTTTGGCAGCGACCGGGCCAACGGCGCCGGAGATTAGCTGGTAACGGACAAACGGACGGACGGACGCACGCACGGACGGACGCACGCACGCACGGACGCACGGACGGACGGACGGAGGGGAAAACATACTCTCCCCTCAGCCTTCGGCTGGTGGAGACAATTACAATTCAGGAGCATTGCAGGAGATGGGGCATTGCAGGAGATGTTGTTCTTTTACTCCACTACGTTTATGTGAAAACTTTAGTCACTAGTTACTTTGCAGACATAAATTATAATATTATAACACATACATTAACAACTTTAGCCCTATTTTATAGTAATATACCTTGGCTATTTGAAAACAGCAGATCTACAACCACCCTGACAAGCACTTGGAATTGTAGGTATTACATTTCATGTGACTCGATCTGTTCCACAGATAAATATTGTGAAAATAACAGATCTACAACGCCTCGCACTGCGAGCGAGGCGTTGTGAGCATGAAGTTCTGCTATTTTCACAATGTTTGCCTCTTGCTTACTTAATATTTGACAGTTTGGCCAGGTCTTGATAGTCCTCACATTGTCACTTTATAAATGATACCCTGTATACACTTATGTAGGTTTGCTTACCGTTGAGTGAGACATTTTTTTTACATCAATTAAGCTAATCATCTTGGGACCCCACAACATAATTTGGGGTCCCGACCCGAAGTTTGAGAACCACTTGCTGTAGGCTATGCTACTCAAGTAAATATACTTCGATACTTGCCCCTTTTCGACTGCAGCTTTAGCACCACACCACACCACACCACACCACATAAAAATATCTACATTTTCCATTACATAAAAGTACCCCTATCGGTAAGAAACAAATTGACCCTTTTAACTGTGATTGTAATACAATATACATTTGTATTACAACTATCCTAAATTATAATACAATATAATGGATTATAACTGTGATTATATATAATACACTATAAATTATTAATGTATTACTACGATAATTATATATCTGTTATAACACAATAGAATCTATTCGGGCCGCAAACTTCTAGTGTATTACAACTATATCCTGGTGGTCTAAATGAAAAGTCAGAGAGTGGTCAGTCATTATGAAGTGTTTGGCCCTGTTTGGCCTAGCTCAGACCTACTCTGGATTGGATACTTTTTAGTACCACGTTTAGTACCACTTTCACACCACTCTATGCAGGTCCTTGTAGTGGAAAACCTGGCACAATGGGCGGTGTGGAGTGGAGTGGTGTGGTTCTGGGACAGTGGAAAAGGGGCTTTACTATCTGATACAGTAAATAGTAAACACAGTCCTACTGTCTATAAATATTGGAACACATGGTGAACAGACAACATGTTCAGGTATTAACATGTAGGCGTTTATAGTAACACTGTACAAGGGTACTATTAATAAAGAAAGTGCATGTTAAATACATTGAAGTGTGTTTTTTCTAGTGTAGGCCTATACAAGAAGCTAACACGCTAGCACGCGGCTAAAAACCAACGGCTTTTATAGACGAAGCGTCGCTTCAAAGACACAACAGCGTAAAGTTAACATATGTTTCAATGTAAACGTGTGTGTATTGTTAAAACAATAAAATAACGTGTCGCTCTCTCTTACCCGCCACAACGCTGCTGCAAACGTCTGTGTGCTGAAGAATAGAAAACTACATATCCGGGTGTGTGGAACTACATTCGGAGGACTTGCCGTCGACAACTTCCGGCAGAATAGACGCCTGTTGGGTAGTCTCGCGTGGCCAGACTGTTGCCTCCGCGATTTGGTGAAATGCAGCATTCAGAGATGGGGCTGTTAAGTATGACATCATTTTGTAGGCAGAGGAGAATTTCTGCCCCCAGTTTCCGTGAATCTTTTTACTATTTTTACTATTTACACATTTTTCTTCTCTTTGTTGTTGAAAGGAAAGTGTTAGAATTATACTTTAGTCGTTATTTTTTAGTCGTTGTTTTTTTAAATAGCGAGGGACAGAAAATGCTCTGGAGGCAGATTCTCCTCTGCCTACAAAATGATGTCACGGCTTAAAAGCCCAATTGTGGCATAGTTGTCTGGCTACGCGAGACTACCTGTTGGGTAAGAGCATCGCAGCGGAAGTAGATTCCTGGGGTCACTTAATATTCCCCATTCATTTTCGCCATAGACTTTTACAAAAATATTTATAACAATTATGTTAAGCCTCGAACCAAGTCATCCAGGATGGAGGTGAATCATGACCATATAACCTTTTTCTCTATGAAAAGAACATTTTGAAAATCGCTAAACAAAGGGTAGTTATTAAATGTAGTATATCAAATAATGTAATATTAAAATATGTTTTCACATAGGATCAAAGGTTATATGATCATGATTCACCTCCATCCTGGATGGCTTGGTTCGAGGCTTAACATAATTGTTATAAATATTTTTGTAAAAGTCTATGGCGAAAATGAATGGGGAATATTAAGTGACCCCAGGAATCCACTTCCGCTGCGATGGGTATTTCTGCCTCCCACTGTTGGTCTTGAGTACTGCAACCTGTTCATGTTTTAGAATCAAGGTTTTATTTGCCACTAACTAATAGGCCTACAAGCACAAGCAGCGGAATGTTGCACATTTTGTGCTAACATTCGAATATAATTGTATATTAAAGGAAAAATAGAAGGAAAAGAATACCCTAATGAAAATCTGCAATGATGATACAATAGGCTACTGGTTGTAGCCTTATGGTTGTAGCTTTGGTGATGAGGTTTGAAGTTACAATGGTTTACAATGGTTTTGTATAGGAAAGGGGCCTGTCTGATACAATGAGTCAGTCCATGTCCTCATTTATTGCTCTGACAGCTGCCGAGAAGGGAGAAAAAAAAACTATTAAAACCTTTTGGCTGTAAGCCACACATGGGCAACATATGGCCCCAAAGAAAAACAAAATGTAGGCCTACATACATTCTAAAAGGCTGCTTGCTGTATGTTAATGGTTTTAGAAGGGGAAAATAACTGGACTACAATTAATACCAATTAATATTTACCATTCAAGTATTATAGCTGCAAAATTCCTCCATCCGACCGTATGTACTCAAATGTTTTATGCTTATAGTATAATGTAACGGTGAAACAGTCAACTGTAGGTCCATATTCACACATGATGCAATGTGTTTTATCAGTGACCTCTGGAGTGGTGCCTATCAGATAAGATACTTTATAAATGTATATAGACTCATTTAATAGTTGATAACCGGCATTGAAGTGGATTGTTGTATGCAAGTCAAATTGCATAAAACAAATTATAGTTTGCATAGTTGCAAACTCAAAGCGTTTACAATGGTCCATTCATTCTTACATTGAAAATATAGCAGCAAACAGTTGATACCAGCATCTTATTGGAGGTAATGCGGGGTTCAGTGTCTTGCCCAATTTGGCATGTGGACAGACACGGATCATAGTACTCCCTGCTGAGTCACAGCTGTCTAACCGTCTGAAGAGGTGAGGTGAGTCTGCAATTCTAATTGCGATGGGGACTTTTTTCAACAGTTTGGGGGCCAGGAGGGCAAAGTGAGAGAGAGAGAGAGAGAGAGAGAGAGAGAGAGAGAGAGAGAGAGAGAGAGAGAGAGAGAGAGAGAGATACATTGTATACATATACCTTGTGAAAAGCCAAAGGCCTGGGACATTCTGCATAATGAGTGCTTTTACTTTTAGCCTGTTATAGCCCACTGTCTGTGAAGAGAAGACTACAAGAAAGACAGAAACAGAGGAGCAAACAATGAAATCAGCTGGGTCAGCATGGACTGTTGTCCAGTGGATCTCACTTCCACTGGACTATAAGATAAATACAAGGTTCAAATTAAACCATAACAAGTAACTTCCACTGTTTATAAAATAACGACACGGTTCGAATGAAACATTCCCAAGAAAATAAGGAGTGTTGTTGTGTATCCTGATTTGAACTGCAGTTCAGGCTCACTGATCAGTTGGCAGTGCCAGTGTCTGTTGCTCTACATTTTCATATTTGCGACATTAAAGAAACATGCTTGTTTTGAAATACATTAAACCACATTATAAGTGTAGTCTCGTGTAGCCAGACAACTATTCCACAATCTCCGAATGCTACCTAGCGTCTGGAACTACAGCTCCCGAAATCCGAGTAAGAGAAGCTGGCATTTCCGTTAAAAATATATTTTAAATATATAATTGCAACCGTCAGGTCGCAGTCACTATGAATTGCTCCACCGGCTGTCAGTCTGTCTGTCAGTCTGTCACGTCACGTCACGTCACACACTTTTGCCCTAGTCATATCTCTGCCACCGTTGGCCCTATCAATGCCAAACTTTGCACAACACAGAAGGCTGACAAAGGGTGAATTTACAAAAGCTCCCGTCATGCAGTCTGGGAGACGAAAGTTGTGATCATGAGTATCCGGTAGGGCATTAACGACTTGTGATTTTTGTAAGTCGACTCGATTCAGTAAAAAGTTGAGTTGAAGTCGACTTTATCGTTTGATGACATCATCACATCACACACGACCCCCCCCCCCCAATTATTTTGGGGGGTCCCCAGGTGATTAACTTAATGTGAAACATTGTTTTCTCACTCAACAGTAAACAAAGCAACATAAAGTTTAAGTGTATAGAGGTTATCTTCACATTTCTAAAGTGCCAATTTAAGGACTTTTTAATACCTCTAAAATGGCAAATTAAACATTGTCCAAATTGTCAAATATATAGAGGCAGAAATTGTGAAAATAGCAGATCTACATGCTCACAATGCCTCGCATCGCGAGGCGTTGTGAGCATGTAGATCTGCTATTTTCCCAATTTTAGAGGTATTTAGCTTGCTGTGTATTAGAAACCAGTAAGACTCCCTAATCGGGAGATAAGTGACCGTCAGGTCGCATACACAAACTTTAGAAGGCAATGGTAGCCAATCAGGAGGGAATATGGGAAATGGGACAGATCCATGTTGATGACATGACTGTAGAGATGCTGTGTACCGCTTGGTGTGATTTTAGGCCAAAATCTGTAGGAGCCGGTCCAAAAATGTGTTTTGCAAAGATCGGCCTCATGGTGGCGCTAGAAGAGGGGCATGTGAGAAATCAGGGGCGGAGGTTGTGGTTTGCCAGCCAAGGAGTGTGTGTGCAAAGTTTGGCATGGATAGGGGCAACGGTGCCGGAGATAAGAGTATAGGGCCAAACGTGTGACGTGACGGACAGATGGAGGGACTGACTGACAGAGGGACTGAGCCGGTAGAGGTTTTCATAGTAACTGCGACCTAACGGTCGCAATAATTTCTAATTACCAGCAAGCTATTTATGCTTTGATGGTATTAGGATGAACGGAAGTGGGGAGGAGGCTTCACGTCACGCTTTGTCGCTTCTCATGCCGGATACTCATGATCACAACTTCCATCTCCCAGACTGCATGAGGGGAGCGTTTGCAGACTGTGGGAGACAACAGTCTGGTGACGCAAGACTATTATGAGTACTGTGACTAGTGAATTGTTCGGTGGGAGGGGCCACAGTGTGCTCTTTCACCACACACACACGCACACACACACACACACACACGCACGCGCACACACACACACACGCATGCACAGGCATACACACACACATTCTTTCTTTCTTGCATGGACGCGTCAGGTCCTACAGGAGCAGACGAGTTGATATACTGGCCAGTTGCACTGAGTGTCTTCAGGCGTCTGCTTAGATCTCAGCCCAACAACACAGGTGAGACTTTGATTTACTTGGAATTAAAAGGTTGGGGGTGGGGGGGGGGGGGGGGGATCTGCATGGGTTTATATTCATATTCTACCCTGGCTGTACTGTATCGTTGAAATTGTGAGTACATTTGGGGGAGTTGAGTAATGTGTAATTACTTATTGATAGATATTTGTATAATCAAATTGTTAAAAATCACTTGAATCACTTGCTAGATCGTGGCATCTTATTATACATTATTAGCCATTACGCACGCACTCTCTGGAAGCCGAGACCTCACCAGCCACGGCCATGGGCTGGAGGAGACAATACTAAACTACCACAGGATACATTCCTGAAGATATCTGACCCTCTGGCAAACTGCCTCACAACCAGGCTCCGGGCTAATTGAACTGTGACCCCACAGGCCCACACCCTTACTCACCAACAAGAGAACCAGACACACACACACACACACACACACACACACACACACACACACACAGACACAGACACACGCACGCGCACACGCACGCACGCATGCACACACGCACACGCGCACGCACAATGCATACCAACCCACCCCCGCTTACTTACGTACACCTAAAGGCTACCATCAGTACACACACCTAACTCAGTGCATGCCCAAAACACATGAATACATAATGTGCGAGTGCATAGTAAGTAACCCACGTTAAGACTGAGTATAAATGACTGTTGTCGAACCAAGAGATGTGCGGCGGCATTCGTCCTGTTGGCCCTGTTACCTGCCTCTCGCATGCTTAGTGAAGAGAAGTCTCGACCTGAGTCTCACATTTTTATCATTCGGCAGAGAACCCAAATAGGAAATATACACTATATTGGAGAATTGTCTAGACCAGGTTTCCCCAATAGGTGGCCCGCAGGCCATTTGCGGCCCGCGGTGGGCTACTGTCTGGCCCACACCAATCCCAGTAATAATGGTGGTATAAGAGCAGCAACAACACTAGTATATCGTCGTTGTCGGGTGGAAATCTTGTATCTCCAAATTTGTACGCTCTTTCCCAAATCATACAAGGCCGTCGCACAAAAGTAGTGAAAACAGCAGATCTACAAGCACACAACGCCTCGCGGTGCGAGGCGTTGTGTGCTTGTAGATCAGCTGTTTTCACTAGTTTAAATAATCTTTAAAATGATAAATGCAAAACGAACGGTTTTGGACATACAAGATTTTCACCTGACAACGACGATATCTGAACTGTCGCTGGAGTAGCGGGAACGCCACCGTCGCCCCCTGCAATGTTGTGGCCCTCAGCTTGGTACCCTAGACATAATTCGGCCCGTGGGGAAAACTAATTGGGGAACCCTGGTCTAGACAGTACTGTCTGATATGTCTTGAGATATTGATGTTACACATTTGTGGCGTGCAACTGCTTAAAGGAGCTATAGTCAACTTTTTCTTAAAAAACGGATGCTAAAATAAAAATAATGTTTCGAAAATATTTTATAAAAATATAAGCTTCATATATGTGTTTCTATTCAAAAATGACCACAAAAAGTGTAAAATAATGATAAAATAATCATTTTGGTCATTGTCAGACCGACACTTTGTTTACATTCTAGTCTATAGACTAGGATGTAAACAAAGTGTCGGCCCTACAATGAAAAAGTTGACTATAGCTCCTTTATACCTCTCAGAATAATGTATTCAAATTCAAATAATGGTCATAAAATAACCCTGTATCTTCTAAATGTGCCTGTATTGTCTGACGCTGGATCACACAATGTGTACGTTTTCAAACTCTTATCCGACCAAATAAGGATTTACTTATCTACTCTTAGGTCTTGTAGCTCTCAGGTTTATGTCAGTGGAGGAACGCTGGGCGGGAAGGGCAACACCAGAGTGCTCGTAAGAGTTGTAAACCACCCCCCCCCCCCCCCTTCCAGTAATCACATTTGGGAAGGGGGGTGGGTTACGAGGGTAATACCAACCACACACACGCACGCGCGCGCGCGCACACGCACACATTTGAATCTACAACAATTAATTTAACAGGGAAACAAATTTAACAGGTTTATAGTTCATAGACACCTAAGGAGACCTTCTCCTCCACACAGACAAACTGCCTATAACTGCTGAAACAGAGCAATATTTAGCGAGTTGTTTAGGCTTTGCTCTTTGTCATGCCAGCTATTGTTATTGTTAGGACACTCGTGGTCAATTTATGTCCACGGCCCAGGCTTCTTATCTTGGAAAGCCTGGTCCAAGAAGTACTGATTGAAAACACAGCCCACCTCCAGAATCAGGACCTCCCTGGGAGTGGTGGCAACAAAAACAACATCTGGTGTATTTGGGATGCCAGCAAAGACCTCACAAGCACAACCAAACCAATGCGGTAATACTCTTGAGTGTTGATGCATTGCTGCACTTATGGCATACATTTTAGAGTTGCATCGGACACTATGTCGACAATGCGGTCCTGACGAGCAATGTATAAATTTTATTATGCACTGCATCCGTTTGTTATATGTGCAATGGATTCTAGATAACATAACAGCAACAGAATAACAGCATTCCTGTACATATGGAACTGTAGCATGTGAAATAGAATGATCAGTGGAATCAACACAGCTTTCCCCGCAGTCCAAGTCCACGCCAATGTTGTTTGGCCTCAGTCTGTTTCATATTAAGCAGAACCCGTCTAGATGTGTCTTCCTGTAGCCTAATGTCCACTCGCTGGCGGGTGAGAACAGCCTCCACTACCACACTGGGGTCTGTAATTAATCCGTCAGAGATAAGAAATGTTGTTTTTTTGCCCATTTTATCTGACAGTAAGCCTTGCTGAGCCATGAGGCCCATATAGAGCAGGAGCCTCTCCTGTTTCTGTAGCAGGAGGTAGCTTGATGTACATGACGCTATATGTCGCAGGGACTTACCCCAAATCCAACCTTTGAAGGCTTTGATGCTGAGTGCCAAGCAGGGAGGCACTCGGCTTGGTATGACCCGGCCGGGGATTGAACCACGACCTCCCAGTCTCAGGGCTGACACTCTAACCGCAAGGCCACTGAAATGGTAACTGGACACCTGGATTAGGGCAAACTAAAGCCAAGAGCTAGTTTACTTGATTATCACATTGATTGGAAATAGGGGGAAACAATTAGCCTGTATAAACCAAGCTAACAAAGGCTCATGAAATGAGCACATCTCAGTTTTGCAGCTTATCTGCATAAGTGTAAAATCAGCGGTGTATTGTGTATTGTGTATACATGATTGTTGTGTGCATGCCTCAAGTTGTTTGCAATGCAGCTGCAAGAACAATGGGGTGAGTCTTTGCATTAGGTGAAACGTGAAACTGCCCGATGGCAGCCAGCCAACCAAACTTTAATTATTATAATATATTAAGATAATGGTGTCCTTGATAAGTATAAAGTGATAAGTAGAGTGGCCTTTTTGAGAAGGCCACCTTGGGCATCAGAGCAAAGGGGAAGGTGGTCAAGCATCCTAACACTTTATAGCCTTCTTTGGTCCTGAGACGTTAAATGTTCTCAGGACAGTGAAGTTGGTTTTACGCTGGATATTTCCGGTTAAATGGGGGCGTGGAACAGGAGGTGTACACAGGAAGGGGCATTTGATTTAGGAAGTGGATTCATGATCTGACCAAATTAAAGATCTGCACACCCTTTGAATGCCATGTCGCGTGGATCTTCATGTAGTTGAAAGACATTTTTTAGGCCTTTTTCTCTCTGGAGTCAATTGATCAGATTCAATTCCGATTGGCTATAACTGACTTCCAAAATGTGCAGGCCCTTAGTATTTAACCAGGCCTGGTCGAGGCACTTTTCTAGTCAGATAACTTGTGAAATTAGTTTTGTAATCACTGAATCAAGAAGAGCGCCTCTCCACTATTGAAGTTATGTCCTACAGATTTCAGTCTTTTCTTTATTTTTTATTTTACTTAAACGTTCACTTTAGCTGGCATTAATCTCTGACCTATAGAACTATAGTGTGTTGCCTATAGCAACCATGCTAATAATACATGGTGTGATAAATAAACCTTTGTTTTGTTATCTTATGTTTTAGGACAATGGAGAGTATGAACACAACTGCTATCTATCACAGTATAAAGATGGATATATCTGGTGGAAACGGTCCTGACTCCATGGATGAACATGCTGAACTCAAGAATTCCCTCAGGATCATGTCCTGCACCGTTTACAGTCTGATCTTTGTGCTCGGTGTGTTGGGGAACGGTGTTGTCATCTGGGTGACAGGCTTCAAAATGAAGAAAACCATCAACACTGTTTGGTACCTCAACCTGGCTGTGGCCGACTTCCTCTTCACTGCGTTCCTGCCGCTGACCATCACAGAAACAGCTCTGAACGACCACTGGCCCTTTGGTCAATTCATGTGCAAAATGAACTTTATTTTTCTCTCCCTCAACATGTACGCCAGCGTCTACATTCTGATGGTCATCAGTGTTGACAGATGTGTACGTGTGGTTTGGCCAGTGTGGGCACAGGACCACCGGAGTGTCAGAAACGCATCTTGGGTGAGTCTGGGTGTCTGGGTTCTGGCCTTGGCTCTCAGCTCCCCTTACGTCTTCTTTATGGACATAGCGCCGGATGAGGACGTCATCATATGCTTACCCACCTTTGCACTCGATGATAGAAACAATCCATTGTGGACGTCTCGACTTGTGGCCATGGTCTTCACTCAGTTCTTCATGGCGTTCGTGATCCCTTTCACCGTCATCGTCTCCTGCTATTCTGTCATCATCTACCGGCTCAAGAGGAAGCACTCGCCAGCCAAACAGTCAGCTCACCACTTCAATATCATAGTGGCTGTTATCGTTGCGTTTTTCCTGTGCTGGGCCCCCTTTCACATCATGGAACAGATTGTGCTGTGGGTGAAATTCATAGTGGCAGAGGACAGTGTGTCCACTGAGTATGTGATCATCATCGGGGTGCCCATAGCCACCTGCCTGGCATTTCTCAACAGCTGCCTGAACCCACTGTTGTATGTGTTCATGGGTAAGGATTTCAGGAATGAAGTTCGTAAAGTGTCCGTCCTTAAGTTGCTGAAGAACTCTTTCACTGAAGAGCTGCCTCGAACCAACTCTTCCACAAACCTTGCCATCACCAGTCAAGAGACTGCCTTGTCTGAGATACTAGAGGTCTAGGGTTATCTGAATGTACTTTAATTCAAACAGCTGTAAATGTTTTTTTTTTTTTTCCTATTAATTAACATACAGTATAGGCTAAAATGATATGTTAAAGTTAGAGTTTTAAAAACACTCTTTTCTTTGATATTCTTCCTTTTTGTGACACAGAGTTCCCTATATTGGCATGGCTTATTTGGCGATGATTGGATCTTTTATATTGCGTTTTTGTATTAAAGAATCAGACCTTGCCCACACATGTTTTAAGGCAATTACAGGCATGGGGTACGATGGTATGAAGGATCCATTCCAGGTGGCAAGGGTTGGTATTTATTGGGAACTTTTACTTTTGGTACATTAAGTATATTTTAAAGGCATTACTTTTGTACTTTTACTCAAGTAAATGAATGGTTTCTGAGTACCTTTTCCACCACTGTCTGTGAAGACGACAGGAAACAAACAGTGGAGAAAACAATGAAATCAGCTGAGGCAACAATAACACCTCGTTACTGTGACTCGTCACTGTGACTGTGAAGGTTAGAAGGCCAAACTGAGGGGCTTCTTTGAAATGCCAGACAGGTGACAGACAGATGCCAGACAGACAGAGAGTCATTTTTTATACTTATACACTCAGTAGATGTTTTGTGGTTTAGTCATTTTGTGAACAACTAAAATGTATTCTATGTCTGAACTCGTTTTTAATAATAAATAAACAAATGCAACCTCCCCATGGTTTTGACACGGTTGTTATTTTATTATCTTTCTTCAAAGGTCCACGTCAAGGTTCTAATAGCAACTCCACCTCCACTGGTCTATGATATAGAAGGTTCAGATGAAACCATTCTAATAGCAACCCACTGGTTGTCAAAATAAATCAAGGTTCAAATTAAGCCTATAACATAAATGCAACTTGGTTCAAAATGAAACATTCCAATGAAAACAAGGAGTGTTGTTTTCTATCCTGAAGATTCCTGATTTTGAATTGTAGTTCAGCCTCTTCAGTTGACAGCGTCCGCTGCTATGGAAGGTAAACAAGAGTTGTGCTCTGTGTTCATACTTGCAATAAAAGAAAGAGGCTTGTGTCAAAATACATTAATACGCATCTAACTAATGCCAGACGAGACCCCACAATTCAATTAGATTTGTATTTAAAGTGTCAAACAACGAGTTCTCTCAAGACACTTTACATGTAGAAGAGAGACCCGATCAGGGACGTGCAGAGAACGTTAGAGAGGCAGGGGCTGACATTTCTAAAAGGGCCTTTTGGTAGCAGAGAGTGTTGGGCGGGAGGAGTAGGGCGAAGGCTCTACGTCCTCCTGGTGGGGGCTCCTCACTGGCAGGTGTAGGATACAACAGCAGTGACACAGAAATGTGTGTGGGGACTGGGAGGAATCAATTGGTATAACGATTACATTGGGGCAAAAAAGGGGTAAAATAATTGGCTAGAATGGCTACTCTAATTTTTGGGTGAGAATATCAAAAAGCCGACCTCCAAGCTCACAATGCGTCGCGCTGACGCGTTGTGAGCTTGGAGGTCGGCTATTTTCGTTGCTTGATATACCACACTGAACTATAGAATGATCAAGTCAATACTGGAGATGTGGCATAACGGCATGGATTTCTACACAGAGAGGGCAATTCGTTCAACATAAGATGCTGCATTCAAGTTCAGGAGAGTTTGGACAAGGCAATTCTCTTGAATGCTGCCTTCAGGTATGACATGGAAAGAGGGCATTTGCATTTCTTTCACCATAGTAAAAACAGCATTCATGGTCTGGAGAGGGCACTTTTTACAGATGGATAAAAGGGCAGGGGCTCAAGCCCCCTTTGATGTCTACAGTATGTGTGCACATGCCTGGACCCGTCATTGTCCCACCCTGAGCAAGCAATAGACCATAAAAATAAACCATAAACTAAAAAAACTAAAAACACGGTGGCCATCTTGCCATTAAAGGAGCTATAGTCAACTTTTTCTTGAAAAACGGATGCTAAAATAAAAATAATGTTTTGAAAATATTTTATAAAAAAAATAATAAGCTTCATATCTATGTGTTTCTATTCAAAAATGACCAAAAAAGCGTAAAATAATGCTTAAATAATCATTTTGGCCATAGTCAGACCGACACTTTGTTTACATTCTAGCCTATAGACTAGGATGTAAACAAAGTGTCGGCCCTACAATGAAGAAGTTGACAGCTCCTTTAAGTCAATGAAATGCCACCCTAGTTGCCACCCCGTAGGTACAGTTCAGTCAGAAACATTCACGTCAAGTCATTTACCATTTATTGCAAAATGGAATATACAATAAGCAGATTTAACCATTTATTGCATAAATGGAATACAGTTAATCTTGGCGTTTTAAAGGGCTCCGCGACATAGTGTGTTCTTTCAACATGCGTGCATGCGTGTGTGCTTTTTAGATTACATTTTAGTCACGGTCTTTTCAATAGTATTTGTTAGATTGTGCAATATTGTGATACATAAATTATGTATTGGATTTGTTATGATACTATTGCTGTGAGTTTTGATAACCGTTACATGCCTAGTATTTATGACATAATAAATGGTATGGTATTACTGACTCCTTAAAGGATTATAATACATGGTGTGGTAAATGGCTTTTGTTTTGTTATTGTATGTTTTAGGACGATGGAGTATAATATGAACACAAATGCTGGAAACTACACTACAAGCTCTGACTACAATGAATATGCCGCTGAATATGCCGAACTGAGGGAACTCAGGAAATCTCTCAAGATCATGTCCTGCACCGTTTACAGCCTGGTCTTTGTGCTCGGCGTGCTGGGGAACGGTTTTGTCATCTGGGTGACGGGCTTCAAAATGAAACAAACCGTCAGCACCGTTTCGTGTCTCAGCCTCGCTGTGGCCGACTTCCGCGTCGCAGCGTTCCTGCCGCTGACCATCACAGAAACAGCTCTGGACGGCCACTGGCCCTTTGGAACATTTACGTGCAAAATGAGCTTTATTTTCCTCCCCATCAGCTTGTACGCCAGCGTCTACATCCTGATGGTCATCAGCGTTGACAGATGTGTATGTGTGGTGTGGCCAGTGTGGGCCCAGAAACGCCGCAGCGCCAGAAAGGCGGCCTGTGTGAGTCTGGGTGTCTGGGTGCTGGCCATGGCTCTCAGCGTCCCTGCGATGACGGACACAATGCACTATGAGGAGGATGAAGAGGACGTCATCATATGCTTTCCCACCTATGGACTGCCATGGCCCGCCACTAATCAGTCGTGGATGTCTCGATTTGCGGCCATGGTCTTCACTCAGTTCTTCATGGGATTCGTGGTCCCTTTCACCGTCATCGTCTCCTGCTATTCTGTCATCGTCTCCCGGCTCAAGAGGAATCGCTCACTGGTCAGCCAATCAGGTCGACACTTCAAAACCATAGCGGCTGTTATCACTGCATTTGTCCTGTGCTGGGCCCCCGTTCACATCGTGGAACTGGTTGTGTTGTGGGTGAAATCCACACCTTTGATAGAGAAGAGTGTTACACTGTTTTATGTGATCATGATCGGGGGGCCCATAGCCACCTGCCTGGTAACTATCAACAGCTGCCTGAACCCGCTGTTGTACTTGTACATGTTGTTCATGGTTCCGGAGAACCCTTTCACTGAAGAGCTGCCTCGGACCAACTCTTCCACAAACCTAGCCAGCACCAGTCAAGAGACTGCCTTGTCTGAGACACAGGTTTAGGGTTAACTTTTGAATGTACTTTAATTCATACAACTGTAAATGCCTGTAAAAAAGATCCCCCTCCCCCCCCCTTGTTTTTCTTTGCTTTTGATATAGATGACACGGAATTCCCTATATGGGCACAAAGGATCCCAAGTTGTTAAATCCTCTAAAGACCAGTCTGTGGGTATATGTCCTAAGCTGCCAAATATAAAAACAAATTGTCTGCACCTGTAGCCCATCTGTGGGCTATAGGGTCAAAGGTGCAGGCTATCTCTACCCAGCAAGCATGGTCAGGACCTGGACCAATCAGTGGCGTCTCGGTCGGGGCTAGAACAAGTCAAACCATGACTAGTCGGATCTGGCCAACCAACATAAACCCTGCCCACGAAAATGGACGTCCTGGTAATGACGTCAAGATCATCCCCATATGGGCTGTGATCTGGCCTAGTTCTGAGCGTCACCGGAGTCACCGGAGGCCGTTATCATAACGTCATCATGACGGCATTTGGCTTGCAGGGTAGAGTTGGGGTCAAAGGTGCAGGTCATCTCTATTACTGTGCATTACGTAGCTGTCGAAGATGAAACATGGATGGAATGACACAGGAATGTTTGTTTGTTTCTCACTGAGGGTGCATGATATTTTGATGTCCTTTTATGAGTTCCACTATTCTATCATGGTGTGCTATGTAGGCTACATCCCTTTTTGTAGGCTATGTACGGTATAACAGCCATTCAAGATGTGTGACAGTGTTTCAGTGATCTGTTCTGTGACCCTAACCCTACGCACGCACGCACGCACGCACGCACGCACGCACACACACACACACACACACACACACACACACACACACACACACACACACACACAGACAGACTTTTTTGAGCGGTGGTCACAACGCTCCTATACGTGGCCGTGTGTGTGGGTATGTCTGTCTGTCTGCGTGTCTGTCTGTAGCCTACAGTACCTTTTTTGACCACACATGTTAAGGGAGGGGCGCTGTTGTTCAGGCCAGACCAGACACACACACACACACACACACACACACACACACACACATGGATGGATGATGGATGGATACCAGTGGCGGCCTGAGTGACATGCATTTTATTATTAATATTGTTTTAATATGTTTTATATATATATATATATATATATATATATATATATATATATATACAGGTATATATAGGCCTATATATGTTTTGCTGTTGCGCAGCCTCCACGACCACCGCTCAGTTCACACGGGTGTGATTTTTTTTATACTTATGAATACACTCAATATTATGTTTTGTGGTTTAGTCATTTTGTGAACAACTAAAATGTATTCTATGTCTGAACTTGTTTCTAATAATAAACGAATGCAACCTCCCCATGGTTTTTACATGGTTGTTATTTTTTACCTTTCTTCAAAGGTCCTTCAGGTACTTCTTCAAAGTAGCTGACAGAGTATAGCATCTTGCAATGGGCCTGGTGTACAAGATACACTACACCTCCAAGATACCCATGTACCTGACAAACTACTTCTTAAAGGTCAAGGATGTTCATGATCACAACACCAGAGGCAGCGCCACTAATCATCATCAACGTAGATTTAACACTAAGGCCTATTATGATCCAGGTCTTATGCCTTAACTTCTTTACCTTTTTTTCACTATTTTGAAAAACATTTCTAAATATTTCAAATGCTGATCTACATCTGCACGTTGTGAACTTGCAGATCAGCTATTTGAAATATTTAAAAAACAAAAACAAAATAGTAAAAAAAGGCAAAGAAGTTAAGGCATAAGGCATAAGACCTGTAATAGGGCCCTAAGGCTCTAACTCGTTCTCCTGCTATACCATCAACATGTGGAACGCCCTCCCACAAGCCTTAAAGGAGAGCAAATCCCTAGCCTCCTTCAACATCGGTATGAAAAGTCACCTTCAGGCGGCTGCTACCCGTGACTTCTAAATAGACTAAGCCCCCATGCTCCCCCCCCCCCCTTTTTTCTACCTTTGTATTTGATGTTATGCTTTTTCTGCTTTTTTGTATTGATATTATCCTAAATAAAGTACTATGTTCTATCCGTCTGTCTTTCAATGTTATATGAGATACTTAAAGTGTGGTTCCTGTGGAAATAAGCTTCGGCTTTCTAGGATCTCCTTTTAGTTGACCTTGTACCAGTATTTGTACTGTCATGAAACTGTACTTTTTTCTATTGCAAACTTCTAATAAATTCTTCAATCAATCAATCCACGTCAAGGTTCTAATAGCAACTCCACCTCCACTTCAGCATCGTGAAAAACCCCTAGTTTGACCCCTCACATGCTACTTAAAGGCAAGCAGATTTATTTTTTGTATTTTCATCCTGTATTGTAAGGTTAATGGCATACACACTTTCATCAGTTTTTTTATGAGGTTTCCCCCGGGAGTTGAATTTCAACCTTTTAGTACATATTATTACACACCTTTAGAAACACACTGGTGAAGAAATGTCTTGGTAACGATTTAGTTCACAGATTTTCTTATGTTTCCCTTATTGTATGTTAATCTTAATTATTTTGTTAATTAAATGTAATGCTACACTCACTGTGTTACATTGTGTTATTTTAGGCCTAGAATTATTGAATGCTTTAACAGGTGAAAAATAGCAGATATACAAGCTCACAGCGTGGCACCAAGTGCCGCTCTGCGAGCTTGTAGATCTGCTATTTTTGAAAAAGTCGTGAATATTTGTGCAAATCTTATATATAATAATAATATATGTATTTAAAGCAAACATTTGTAACTCAAATTTTGCTTCTGAGTGGTCCCTGGAACTAAATATTTTGAGATGCGGGTCCGTGGCCAAATACATATCATTTTGGGGGGTCCTTCACATGAAAAAGTTTGAGAACCACTGACATAGTAGTCTCTCGAGAACAGACTAACTGAGCTCCAGTTAAGTGAAATGGACCTTTTCTTTGACGATGGCTGGCCAGATTGCTGACATAGAAAAGATTTTAAAAAAAATCTTAGAAGGATTCAAAAGACACTTATAGAATCGCTTCAAAATTCTAATTATTCTGATTTTTCAAAAATAGCAGATCTACAAGCTCGCAGCTTGTATATCTGCTATTTTTCAATAGTTAAAGCATAAAATAATGATACGCAATAATGTGTACCCGTTCTAAATGGGAATGTGTAAAAGTGAATTGATACAACTCTTCTCCATACTACAAAAATGTTTGGAATGCCCCCCCCCCCCCCCCCCATGCAGGTCGAGCTACAGCCTCTCTGGAAATTTTTAAGAACCATTTAAAAAACACCACGGTTTAAACAAGCATTTGTGGAATGTCTTAAATGTTGTTGTTTGTTAGTTGAATGGCTAGTGAGCTCGCCTGGGAAGCCTATATGGTTTGAAGTAGAGCAAGATATTTAACAGCTAACTGCTCCCAAAAACAAAAAGGTAAGTAACATATTAGATGTTGTTGTTGTTTTTAATCATTTGAATGCTTCATGGTTTGTCTTCATTTCCATTGTATTTAAAGCACTTTTCTATATGTGAGAATTACATGATCATGAGAGTTGTTGAACAAGTGTAGCTGATTCCTCGTGAAGGTGAACTCTAAACTGGTTGGTTCACCACACCGACCATTCCATGCTCCAGCATTTCCCCTAGGGAAAATACATTTGGACATGTGAAGATAGCTTTTCGGATTGTATACCAGCAGATGGGGATGGCAGTCGCCTCATGTGCAGACTAGCTCAGGGGTGGGCAACTTTGATGCTGGAAAGGGCCACTATATTTTCACACACACTCCAGAGGGCCACAATGCATATAGTCAAAAATAGCAAAAAATAGCAGATCTACAAGCTCAAGTTTTGAGCTTGTAGAACTGCTATTTTTTTGAAAATGTTTCAATTGATATCCTGAAAAGTATTGTTTTAATTTAATTTCAAATGCATGTACAGTACAGGTCCTTATGTTACTTAATACTTCTTACTTTATGAACTTAAAGGTGATACACCATGCATTTAAAAAGTATTTATGTCATATTGTTTATGTCCCAAAAAACGTTTTTCAAAAGGTTTGAGGCTAAATTACCACTCCTGAATAGAGAGCCTCTCATTTTTGAATGGCTCTCAGAGCATTTTCAGCTGCAGTACCACCTTTGGCCTGAACTGCGTGTGTGTGTGTGCTGCTCGCGTTAATGCTGCAGCCACGGAGACAACTCTGACCATGGAGAAAAGTCCCTCGCTGAGGTAAACTCGTTGTTGGTTTGATTTGGAAGTGGCGTGCCGCTGAATGGAGCTCCCTGCTTGTGTTCCGACTACTTTACCTTGCATTGGATGTTTATTTTTCAGCGCTGTTGTGTGCAGTCGCAGTGCACTGTGCCAGCCTCGTCCGTCCGTCCGTTCAACACACATGACACATCACATCACTCAAGTAAATCCTGGCTTATACTTCTTCATCACCGCGTGTTCCGTGACAAAATGTGGCTGATCTGCAAGCTCACAACGCCTCGCATCCGCGACGCGTTGTGAGCTTGTAGATCTGCTATTTTCCAGGCGCAGAAACTTGCAGTCAGACGTCCAGCGCAGCGCACAATATTATTTGTATTATTTAATAATCGACATAGCCTACTATTTAAACACTTTCACAAGCCACAGTGTGGCTTAATATTCACATTAAGGGTAACAAGCAGGCACGCTGCATGCACTGCACATTAGAACAAGTTTGCTAGTGAGTGTAAATCAGTGGCTTCCTCAAAGAAAAAGAATGGAGGGGAAAAGGCGTTGGAAACATAAGGTACGGGCCTCGGCGCGGGTCGGACGCATTTTAATGATTAATGCTCGGACGTCGATTCGGGTCGGACAAAAAACTGTCGGACACGGGACGGACAGAAAAAATGGGCCCGATCCCAGCTCTAATACATATACAAATTACAAGGCATGCATAGCAGGAAAAAGTTACACGTTTATGAATTGTGGATATAATCTGTAGCCTACAGCAATTCATTGATAATATCCATAGCTGTGACGATTTAATAATTATTTAAAACATACTACTTCGTTCAGCTGACTATGTTTATTAATTGTGTTGGAATAATTGTGTTCTAGTTTATGAAACACTAAGGTGTCAATTTCCACAATGAGGAACAATGCAGTCAAATGCTCTACCACTGAGCAGCTCCCCTCCGTGACATGGGCTTCTTCCAGGGACTGCCCATAACAGTCGTTTAGTTTAGTTTTCTGGGGCCATTTATAGCCCAACGAATTGCAATGGAACAAAGGAGCAGGGAACGCACACCAGTGCCCTCAGTTCCTATATTCGAACACACCCTGGCTTACGACAAAGACCCGCCCCCACCTGCCTCTGATTGGCCTACCTAGATCACTCTGGACTAACCTCGCCCACCAGGCTTTCAGAGAGAAAGCCTGGTGTTTGTTCACAACAGCCCATTTGGTTTCCGCCCAACGCGGAAACCACTAGAAGAAGCGGCGTCGCTCTGATTTGGTTCCCTCCGTTTGTTTCCCCAATCCCTTTTAAAATGCTCGAGTAGCCTTGTGTAGTCTTTCCAGTCGCTACGAGTTAGACTAAAAAAAGATGCATATACCAAACACATTTTTCAAAAGCAAAACTACTCCGCATCAAGGAGTTTATTAGGTAGGCCTTAAAAGTATGTCCTTGAGTGCAGGGGAATTATTTTGGGTTAAAACTGTTTCCGGTGGATAGTTCCGGCCAAATTGTAGTCCTTTGAGTACTACAACATGACGTTTTGAGGTTTCCGCTCCAGACCGGTTACAAGCCCGAAAAGTGAAGTGATCCCAGACTACTCTGGACTACCGCACCTCCGTTTCTCTGACGCACGTGGAATCTGCCCCCCCTCCTCTGTCCCCCCTGTCCCCCATCCCCCACCCCAGGCCCCAGGCCCCAGGCCAAGGAGGCGTCTACCTTTCTGGGTCTACAGTCCTTCCTGCCGGGCTGGTTCCCTGTCTCTTCACAGGGGCGTCAATTGGGTATGGCAGGGGTATGCAGCTGCCATACCCTGGGTCCAGGGGGGAAAATAAAAGTTACTTTTAAATAAAAATCCATGAATGTCTCTTTGTCTATCTGTTCTGGTTATTATGTTGTTAAATTACAGTAAAATAACTACAAATGCATTTAACAAAATGGTCACTTTAACAAGGTATTATAATGATATTCTCCACACTTTTATTCTACCCATCGTGAAACAAAATGGTATATTCCCAGGTTCCGCAGGTCAGCTGCACAGGTGCAATGCATTATTGTTATAATTGTGGCAAGTTTACTAACATGCCAAGTTTAGCTGCACTTGAACAACCGTTCCAGGCTGCCATATCCAGCCCAAGAAACCGTAGAAACGTGTAAAAAACAGTTTTTTTACACACGTTTTTCCAGACATTGTGAAAATAGCCGATCTACATGCTCACAACGCGTCGCAGCGCGAGGCGTTGTGAGCATGTAGATCTGCTATTCTCACAATAGAACCGTGTTATACAAAATGTAATGCCTCTTTTCCATGAGGACTCCCATCTTTGCCATACCCTAGCTTTTGCTGAACTGACGCCACTGTCTCTCTAGCTCTGCCTCAGTGTCTGGCCTCTGTAGGCCGACCCTCTCTCTTCCCCTTCCCCCGAGGGTTCAGGTCAGGCCTGGCGTGTGCCGTGTGCTACTTACTATAAGTGCCAGTTTCCTCAAGATTTCGTCTTGGTCATGGTCTTTTCAATAACGTTCCATTCAACAACAAAAACAGACCAACATGAGAACGTGTGGCCGAGATATGTCTTCATGGTCATCATAATAGTGAGTCATACGCTAGCATTCTGAACTGAGAATGTGTTTCCTTGCATTGCAACACATCTATCTCTGTATCCCTGCTCAGGTCCTGAGAGTGCTGTGAGGACGAGTTGATACTGGTCAGCTGCATACCTGCACAGAGGGTCTTCAGACGTCTTCTTCCAGCACAACAACACAGCCAGGTAAGACTATATGTCCTCACTATGGGTTTATATTCATACTCTACTTTGGTTGTGTATCTTTGACATTGTAAGTCAATTTGGGGGAGTTGAGTGATGTGTAATTACTTATTGATAATATGGATCAGCAGCTCATATAATAATCAAATCACTTAAAGGAATAGTTCACCCCCAAAATGAGCATTGCGACGCGTTGTGAGCTTGTAGATCGGCTATTTTCAAACAGCCAAGTTATAAAATAGGGCTAACCTGGTTTATGTATGTGTTATGATATTATAATTTAATATCTGCAAAGTAACTAGTAACTAAAGTTTTCAAATAAATGTAGTGGAGTAAAGGTACAATATTTGGATCTATGAGATGTTGTGGAGTAGAAGTAAAAGTAGAGGATATTGGAAATAAGTAAAGTACAAATAGCTCAAAAGTGTACTTAATTACAGTACTTTACACCACTGTGGGTGACACACTGTGAGAGCCTGCGGGCACTGGACAGCACTGCACTAGGCAAAAAGGTTAAACTGACTGATGGCAGCCAGCCAACCAACCAACCAACAGCCTGCGTTTTTATTATAACATCATTTAAAATAATCATTATGATAGAGAAATGATTATTATTTGTTAAATGTTGCTCTTGACAAACCCTTTGAATGGGTCTTTACATAGTTTCCAAACTTCTACTATAGGAGAATGAACAGCTTAAGCCCCTGACATGGCCCAACACCACACCACACCACCCACTTGTGCCAGGCTTTCCACTACAAGGACCTGGGTAGAGTGGTGTGAAAGTGGTACTAAACGTCGTACTAAAAAGTATCCATTCCAGAGTAGGTCTGCGCTAGGCCAAACAGGGCCAAACACTTCATAATGACTGATCACTCACTGACTTTTCATTTAGACCACCAGGATATAGTTGTAATACATGGTAATAGATTCTATTGTGTTACAATAACTGTTATAATCTATTATAGTGTATTATAACTATCATAGTAATACATTATAATAATTTATAGTGTATCATAATCACAGTTATAATCCATTATAGTGTATTATAATAAGGATAGTTGTAATACAAATTTATATTGTATTATAATCACAGTTAAAATGGTCAATTTGCTTCTTACTGCTAGGGGTACTTTTGTGTAATGGAAAATGTAGATATTTTTATGTGGGGCGTGTAGTGTGGTGTGGTGTCGTGTCGTGTGGACGTGTGGTGCTAAAGCTGCGGTCGAAAAGGGGCTTTAGTGAATTAGGCCCATTCTCTCAGGAGTCATGTGATTAAATGTACTTGTTAGATGTTTATGATTCAATTCCAATTGGCTATAAGACTGCGTGCCATGGGTATTTGACGAAGCCTGGTCGAGGCACTTTTCTAGTGAGAGAACTCGTGAAATTTGTTTTGTAATCAATGAATCAAGCAGAGTGCATCTCTTGTGAAAGTTGTGAAAGATTTTCACAACTTATTGGATTCGTTATCGTGACATTATTGCATTGTTAATTTTGGGTAACCGTTACATGCGTAGAATTGATGACATGATGTCCTAAAGGATTATATGACATGGTGTGGTGAATGACTTTTGTTTTGTTATTTTATGTTTTAGGACGATGGAGAGTATGAACACAACTGCTCATACTGCTCAGGTTATGACCCCAGCTCTGGATAAGTCTGGTGGAAACGGCTCTGCCTACAAGGATGCTCACAGTACAGGGATGGTTCCGTCTGGTGGAAACGGTCCTGACTCCATGGATGAACATGCTGAACTCAAGAATTCCCTCAGGATCATGTCCTGCACCGTTTACAGCCTGGTCTTTGTGCTCGGTGTGCTGGGGAACGGTGTTGTCATCTGGGTGACAGGCTTCAAAATGAAGAAAACAGTAAACACCGTTTGGTACCTCAACCTGGCTGTGGCCGACTTCCTCTTCACTGCGTTCCTGCCGCTGACCATCACAGAAACAGCTCTGAACGACCACTGGCCCTTTGGTCAATTCATGTGCAAAATGAACTTTATTTTTCTCTCCCTCAACATGTACGCCAGCGTCTACATTCTGATGGTCATCAGCATTGACAGATGTGTAAGTGTGGTGTGGCCATTTTGGGCCAGAATCCACCGCACTGTCAAAAAGGCGTCTCGTTTGAGTCTGGGGGCCTGGGTTCTGGCCTTGGCTCTCAGCTCCCCTTACGTCTTCTTTATGGACACAGTGGAGGATGAGGACGTCATCATATGCTTACCCACCTTTGCACTCGACGATAGAAAGAGTCCATTGTGGACGTCTCGACTTGTGGCCATGGTCTTCACTCAGTTCTTCATGGCGTTCGTGATCCCTTTCACCGTCATCGTCTCCTGCTATTCTGTGATGATCGGTCGGCTCAAGAGGGATCGCTCGCTCAGGAGGAAAACCCTCTCACGTCGCTGGTTCAAAGTCATGGCAACTGTTATCACTGCATTTTTCCTGTGCTGGGCCCCCTTTCACATCATGGAACAGATTGTGCTGTGGGTGAAATTCATAGTGGCAGAGGACAGTGTGTCCACTGAGTATGTGATCATCATCGGGGTGCCCATAGCCACCTGCCTGGCATTTCTCAACAGCTGCCTGAACCCGCTGTTGTACGTGTTCATGGGTAAGGATTTCAAGAATGAAATTCGCAAACTGTCTCCCCTAAAATTGCTGGAGAACGTCTTCGCTGATGAGCTGACTCGGACCAACACTTACAACGATTCCTCAAACATAGCCATCACCCGTCAAGGGACTGCCTTGACGGGTGCACAATTTGTGCAACTGTAAATGGCTTCTTTTTTTTTTTGTTCTCTTTGACATTCTTCTTAATGGTTGGGTCTTTACCAGCTTGCTTGAAGATCAATATTTACTTGCTGCGCAACTTGTCAACACGTTTTTATCATTGCTGTCCTAGGCCTGATCTAAGTTTTCTGAAAAACATCAAATATTATTCAAAAAATTACATGCTGTACATGTACTGTACTACACTAAAATGTGTTCCGGCCTGAATGGGTTAAGCCAATGGTGATTCCGCAGTACTTTCCCATACTCTGCACGGTGGTTTTGCATCATCACTGCACTGAGGGACTGAATAAGTCAGTGCCACCCGAACGTCCTCTCAGACTATGGCATCAACACTGCCAACGGCCGTACTCTCTGCTCTGCAGCAGCTGATTGACTTCAGAGCAGACAGCTTCTGCTTTCGGGATCATAGGGAGCACCCGGACTTGGGTGGGTTTGGAGAACAACTATAACTATTATTGCTTACAGGGACCCTGATTCAGCCCGGGAACAAGAGTTGGAGAGGCCCTCAATGCGCGCTATAGAGAGAGATCTCTCTCTATAGCGCTGCTGCTACTCAAAGATTTGCCATTTCAGATCATGACAAGTGACAAGCCAATGGGCCAATTACATGAGTTATATTTCGTCATTGTCGGGTGGAAACCTTGTATGTCCAAAACCATTTTAAAAATGATTTAAACTAGTGAAAACAGCCGATCTACAAGCACACAACGCCTCGAGCGTTCTGCTGTTTTCACTACTGTTGTGCGACAGCCTTGTATGATGAAGCAGGGCTTTGCTTTGCGAAAAAAATTACAAATTTGAAACTTGGAGATATGAGGTTTCTGCCCGCCTTCCTCCACACTAGAAGGAAAAGAACAGCCTCTTACAGTTGTGCCCAACCGTGCATGAATACATCCACCTGTGAGCTTTGTGAAATGCACCATAATTTAAAGGGATATTTCACTTAAAGCATTGGAACGTTGGCGTTGGGTCATGTTTTGAAAGTTAAACATCCCTTTACACTTGACTTTTATAACCTTTTGGGGGGGATTATGTTTAGTGAGAGCAATCATAGAAATATTAGAGCTTAATTGTCTAATGTTAAAGCATGTTCTAATCATGTGTATAGGCCTACTTTACGTAGACCACCTGTTGAGTATTCTGTTTTCCAACATTTTGGACAAAAAAGACAGTTTTACATCGAGGTGCCCCGACGAACCCATGCCCACCTATCCTGATGTCTGTGACCCAATATTGGTCACTTCGCGAAAAAAAATCCAACTCGTCAAATCAACTTGCTAGGACACATCGCCAATGAGCAGGGTTGTCAACATTGGACTGTCAATCAGGAAAATCCAGGAGATTTATTTTTAGGGGGTGTGCGGAACTCCCCAACCGGGGTCTGGTGGTCCTCCCCCCAAAACTTCTTAACAGATATATATTTTCCTGTGTTCTGTTGAATTTTGTGCATGTTTGATACTTTTATCAGGCTTGCTTTTCAGCCTTAAAATGCCAAATGTAGGTGTACAGATTTGATGACTGAAGCAAAGTAAGACTATAATAATGTGACTTCTCATTTGGGGATCCTCCCCCAGAAAAAATGTAACATAGTAGATGTAATTTCCAATCATCCTGGAAAATCCAGGAGCATTGACAAGGCTGCCCAATGAGCGTTGACAATTTGACGAGTTGGATTTTTGACGAAGTGACCTGATACCCTGTGACCCACATGCTCCACTTCACTGTCAGTCCATACTGTTGTAGTGTGTGTGTGTGTGTGTGTGTGTGTGTGTGTGTGTGTGTGTGTGCGCGCGCGCGCGTGCGTGCGTGCGTGCGTGCGTGCGTGCGTCGTGCGTGTGTGTGTGTGTCTGTGTGTGCGCGAGCGCGCGCGTGCGCGTGCGTGCGTGCATGCGTGCGTCTCTGACTGGCGCAGCCTGTTTACAGCGTCAGCAAGCACGAGAGCACTCACACACAGGGACATTCTTGTCAACATGCATTTCTTGCCGGCATGCAAAACATTTGAGACGCACAAGTCGGACTTCTAATGTGCCATAGTGTTGTAGTGAATAAGTGTCATATCATATCTTCTAATGTGCCATAGTGTTGTAGTGAATAAGTGTCATACTGTAGGCCTACTGTACATATTCAGAAGAAAGCCTGGAGACTTGACATTCAGTAATTGGGTCTTGTGATCAAAATAAGAACATTATAATTAGGGGTGTAACGATATAGTAACTGCATCGAAATATAGTATTTTAACTTAAAAAATCGAAGTATATCGAAATGAAAACAGCTAAAATCTAATCATATCGTTTAAATTTGTATCGTATCGAATCGGCAGTGCATAGAATCAATTGTATCGATACTAACTACGTGTGCATTGTCTTTAGTATTTTTAAGAAGAAAAAATGAAAAGGAGGGGTTTAATTACTTTTCCTTTCCATATAGCTACACGGGTCTATCGAGAAATGTGTGTAATCTCTGGGTTCATGTCAAGGTGCAGGTTTGTCAATATACAATTTCCATGTATTTGGGTTAGGGTATAATCACTGTGTTTACTTACCGGTATTTATATCCATAATTATACATGTTTCCCTTAAAAACCTGCACTATCCGCACCTTTCACACAGATTTAATTCCTTTGCTAAATAGTTACTATATCGATTTTAAATCATTGAATCGAATCGTATCCTATCGCCATGAATGAACCAATATCGTCCATGTATCGCAACGTCAACCATGTATCGTGATATGTATCGAATCTCTATTAAAATGTATCGTTATAATGGTGCGTGAAACAAAAAATCTAAAATCTGCCACTGACAAGGTACTACTGCTAGTTATTGTGTTCCTTTGGTGAAATTGCTGAAATTATATTTTAAAGAAGTCTTTTAGTTTGTTCAGGATATTTAAATGTAATATGTTGTTTACATGTTGTGCTGCAGACACAAAGCACATGTACTGTATATGATCGGATCAGGGGCAAAAACAGTATGGTATAATATGATATGTTTTTTCTTCCCCCTCCCTGCTCTCCCTCTCTGTGTACACTCCCCTCCTTTTTTTCTTGTCTCTATAAAAATAAAGTGTATTCTTCATTCTCTTGCTCAGGTGGGAGTTTGTAATTGTACACACTTACACATCATATTAATTGTATAATGTATAAATATACAACATGCTAAGTGTGTGTAAAAAAAGACAAATAAAGAAAATAGTAATAGAAAAATGAAAAGTATATGGAGATCATTGAGATTCCCCTTTTTTTAAGTCATTCGAATCCCCCTCAACTGGGTGAGGTCGCTTCTCGCCCTTAGGGTGTCTTAATAAATACATATTTAACTGCAACTTCATAATGTTAGTCAATGGCCAAATTTAGACTTAGCAAAGGAAGAGGGTCCATTCCTGAGTGTGATACATGGGCAACTGGCGACCCGGGGGCCACATGCGGCCCCCACCTTCAGTTATTGTGGCCCGCAGGTTAATATCAGAATACTGATATATTTGTTTGCATGTTTTTCCAAACATGCAAACAAGACCCGCTTTAATTACTTTAGTCTATATTAGTAGCTTAATGACTGTATTAAAATGTAATTTGTATTTAAGTTCATAAAGTTAACATACAGTAAGTATACTGTAACTAAATGCATTTGAAATGAAATAAAAAGGGACAGGACTTTTCCGGATTCCAATAAAGTAATATCACAAAATGTTTCAGGATTCAAAAGAGGCAAAAAAATTGCAGATCGTCAAGCTCAAAACGCATCGCATTGCGACGCGTTTTGACCTTGTAGATTGGCTATTTTTGCTACTTTTGTGTGACATAGTGTGTGACAAAGTACGGCATTCATTTACGAAAGTTTAAATAAGGAGATAACAGGTTTCTGCCCCCTGAAGTGAGTGTATAAATACTGTATAGTGGCCATCATCTCCACCATCAAGGTCACCCATGCCTGGTTTATAGGGACATTTACCTGATACTGACTCAGTGCCTCACCAGTCCTCACGCGCTCCTCCCTCTCCCCCTCGCTGAGCGTCGGTGACACTGCCAGAACAAGCTTATCACCTAAAATGTCGGTGAATGCCAAACTGGCACCAATCAACGTTAATGTTGGCACTGATGAATGTTAGCTTTTAAGTCAAACTTTGTCCCAAACTTTGCCCCAACACTGGTCAGGGGTCTGCCATCACAATAGCCACACCAGGGGCCCCATGTGGCCCCCTGGCTGCCACAGGCACACCGTCGATCTAACCTCGCCTACTAGGCTTTCTGAGAGAAAGCCTGGTATTCGTTCACAACAGGCCGTTTGGTTTCCGCCTAAAGCACGGAAACCACTAGAAGAAGCGGCGTCGCTTTGATTTGGTTCCCTCCGTTTGTTTCCCCAATCTCTATTAAAATGCTCGAGTAGCCTAGTGTAGTCTTGCAAGTCGCTAAAAGTTGGACTAAAAGATGCATAGGCCTATACCAAACGATTTTTTCAAAAGCAAAACTACTCCGCATCAAGGAGTTTATTAGGTAGGCCCTAAAAGCGTGTCCTTGAGCGCAGGGGAATAGTTTGGGTTAAAACTGAATCCGGTTTGATCTTTCCGGCAAATTGTAGTCCTTTGGGGACTACAACATGACGTGTGGTGGTTTCCGCTCCAGACCGGTTACAAACCCGAAAAGTGAAGTGATCCCAGACTACCGTCGATCCCATCCGCAGCTAACTGGGCTGAAAATCTAGTTAATAAAAAAAAAAAACATGATCTACAGGATCCCACATGTCATGGCGACACGTTGTGAGTAGGGCTTTATATTACAAACATGTAACGTTTCTAGTCTTTATATTATCTCATATATCGGAGTAGGTCCAAGCTGCGTGACACACACGTTATTGTGTTGTTTATTTACACAAGCTCTGAGAAACCAATGTTGACACGTTTCCTCACATTTTATTGCATCATTCCCTCTTAAGACATCACACTCTGACACGCGCACGCGCACGCACACGCACACGCACACACACACACACACACACACACACACACACACACACACACACACACACACACACACACACTTTCCATTCTCTCACCATGAACTTGTGATGATGTGTGTCAAAATACAAATAATTTGAAATAAATACATAAATATAAATAAATAAAGGTTTCATTTAGAGTAACCCCAAAATCTCACAAGTACATTGAATTCACTGGAGGAGTGGTGTCCTCCATTGAACTCTATTGAAACCATGTCCCTTTTCCTGATTGAATCATGGATTTGAGGATTGGTCAAGCGCCACATGACATCACTTACGGCTAATAGGCCAGTGGTTCTCAACCTGTGGGTCGGGACCCAAGGGTGGTCCCCAAATTATTTTGGTGGGGTCCCCAGATGTTTAGCTAAATGTTAACATTGTTTTCTCACTCAACAGTAAAGAAAACCAACATGACGTTTAAGTGTATAGAGGGTATCTGCACATTTCTAAAGTGACAATTTAAGGACTTTTTAATACCTCTAGAACTACAAATTGTGAAAATAGCCGATCTACATGCTCACAACGCCTCGCGTTGCTTGCGAGGCGTTGTGAGCATGTAGATCTGCTATTTTCACAACAGTGTTATACAAAATGTAATTCCTCAACTCTTAGAGCTCTTCAGGGTGGGGGGGTCTCCTGTTCAAATATGATTATTTTGGGGGTCACAGCCTTAAAAGGTTGAGAACCACTGCTATAGGCAACCACACTTGCAATTTCCCTGGAATTTGCACCTTTCTAGTTATCATTCTGCGGGGTCTTTCCTGAAGCCCTCCTTGTGTACTGTAGTTCTGACGTGACATCAATAGATAGAGACATTCACAGTGATATGAGCTCCTCTGTGTTCACTGACCACAGTCTGAAGAAGACACTTCTCTGGGTGACATCACTCCAACACACTGACACAGGTATCTGTTCTGTTCCTATCTACACCATACAGTCTGTCGTTGTTGTCGGGTGGAAACCTTGTACCGGTATGTCCAAAACCGTTCATTTTGTATTCATCATTTTAAAAATGATTTAAACTAGTGAAAACAGCCGATCTACAAGCTCACAACGCCTCGCACCGCGAGGCGTTGTGTGCTTGTAGATCTGCTGTTTTCTGTTTTATAACACTCATCTTTTATTTTCTTTAATCTAAAATATGAACCCTTGTTGTAAAAAAAAAAAACAAAGTTGTCCTTTGAAGTTGTATTGTAACTTTTCTTTAGCGATTACATTTTTATTTTGTCCAAACTGTATTCATGTCAGTAATATGAGTCATACTGTTGGGGCGGTTGTGTTTTGATTGGCATTCTCTTCTTTACTGAGACATTTAGATCCTGTGTGAACTGGTTGACACAAATTCCGACCTGAAGATCAATTCTATTATCAGTGGTAAACATTTGTGCACAGGACACAATGATTGAAATCTGAATAGAAGTTAGATAGTGCTGCTTTAGTTTAGTTTAGTTTTATTAGCCCATTATTATAAAAACATTGAACATAATTGAGGATACAAAATAATCTGAGAGGAAGAAGCCATCTGGCTTTTTTGGAATCCTTTCCTTAATGAAAGATGTCATTCATTTAACGGATAAAAGTTCACTAGGAACACTACAATATACAAGTTATGTAAGAGCAGCTGTGCAATAAAGAAATAAAAACACAGAAACTCCACAAAAGACAGGAAAAGACAAAACAATCAAAAACACATTTGGTAAGATAACACATAAGTAGATGAAATCATGTGGACAGTAAGGAAGAAATAAGATATTGTTTCAGAGGTTTCTTAAATATTGACAATATGACTTACAGTACGTGTATGTATCTAGAGAGCTCCACAAATGAGGGCCTTTAAATGTAATGCATAATTGATGTTTTGAGGTACGACAAAAATGTATCACATTGATAGGAAATAGGGGGAAACAATTAACCTGACAAAACAAACTAACAAAAGCGCATGAAATGAACACATTACAGTTTTGTAGCTATATCTGCACAAAAGTGAAAAGAAACAATGTAGTGGGGGAGTGATGCTTGTTGAGTGCATGTCTCAAGTTGTTTGCAACGCAGCTGCAACATTAGAACCTCAGGGCACTTATGATAGTCAAAGTTGTATTATTTGTCAAATGTTATTCTTGAAGGTCCATGGGTGTTGGGCATTACAAGGAAAAGGCCACTTTGGGCATCAAAGGCGAAGGTGCTCAAGCACCCTAATGATTTATTAGCCTACTATTTGGTCCTGGGACTTTAAACTTTGTAACTTCAGTTGAACCATCACATCGCTTGAGGGTCTGCAGATCTGTTCCTAGAGGATACTAATACATGTTGGGTTAAAACAAATCATGTACCTTTGTTTTGTTATTTTAGGTTTTATGACGATGGAGGTTATGACCACAGCTCCGGATATGTCTGGTGGAATCAGCTTTGACTCCAAGGATGAACATGCTGAACTCAAGAATTCCCTCAGGATCATGTCCTGCACCATTTACAGCCTGGTCTTTGTGCTCGGTGTGTTGGGGAACGGTGTTGTCATCTGGGTGACAGGCTTCAAAATGAAGAAAACCATTGACAGTGTTTGGTACCTCAACCTGGCTGTGGCCGACTTCCTCTTCACTGCGTTCCTGCCGCTGACCATCACAGAAACAGCTCTGTACGACCACTGGCCCTTTGGTCAATTCATGTGCAAAATGAACTTTATTTTTCTCTCCCTCAACATGTACACCAGCGTCTAAATTCTGATGGTCATCAGCGTTGACAGATGTGTACGTGTGGTGTGGCCAGTGTGGGCCCAGAACCACTGCAGTGTCAGAAAGGCGTCTTGTGTGAGTCTGGGTGTCTGGGTTCTGGCCTTGGCTCTCAGCTCCCCTTACATCTTCTTTATGGACACAGTTCAGGATGAGTCCATCATATGCTTACCCACCTTTGCACTCGATGATAGAAACAGTCCGTTGTGGATGTCTCGACTTGTGGCCATGGTCTTCACTCAGTTCTTCATGGCGTTCGTGGTCCCTTTCACCGTCATCGTCTCCTGCTATTCTGTCATCATCTACCGGCTCAAGAGGAATCGCTCACTAGCCAGCCAATCCGGTCGCCCCTTCAAAATCATAGCGGCTGTTATCACTGCATTTTTCCTGTGCTGGGCTCCCTTTCACATCATGGAACAGATTGTGTTGTGGGTGAAATTCATAGTGGCAGAGGACAGTGTGTCCACTGAGTATGTGATCATCATCGGGGTGCCCATAGCCACCTGCCTGGCATTTCTCAACAGCTGCCTGAACCCGCTGTTGTACGTGTTTATGGGTAAGGATTTCAGGAAGGAAGTTGGTAAAGTGTCCGTCCTAAAGTTGCTGCAGAACTCTTTCACTGAAGTGCCTCGGACCAACTCTTCCACAAACCTAGCCATCACCAGTCAAGAGACTGCCTTGTCTGAGATACATGTCTAGGGTTATCTTTGAATGTACTTTAATTCAAACAACTTGTACAAAAGTGGGTGAAGTTGGGTTCAGCACAGCCAACCATTTCAATTAGTGGTGGGTGGACGTCTTAGAGCAACAGTGTATGTGTCCACCACTTGTTGCATTCATTGATTAAAAGTATGTTTTCTGTTCATTAGGTATTTTGCTTCAAGCATTTGTTCATGCCTTTATTATTTTGCGTTACTGATTGTTACTGTTTTTCCTCTACCCTTTTATTTTTGTTAAATCATCATCACCACCATTTGTTCATCCTCATATGTACAGTACATGGAGTCTGAATAAAACCATATTAATTCAACTTTAACCCCTGCTCTGGTCCTTATGCTCTGACAGGCAGATTGAAACAATGATGAAAGATATCCTAAATAATATGTTGAAATTACATTTTTTAAACCTGTATTTTTTGTGCCGTAGCCAATTTGAGAGGGGAAAAGGGTGATAAAGGACATAAACGGGCATATGGCAGATAACATTTTAGCCAACCAGACTATAAATGGGGCAATCTCCATGATTGGTGTCGTGTCATCATACAGTAATATCTTTCTATAAAAATGGAGAAGCGGGCGCACATCTCTAGTAATCAAAATCTACTGTACAAAGTAACTAGTAACCAGTAAGACACCTTAAGGGCGAGGTCGCCTTGAAACTACAGAGACTGACACAATATGTCCGTATATGGGCATTCCCAGATATGGGCTTAATATTGAGGACATCAGGGATCTCCATAATGGGCATAAAAGGGACAAGGATGGAATACATTTTCAAGTGTGACTCGCATCACGGATGGTTGTTTTGTCAAATTGGACAAAATGTGGCCATATCTTCCCCAAATTTGGAGTTGGCTGACGTCTGATAGATGTCTGACATCGACAACATAAGACCACACCACACACAATACAGAGTATGTCCATATATGGGGCTGAGGCGTGGCGCAGGCACGGAGGCACGCACGCACGCACGCACGCACGCACGCACGCACGCACGCACGCACGCACGCACGCACGCACATCATCTGCAGGTTTTCATACAAATGCGACCTACAGTACGGTCGCAATTAAAGATTCAAAGTGAGTGGCAAAGTGAGTTTAATGTTGTTTAACGTTGTTTAATGCAATGAGATAGGACTTTTCTGTTTGGATGTATGGGCTGTCAAGGCCAGAAAGTAGTTTTTTGCCACTCAGTAGGCGTTCCCGCATAACTTCCTCCAGGTATGAAGATGATGTCACGACGTGCATACCCTCTATATTTTCCCCCGAGATGTACTGGAGTAGAAGTATAAAGTAAAAAATACTAAAGTAAAGTAAATCATATCCCAAAATTGTCCTTAAGTAGTAAGTACAGTACTTGAGTATATGTACTTTCCATCACTGGTCTTTGTGATGTGTAGTCTAGCCTATTTGAGTAATTTAGGCCGGGTTTGGTGAGTTTGTGACACTGTCTGCGGTCAGGGATGCTGTGTTTGAGAGAATGGTCCTCAAACGAAAGTGTGTCAGCTGTGTGGGCTAAATTATTAGCACAGGGCCCACTGGGGATCTTCCCCCGGCCATGTACACGGTGTTCCACACGGTTTCCAATTATTCAGAAATCACAACATCTGTTGAGTCGAAAAGTGCTGTGCTGTCACTACTAGGTGTGCTAAATAAATTGTCCCCCATACGTGCATCTACAGCAGTGGTTCTCAACCTTTTCAGGCTGCGACCCCCAAAATAATCATATTTTAACTGGAGACCCACCCCACCCTAGCCTCGTACCCGCCCTCTTCCGGAAACCATTTCATTTGTTACTGGATTGCGGAAGTTGGTTGTTTACTAGGCTAAAAAGTACTAGATTTTTCACTTTAGAAATGTGTAGATATCTATACACTTATTGGTTTGTTTACTGTTGAGTGAGAAAACAACTTTGCACATTAAGTTAATCATCTGGGGACCCCCCAAAATAATGGGACCCAGAGGTTGAGAACCACTGATCTACAGTATATGAACTCTATGAATATGTGGTGTAAGTCAAGGCTCATGAATGACTAAGGGGTTTATACTGAATGTACATAGATGGTCAAGACTTACAACAATGAGCAGCTGAAAATGTCCACAAATGGTTCAATCTCTTTTCACTGAATTCTAGTGGAATAGATATTACAGGTTAATATCTTAAAGTTGACAATTGTTAATGTAACATTATTGTTTACACAGGGTTAATGGTTAATGGTTGTTAATGGCTATGTTAATTTAAACACCTGTATTATTTTCAGAACATTTTCTTTTGCATTGTCTATTTTAGGTGTTACTAAGTATGCAGTTTGTGCTAAAGCAGGTTCTCACCCAAATCACTGTGATCGATTGATAAGCGGAATCAACTATGGATTAATTATGTAATCAGTCATTTCAATCCCCACCAACAGATTTATCACTTAGCACATTGAGGGATCATTACATAGCATTAACTGTTGCTGTCCCACTTTCATGTCCCAATAATATACCGTGGAATCACCCTGCTATTTAGGGTGTAAAAGGTTACTGCCCTTGTTGTGGTCAGGTGAAGATGTCACATGTGTTAGTTCTCATCACTGAACATGACGTGTGGCCTACTCTGTGGCCACATCCTCTGCTCTAGTGCTGTTCTCTACACCACCGCAGCCTCGTCATCTACCACCGCCATGCGCAACGCTCAGCATTTTAGTCAACTGTCATTTCTGGAGTGGAAGGAAAGATAAATAATTAAATGAACTTACTTTAGCGGCCCTACTCTGAGTCTCTCGCGGGTGACTGAACTTCTCACCCTACCCTATCCCTGAGGGAGACGCCAGCCACCCATCTGGAAAAAAAAATACAAATAAAAGTCTTATTATTTCGGTCATGACCCACACTCCATGATAAGTGAGAGTTAATGGGGCGAAGACTGCCCTGTGAAAATCAGCCAAAGGTACTGTAGCTTAAACACACCTGTGTATTAGAGAAAATGACTTCAACTACATACGGGTGTAGGTATCTTCGGGGGATAGGCTATAGTGTATAACCCCGTAGGAGATAGGCTCCTGCACTATGGGCCACTTTAATTGATTGATTTATTGATTGAATATCTGTTGGCATAGGAAAAGCACAAGACAGTACAGTTCAGAGGTCTACTAAAACCCAAGAAAGCACCATGGCTAGTTTACATTGGGGTCCTTTTGTACTCATCATGTAATTGAACCGTTATTTCCAAATGCTAATGCTAAGAGTGAGGAAATTGCAAGTAAAGATAGTTTGACAAGCCTGTGCAGTACAATATATGGTTTGAAAAATAGGGGTCTGGTTCCATAAATGATATACTAAACTAGCATGCTGGGGTCCTTTAGTCCAGGGGTCTTCAACGTTTTCAGACCAAGGACCCCTTAGTTCAGAAAGAGATGAAACAGGGACCCCCCACAACCTTTTCATAGATTCCATATAGTTTCATTGTTTGACAGCACAATCATCAGTGTATTTTGGATTCTTAATGTGTGTTTTCAGATATTTAACCCTCTGAACCGTCAATTTTTAATACACTTGACCTTTGGCTTTCACTCTGTACTTAGTCTGCTCTTTTTCCCCTCTACACCAAAGCTCTTTGCCAAAAATAACCGATCTACAAGCTCACAACGCCTCGCAGCGCGAGGCGTTGTGAGCTTGTAGATCGGCTATTTTTGGCTAAAGTTCTCAGGACATGGACGCTAGGGTTCAAGTGGTATAATATAAAAAAGGAGATATTTTTTTTTTCTATCACACAAAGATTTTGAGGACCCCCTGTAGTAACTCTGAGGACCCCCTAGGGGTCCCGGACCCCCTGTTGAAGACCCCTGCTTTAGTCCATTCATTTATGTTCATTGTTACGTATTGTAGGCTTCTGTAATTAAACTTCCCATGCTGAGTTGTCTTTCCAGCCCTGCCCTGCGTACGGCTGACGTGACGTCAGACAGTTCATCAGACCATAGAGAGGTGAGCTCCTCAGCCAGCATTCACGACCACAGTCTGAAGAAGACACTTCTCTGGCTGACATCACTTCAACTGCATTTATACAGGTATATTTTCTTTATTTTCAATCTAAACAGTCGATAGCAATGAGAGTTGTGGGAATGCTATTTCACATTTATTTTAACGTAGGCTAATTAAGAGTTGTTCACGTTGATGTGTGAATGTTTCATCGAATGTATTTGGGTCATTATAAATGCTTATGTCTTATTGAGAGCTACTGATACATGAAACATGATACCGGTACAGTTTTTTTCTTTCTATTTTTTTTAGAAGGTTAAAGCTCTATATACAGTATAGGTCGGAGTGGCTTATTGATGTTATTGGCTGCTGGGCCATACAAGTTTATTTTTTTTACTTTTTTTCCCCTATTTTTTCTTTTTATTATTTTTGTTTTACGACAAGCAGTTCGGGCAGGGCAGTACAATAAAAGGAGTACATTTCAGATGTTTTTTTTTAAACACTATATTCTACGGACTACCTGTTTGCCTACAGGTATACCATTGATTCACTCATAATCCCAAGTTCGATGAACAGGTCTCCAGTTATAGGAAACAGTAAATAAATACAGAAATTAAATGAAATAAATAGAAGACCAAGTTAAAAATAAATAAGCAATAATCTCAATTTCACCTACTGTACGTACGCCTAAACAGATACAAACAAACATGCATAGGTACTTACATATTCATACATTTATTTATCCCAATGTGCTAGACCCTGGGGAGATGGATTATTGTAGTGGAGAGTGCTCTACTGACTGAGCTGGACACATCCATATCGTCGTTGTCGGGTGGAAACCTTGTATGTCCAAAACCGTTCGTTTTGTATTTGTCATTTAAAAAATGATAAAACTAGTGAAAATAGCCGCTCTACAAGCACACAAGTATTTTCGGTTTTGTGCGACAGTCTCGTATGATGATTTACAAGAAAAACGTACAAATTTGAAACTTAGAGATACGAGGTTTCTGCTCGACAATGACAATATTCTAAGCTCCAGTAATCATTGCTGTATGTGTTTGTTCAGCAACAGAGGTCTCCCCATCTCTCCAGCCATTCAGTAAACAGAAAATACATTTACAGGTGGGTTTCAACATTCATCCATTCAGGAGAGAGTACCCATTTATCAGATTAAAATGTCGTAGTGTCCCAGTTCCAATTTTGTCTGCTCATTTCCTGTGTGAATTTCACTTGTTTATCCTGTATCCTCTATAAGGTCTCTCTCCTGATTGGCTACAATTGGTATCCTGAGCTGAAAATGTATTTTCTGTTTACTAAAGAGCCATTTTTAACCTTGTCTTTTATATAACTAGCCCTTACCCGTTCAAAGATATGAGCTCCAAAATGATGTGCAGTGTGTGGGTTATGGGATGTGCACTGTGCATACAGTATATGAGGGATGGAAAGTAACTTTAACTGGTGCTTGCATGATAATATGTAGGAGCATCAATGTAAGAAATACCCGTTTTGTTTAATGGCTACCCCCCCCATCCCCCCCCCCCCCAGCCCACCCACCCACCCGCCTGCGCACACACCCGCCTGCCTGCACACACACACACACACACACACACACACACACACACACACACACACACACACACACACACACACACACACACACACACACACACACAGAGAGCTGGTTAAACATGTTGCCTCATGCTAGATGCAGAATAGATGTGCCTCATGCTAGATGCAGAATAGATAGTAGGTAAACCATAAAAATGCTAATATACAGTATATGATTTGTGAAAGTGACAAACGGGCTTCACAGTTATGTTAGGTGTGTTCATATGCTAATGGTGATGCGATTTCAGATCAATTGCTCCAGCCACTGAGGAGAAACGCTGTTTCAGACAGACAGACAGACACTCACTCACTCACTCAGACATTCGCAAAATTATAGTATAGATTGGTCCTCAGTAATGCTCATTACAAGATGGCAAAACACTAGGGGTGTAACGATACATTTTAATAGCGATTCGATACATATCACGATACATGGTTGACGAATGACGATACGATACATGGACAATATTGGTTCATTCATGACGATACGATTCGATTCAATGATTTAAAATCGATATAGTAACTATTTAGCAAAGACATTTAATCTGTGTGAAAGGTGTGGATAGTGCAGGTTTTTTAAGGGAAACATGTATTATTATGGATATAAATAAGTAAACACAGTGATTATCTGCAAAATACATGAACATTGTATATTGACAAACCTGCACCTTGACATGAACCCAGAGATTACACACATTTATTGATAGACCAGTGTAGCTATAGTGTGTGCCAGCGGCTACGTCATTGTAGTCCTTAGCCATTTCTTGGGTAAAAACACAGGTGTTTCAATTGTTTGATTGCATAGAACTAATGCTATAGTCTAATCAGAACACCTGTGTAAGGCTGTGTTTACCCAAGAAATGACCGCTCTTAGAACTACATTTGGCACACCCTATATGGAAAGGAAAAGTAATTAAACCCCTCTTTTTTCATTTCTTCTTCTTAAAAATGCTAAATACAGGTAGTATCGATACAATCCATTCTTTGCACTGCCGATTCAATACGATACAAAATAAAACGATAGATTCGATTTTAGCTGTTTTCATTTCGATATACTTCCATTTTTTAAGTTAAAAACGATATTCAGATGCAGTTACTATATCGTTACACCCCTACAAAACACTCCTCTACTCACGAGGTGTCTCATTGTTGGGCTGTGGACAGTTCAGAAACCTGTCTGGCAACGACATCATCCATGGGGAATCCAAGCTAATAGAAACTTCTCTTCCCGGAAAAGTTAGCATGCTGAGTTCTTGCATTAAATTAAATGACCGAACCTGCCTACCGGTGATGTCACTGGTAGGCCCCTTTCACATAAGGAATATGTGTTGGAATATCACCCTATGCAACTTTTAAAACACTAAAGAATAGTTTAATAAAATAAAGCACATAACTTTGTTTTTGTCGTTTACATTTTAATTTTTAGGACGATGGGGATCATGACCACAACCTCTGCCTATCACAATAAAACCATGGATCTGTCGGATGGCTCTTTCTGGGAACTCAAACTTGAACTCAACAACAAATCGCTCAAGATGGTGTCCCTCGTCATTTACAGCCTAGTCTTTGTGCTCGGTGTGCTGGGGAACGGTGTCGTCATCTGGGTGACAGGCTTCAAGATGAAGAAAACCATCTACACCGTTTGGTACCTCAACCTGGCCGTGGCCGACTTCCTCGTTGCAGCGCTCCTGCCCCTGAGAATCACAGAAACGGCACTGGACGTCCACTGGCCTTTTGGCAAATTCATGTGCAAACTGAACTTCACCGTGGTCTACACCAACATGTACGCCAGCATCTTCATTCTGATGGTCATCAGCGTTGACCGATGTGCATGCGTGGTGTGGCCAGTGTGGGCCAAGAACCACCGCAGCGCCAGAAAGGCGTCTTGTGTGAGTCTGGGTGTCTGGGTGCTGGCCTTGGCTCTCAGCTCCCCATACTTCATCTTTAAGGACACGCGTCCATCCTTCCGTGATAAGGACATCATCTGGTGCTTTGACAACTTTGCACTCACCGACGACTACAGTCCACCCGCGATGCAGCTGTGGAGGTTCCGCCGTGGCGTCATGATCATCACCGACTTCCTCATGGGATTCCTGGTTCCTTTCACCGTCATCGTCTCCTGCTATTCTGTCATCATCTGCCGGCTCAGGCGGAAGCGCTCGCTGGCCAGCAAATCGGGTCGCCCCTTCAGGATCATCTCGGCCGTTATCGCTGTGTTTTTCCTGTGCTGGGCCCCCTTTCAAATCATGGAGCAGATGGCGTTGGTGAATCTCACGGTGGCAGAGCACAGAGAAGCGATGCATGACATGGTGGTCGTGGCGTTTCCCATCGCTTTCTGCCTGGCGTGTCTCAACAGCTGCCTGAACCCGCTGCTGTACGTGTTCATGGGGAATGATTTCAAGGACGAGGTCCACAGGTCTCTGCTGAAAGTGCTGGAGAACGCTTTCACTGAGGAGCTGTCTTCCACAAACCCAGCCATCACCGGTCCTAGCAAAGACAGTTCTTTGCGTGAGACACAGATATAGGCAATGGTTGACAAAGTACTCAACCCCAGTACTTAAGGGTGCCATGGCATTGGTCCGAAGGTTCATTGGTCCGAAGGTTCATTAGTCCGAAGGTTCATTAGTCCGAATTTGTTAAGAATACTATGCCTTAACCCTAACCCTGACCTCAGTAACCCTAACTAAATTCGGACTAATGAACCTTCGGACTAATGAACCTTCGGACTTATGGGCAGTCCCCGTACTTAAGTACGTTTTTTAATGTACAATTGTATAAATAGCTTTCAGAGAGATTCTGCTCCAAGATTAAAACTAATAATCAGTGGTCTATGCTGGAAAAAAAAATCTAAATAAAATAAAACAAACAGCAACAATAATAATATTAATAATAATACTTTTGCTCCTAAAGATTTCTGTCCAAATCACATAAAAGATTGACAGACGTGATCTCTGGGGCCATGAGATAAAACCACACCATAAATGACAAGCATCAGTTGGTTGTTCCCGCCACCAAATTTAAAAGGAGTAGTGGTGACCGTTCATTCACAGCCACAGCCCCTCGGCTTTGGAATAGTCTGCCTATCCATATTAGATCGGCACAGTCGATTGGGACTTTTAAAACTTTACTAATAACCCATCTTTTTTCGTTGGCGTTTAATTGCACTTAATTGTCTAACTCAGCATATTTTTTGAATTGGTTGTTTTTGTAAATTGCCTGCTGTTGTTCTTTTGTTTTGCTGTTTTTTCCCCCCTGCTTGTATTGTTTCTGTTTTTACCTGTACAGCACTTTGGTTCAGCTTGACTGTTTGTAAACGTGCTATATAAATAAAGTTTGATTTGATTTGATTTGATAAAGAGTTTTGATATTACATACTCTTACTCACCTGTCTTCAAAACTCCACATTGCATTGGACAGTTGACCCTATACTGCCCTACAAAGGCAGAGTGCAGTAACTACGTTTTCGGACACACCGACTTATTTGTGTCGCCCAAAGGTCAAATTAGCCTTCATGATATTGGGGGATGAGCAATTAGCTCAAGAACAGATGTACAATCAGTGTAATATCACTTAAATGCCTTTATCTCATTTGGCTAATCAGCTGTAACACTTTTAAAACCATTTTTTGGTGAAATTCAGGACTGCACTCTTTCTTTGTAGGGCAGTATAGGCATATGAGTCATTCCACGAAACCGGTACGATTTGGACATTTTTTTCGGGAAAATTTGATCGAAATGAATTACTTTTCTGAATAGCCCACACCATTAAGGACATATTTAACATGCAGAAAAACATATTTTCCCATCTCAGGCATTAAATTAATATTTTTATATGGAATAATCCATTTAACAGGGTTGACATTGATAACGGGGTTGAGTGTAACAGGGTTGAGATTTTTCCTCTACCTGTGGTGATTAAGAAGAGACCACATGGCATGCATGACATTAGGAAATCAGATACATTGTTGAAATAACAAAGATATTTTTCACAAATGATTGTTTTCTATCTTTATTTCATGTAACGGGGTTGAGTTGTTAAGCTTTACGACCACACTATGAAAGTTTAAATGACTATAAATAGGTGTAAAAAGTTGGGAAATGTCCTCTTTCTGCAGCATCTTGCTCAGAAGACTTGTAGAATGCCATTGCATGTTGTTAATGTCACTAAAGGAGCAGTTCATACTTTTTACAGAGAGGAGAATGACTTTGTAACGGGGTTGAGTGCGATTGGGGGACGGAGCTATATTATGTGATTTTAATGATAAATCATCTATCTATTAAAATACTAAACATGACCAGCAATAGAGTACATTGCTGGTTTTATGTGAATAGCATAATTTATGCATTATTTTACATTTTTAGTAGTTATATCTCAAGTCCACTTTCCTTAGCAGCCATCGGGGACATGAGAAAATGGACAAAATAGGTGGTGTCTACTAAATTAATTGAAGATAATTTCTGGAATTAAGATAAAATGTATGTAAGTTTTACACAATATTAAAGGGAACATTTCAATTAATGATAAAAGCTTCTAAAAATCAATTTTGGTGACCAAATAGATAAAATACAGCTAAAAGGATTAGAGGGACCTCAAATCGTACCGGTTTCGTGGAATGACTCATATAGGGTATTAAACTCTATTGCTCAGCTTCAGTTTCTTCACTATCCTTGCTTAACAGAAACAACCTTTACAGTATCACCCGTATTGCTTCCAAGATCATTGGACTTCCCACATCCACGCTTGCTGATATGAACAATAAGGCCATCACACGCTTAGCACTCTCCATAATAAATAACACTGGTCATCCTCTGCATCAATACTTCCACCTCATGCCATTGGAGTGAAGATACAGAACCCTGAAGTGCCAGTGGCAGAAGGTTCGGTTTAACAGCAGTTTTACCACGTCCGTCACGTGTACACTGTTTTTTACGGTCTATGGGTTTGTCGCTCTGACATCATGCTCCGATGTCACTGTGATGTCAGGGGAACCGGGGAAATCCCTCTAAGTCAAACGCCGATAAGGCAAACGCTGATAAGGCAAACGCAAATGTACTGCCCGGGTCTCCTACCGTAGTGATCTTCTGCCGTCTCGTTAAGGAAAGCCTCCTTATTTTTAGCAATACAATGGTTATATGTCACAGTTATTGTCCACGACATTGCAAGCGGCGCGAAGGCCAGCGGACCTTGGTCCTGATCTTCGCGCCCAAGCGCCGCAGGCGCTCGTAGCCGTGGTGAATGCAATCATTATATTTATGCCCTCGATAAACGCATGAATGGAATGAAACGCGATGCAGGTGAGCTCACATTTCACCATAACAAAAGGATGTCACATCACTGTGACATCACAGGTGACATCACACACAGTGAAGTCAGATACTCAGAGCAGGGATCTCCATATATGGGCATAAACAGGTGACATCACATATCAGATGCTCAGAGCAGGGATCTCCATATATGGGCATAACATTTATTCTGTTAGGGATCTCCGTATATGGGCATAAAAGGGATTGTATCCCAGATGATGCCCTGACAGCCCAGGAGAACCACACTAATAACATAATCCATATATGGCCAAGACAGATGGTGCGACCTCGCCCTTTAAGGAGAGGTCGCTTTTTGCCCTTAGGCGTCTTACTGATTTATGTATAATTTACTGTATATTTAGTTATATTGCACACTCATGTAGCAATCAGTCATCAATAAGTGGCATACATAAGAACGTAAGAAAACATGTGCATTAATTAAAAACAAAACAATATTAAAGGAGTAGTTCACCCCCAAAATGACTTTTTTTCTATTGATTAGTCACGCCATGGAGACTAGAGACTAGAGACTAGAGAGACCGGATGGTGACCCGTTTCGAAACGGGTCACCATCCGGAACGAATGGGGGTAAATTTATTGTTATCACATTTTGTCTTAGGAATGTGACAAAAACCAAAAAATATTATTGAACTCTAGTCTCCATGGCGTGACTAATCAATAGAAAAAAAGTCATTTTGGGGGTGAACTACTCCTTTAATATGAAATCATGTCATACTTTTTTATTTTAGGTGTAAAACAAACATAGGCTATATTTTACAGTAGGCCTTCCCATGTTATTGCCTACTGCAGAAACACAAACATTTATAACCTAGGTTATTTTTTGTTTTGTTTTGCTTCATGACTTCTGATTGATTTCACTTGTCTATCCTCCTGTATCTTGACTTTATCTCTCCTGATATAATTGGTATGCTAAAGAGCGACCCCTACTGAACAACACATTGCTATTATGTGTAGCCAGTCAAGTAGGCTAATGATTATTATTTTATCTCCGCCCCCCCCCCCCCCCCCCCGGCAGGACGCAGGTTTGGGGTCCGGCAAGCAACACTGGTGTAGCATACTGTGGGACTGTAGCTTATGAAATCAGTTTGGCCAGAAAATCTAGATTCTAGGTGAAAAAAAAAGGAATAAAACGTGATGTCACGTTAGCTTCAAGCGCGAGTGCTTCAGCTGAAGGCTGCACACACTTCCGATTGTTCGTGACGTCATTGTACCATCCTTGGTATCAACATCAGCTGGTCCGGGGAAAGCTAGCCTGTGCAGAAACATGGCTCTTATTGTGTTCCTTGAACAACACGACTTTGAGTTTGAGCCGTATATTATGTGTGCATATGAAATAGATGTAACCTAATATGTGTGTATAAATAGATGTATAAAATAAACGCCTGGGTTTCCGAGGCTAATAGATCATATTCATGTGTAGTGGTCAGTTTGCAGCTGATGGAACGACAAAAACGGACAAATTGGCATCAAGACAGGTTCAATTAAATCCAATTTGACTTCCGCCAGCGCTTCAAAATAATAGTAATACATTCACTTGCATCTTTTTAGGCCTACTTCTGTAGCTACTTCTACTATATTATTTAGAAGGTTGAGAAAAAGAACAGTTTCGTGACAGTAAAAGGTCAACTAAAAGGAGATCCTATAGTGAGCTAAGCTTATCTACTTATTTGCACAGGAACCACTTTATGGATTGATTGATTGATTGATTGATTGATTGATTGATTGATTGATCTCATATAACACGGATAGAACATAGGAAATTATATTATAATTAATTATATTATTATATAGAACATAGGAAATTATAACAAAAGGGTAAATAGCAGTCATAAAGAATAAAGAATATAACATAACAAAGGGAAAAATAAATAATAGTAGGCCTAGTTATACTAATTATTATTATTAGGCCACCTAATAAAGAGAAATAGGAGATTAATTTCCAACGATACTCTTATTCTGAAGAGATCGGCTACCAACGGTCTTAGTGCTGCTGTGCTGAACACAGCCTTCTTGACGCAACCACCGGACGGACAGACAGACATCCATCTGACACACCGCCGGTCCGTCTAGTCTGTCCGTCTGTCTGTCCGCTGCGCTGTGATGCTGCCCGCTGCCTCCTCCTCCTCCTCACATCATAATGCTGCTCCAGACCAGGAGAACCAGAAGATCAACATCAACAAAAACATCAACAACAACAAACGGACGCCACAATAAAAGATGAAAAGCTGCGAGTATCAGCAGATTGGACCGCAGGCAGTCTCACCTACACCCCCCACCCCCACCCCCCCACCTCAAGCACAGCATCAGCACCATCAGCATCAGCAGCAGACCAGAGGAGGAGATGCTGAGCCTGAGCAGGTATAGTAGTATAGGGATGATTTTAACATGCACTGGCTTTCAACCCTTTTCCTTGTCAAGGTCCGTTAGCCTATAATTATTGGGCATTCATTTGAGCCACGGACCACCGTTTGATGACATTTAGCCTCTCAGACCCAAAGCTTGGAATGTTTTGTTGTCATTGCATACGATTTTGTTTTGTCCACAATGCCATGCTGTATTGATGTGTGGTGCCATACAGGAGAGAGCAGGGGAGTCAATTGGGTATGGCAGGGGTATGCAGCTGCCATACCCTGGGTCCAGAGAAATATAAATCCATTAATGTCTCTTTGTCTATCTGTGCTGGTTATTATGCTGTTAAATTACAGTAAAATAACTACACATGCCAAATTTAACAAAATGGTCACTTTAACAAGGTATTATATACTCCACACTTATATTCTCCCCATCTTGACAGAATGGTATATTCCCAGGTTCCGCAGGTCAGCTGCACAGGTGCAATGCATTATTGTTAATTGTGGCACGTTTACTAACATGCCAAGTTTAGCTGCACTTGAACAACCGAAAAAAATAGAAATGAAATAAAATGTACTTCTTAAAATAAATATATCATGCCTGTTGGACACCACACCAGTCATGTTGCCATACCTTAGCTTTTTCTGAACTGACGCCACTGGGAGAGAGAACAGGCAAACTGCAAACGCTTATCAAAATATCAATTCTTCTACATTCTCTAATTGCGTACTTAATAATTAAGTAACAATTGCAGATGTTAAACGATAATTTAAGTCTTGAGAGTGTAAAATGAAACCAAATGGACCCTTATTGGTTTCATTTTACGCTCTCAAGAGTTAAAGGTCTAATAAAGGGTCCATTTGGTTACCAACTCTCCATCATTTAGCTGGGGACCACCTGGAACCCCCTCACGGACCAGTGACTGGTGGTCCGCAGACCACTGTGAGAACCACTGTTTTAGCTACGTTGTTTTTTTCTATTAATGTGTGTCATAGATTTGCCCTTTTTATTGTGTTTTTTTTCTTTTTCTTTTATCACGGTTGATGGTTTGAAGTTTAATGTTGCATTGCAAATGGCTGAGGGGAAAACGGTATTTCATTATTCTTAATGCAGCCTATATGTAAGTATAGGACATTGATTTAAAGTGAAGTGATTCTGGTTCTGTCACGACCGGCATGAGATTAAACTTGACCATTAACTGTTGGTGCATTAAGTGACTTTTGGTTTGTTTAAAATAAGTGTTAAATAGCTCTATATATTCTGATATTTGTCAAGCACATGTGCTCGCAAAACACTACATTTTTCAATATAAATATTGACTCCACTACATTTCTAGGAAGGAGGGAAAGTACATTGAATAACCACTTAAGCCCTGGCTCAGGGGTCTTCAACAGGGGGTCCTCAGAGTTACTACAGGGGGTCCTCCAAATCGTTGTGTGATAGAACATTTTTTCTCCTTTTTTATATTAACCAATTGAACCTTAATGTCCATATTCTGAGAACTTTAGCCAAAAATACCCGATCTACAAGCTCACAACGCCTCGCACTGCGAGGCGTTGTGAGCTTGTAGATCGGCTAAGAGGTTTGGTGTAGAGGGTAAAAAGAGCAGACTAAGTACAGAGTGAAAGGCCAAGTTTATTAAGTATTGACGATTCAAGTGGTTAAACATCTGAAAACACAAATTGACATGAATCCAAAATACTGACATTGTGCTGTCAAACAATGAAACTATATGGAATCTATGAACAGGTTGTGGGGGTCCCTGCTTCATCTCTCTCTCAACTAAGGGGTCCTTGGCCTGAAGCCTAGCTGTTTCAAATCTAGTTAAAATCTACAGTAGCCTACAAGCTTGTAGATCTGCTATTTTCTCTATTTTAGAATCCCCCCTACCCCACACTTTCTAAATACAGCAAAATATTGTACTTTTGAATTGAAGTATTTACTTGAATACATGTGTTGTCCTCCACTGGTTGTGGATAAGGTTGTGAACCCTGAGAGGGACGTTGAGAGGAACCACAACCACAACGACCCAAAGAGCAGCAGCAGAACGCCCAGGAGAAAGTGGGAGGTGTTCCCGGGGAAGAACCGCTTCTACTGCGATGGACGCGTCATGGTGGCCAGACAGAGCGGCGTACTGCCCCTCACCCTCGGCCTGATCCTGGTCACCAGCGGACTGTTCTTTATTTTTGAGTAAGTTCACGTTTTTCCTAACGTCTATGTTTATTTTGTGTGCCCGACGTGAAATCCGACAGGGCCATTTATTGATGTTATCGATATCATGTTATTGTGTACGAGGCTAGATCAAGTCTTGGATTTTGGAAATTGTGATATATTATGATTCATTACCCGGCTTGTTTGAATGCTTGATTCTGATTGGTCAATCGCTGAAATCAGAGGTCTGATATTCCCCGATAACAGACCGCTCCACTCTTTAACAGACCGCTGCCTAATCAAAGACTGCACTGCGTGAATCTTGTGCTGTATCCAACATGTCAGCCATGTAAACAACCACACAGCGACATTTACAACTAAACGTTGCTCTCAAGAATGTTTTTAAAAATATTTTAAGCAAAAAATAGACAACATAATATCAGAAAATGGACCTTATCTAATCAGCACTTCCTTGTTTTCCAAGGCGACCGTGTCGCGCTGGGAGGACGCCCAGCGCAAAACTTGTGGAACACTTCCAGCCGTCTGTAAACAAGGAAATTTGTTTTTAGTTTTTAGTCAAATTATTAATTGTATTTAGTAGTCGGGTAATAAGCAGGATAATGAATGGCTCCTTGGTGAATAACGATATATAACATCCCTTCGGCCTGTTATATATCGTCATTCCCCGCTTAGCCATTCATTATCCCTTACATATCGTGATATATATGACATAATTGATTGAGTGGTAAAGTAATACATTTAGGCAAAAAGGATAAAACAAAAAGTCCTGGGGACAATAATACACATAATCAACGAATACAAACACTATCATGTAGCCTACAAAGGAGATGGGTAAATTACATTTACGTCCCCTTGTGCTCCCCTGATAGATGTTTTTTCAGACCAATTTTGAAATAAACCATGTGATACTGTACACGTCTTTTTAATGGATGGTGCATCAGGGCATATTCCATATCTTGTTTGCAGAGTAGTAGAATTGTCCCATGTCTGTTCTAAATTCGGGTGGTACAAAAATTTGGTTACAAAAACACAATTCTCAATTATTCAATGAATCAAAAAAGGCATAGAATGATAGCTAACAATATTGGTTGCTGCCCTAGTCTACTGCCCAAGAGTCAGTGGGGTACAGAAGTCCTACAGCACCCTCTGCTGGTAGAAGTGAACTGTAGGCATTTAGCACAGAGTTTCCCAAAGTGGGCGCTGTGGCACCCTAGGGTGCCATAATGCCAGTCCAGGGGTGCTGCAGAATAATTGTATAACATTTGTTCATCAATATCACTTCATCAATATCACTTCACTATGCTTAGTAAAACAGACTTGATTTGCACTGCACTTGATGTGTTATTTTTTCCATCTACGGCCAACTCTCTTCACCAAAAATAGCAGATCTACAAGCTCACAACACGTCATGTTGTGCCGCTTTGTGAGCTTGTAGATCGGCTATCTTTGGTGAACCTTCCCCCCTAGAATAGGAATGGTTAAATATGATGTAAGCTTTAAAAACAGTGTAATTCAGGGGTGCCATGAATGAAAACATTATTCACAAGGGTGACCTGAGTCAATAAAGTTTGAAAACCCCTGATTTAGCAGACACTCTTCCCCAGGGGGCGACCAGGGCTATCTACTGTAAATAACACTGTACATTTGAAACGACAGGTCACGGTCAAAAACTAGACTTTTTGATCCAGCCAGCTTGAAACTATAGGACAGCAGATAGGCTACGATGAACGTAGCAATTGAGATTGAGAGAAAATACTGTATATATGGACCAAAAAAAATGAACGTTTCTGTCTCTGTGGTGTCTCTGTGCTTGGACCGTGGCGTGGTGCGGCAGCTGTCCCTTCCTGGTGCGTCACCTGACCAGATGCATCCCTGCCATTGGTGCAGTGCTGTTCGTGTTCGTCATCATCACGCTGCTCCAGACCAGCCTGTCGGACCCGGGCATCCTGCCCCGCGCCACGCCCGACGAGGCCGCGCACATCGAGAGGCAGATCGGTAACCAGAAGAGATGCACGCACATGCACGCACGCACGCACGCACGCACGCACGCACGCACGCGCACACACACACACACACACACACACACACACACACACACACACACACACACACACACACACACAGCTGTATGGAATGCATGTTCTAGTCCAGTGGTTCTCAACCTGTGGGTCAGGGGGGTCCCCAAATGATGTGCAACATTGTTTTCTTGTTAATTCGATTTCTTGTTAATTTTCTTTGTTAATCTTTTTGTAATTCTTTGTTAAATTTCTTGTTAATTTAATTCAAGCTGTCTTGTTAATTTTGTTAAATGTTAACGTGCAACATTGTTTTTTCACTCAACAGTAAACAAACCAACATAAAGTTTAAGTGTATAGTGCGTATATGCACATTACTTAAGTGACAATTGGACTTTTTAATACTTCTAAAATGACAAATGAATCATTGGCCAAATGATCAAATATTAGAGGCAGACATTGTGAAAATAGCCGATCTACATGCTCACAATTGTGAGCATGTAGATCTGCTGTTTTCACAATAGAACCATCTTATACAAAATGTAATGCCTCGACTCTTAGTGCTCGTCAGGGTGGGGGTCCCCAGTTCAAATATGATTATTTTGGGGGTCACGGCCTGAAATGTTTAAGAACCACTGTTCTAGTCAGTAAAACATACTGTATAAACGATCCAAAGAATATGTTGATGATCGTATTAACTTCAGGAAGTATTAAGTTGGCTTTTAGTTACAGTATGTTTAGGTTAAGTACGATGTTTATTGCTGGACCACACATGGACGCATTACCTCATCAATCTGTCATGGGTGTTATCGCCCTTACAAGTAAAAGATGAACTCTTTGTAAAATGTTAGGTGTTTTTATTGTAATTTTAGTTATCGAGGGCAATTATAATGTATTAAGGCATACAGTATAAGGCTTATTGGCCAGGGATCCTTTTAAATAGGACAGGACAGGACAGGACAGGACAGGACAGGACAGGACAGGGGGATTTGTCTCTTTATAGGCTCTTGAATGAATGAACAGGACAGGACAGGACAGGACAGGACAGGACAGGACAGGACAGGACAGGACAGGACAGGACAGGGGGATTTGTCTCTTTATAGGCTCTGACGTCACAGTACTGAGTCACAGATAGGCCAGTCACAATTATTACATAATCGTCTAATCGCAATTATTTGACATAATAATGTCATAATCGTGACAGCCCTAGGCACAGACTGGCCCGGACATGGAACACCATATATGGGCATAAACAGAGCCAGCCAGACAGAAACAAGAGATCTCCATATAGTGTATGGGCATGAACGGGTATTGCACAACTGGTCTAGTTTTGTCTATAACGCGCATGAACATCTAGCTGTAACGTCACGTGGCCTGGTGCCTCTCCTCATTAAGGATGCTTAGAAGCTCGTTGGCACGGTGCCAGCCCAGCCCGCCTCTGGGCACGAGTCGACTGCTATGCCGTTTTGATTGTGTGAATAATTAAACTGGACACGCGGTGTCAATTACAGAGGAAGAGTCTGTCATAACGGTTACACATGCTCTGTAACTCTCTTCAAAGAGCAATGTCCTCACTCTCAAGTGGAAACCTTTGACTAAAATCTTATCTTTGTCCAAAATCATCACTTTTCAGGAAATGCAATGGTTATTAACTTATTGGTTATTGGTTAAGTCTAAAACTCACAGACACAAATGCAAAAAAAAAAAGCTTATGTACAAGCTCACTATGTGGCCCATCGCTGGTTGAAAGGAGTGAAACAGGTTTCATGTATCAAGTTAACATGCAGGCACACACACTCTCTCCAAATCTCCTCATCTGTTTCTCTCTATCTCTATCTCTATCTCTCTCTCTCTCTCTCTCTCTCTCTCTCTCTGTCTCTCTCTCTAAAAAAAGCTTATGTACAAGCTCACTATGTGGCCCATCGCTGGTTGATGTGCCTTTGTATTTGCTACTTTTTTGTGACAATTCTTTATGACGAAATAGGGCATTTATTGCGACCGAAGGTCGCATATACTCTGAAGAATCGTGTCGCTTGAGTGTCCGAAGCCTCGTGACCGTCCTTCCGAAGCCTCTGTGATGTCAGTGTGATGTCAGCGAGTTGTGACATCACTTCCTGTACAGGGCAGCTACACGAAATGTGGATAACACTATATATGGAGATAGTCCAGTCCATCATGTCATATGGGACTACCGTCATAGAAAGTAGCCATTGTTAGGCCGGAGTCAATGGCTGTCTGTCTGACTGCCAAGTCTGCCATTGACTTGCAGCGCATGAACGCCGCACTGGAGCGTGAAAACCAACAGGCCTGATGGAAAATGATACATGGCCGCAGGCTTTGTGACGTCCCACATCTTATGTGCTGGGCATACTACTAACCGACGCCAAGGACCTCCAGAGGCCATACAAAGAGTATCTAACCCGAGGCCCCTTACTAAGTAGCATACATTTACAACATACCTTCTCCAAAAACATCAATATTGAACTCCATATGTATATGGATACATACATGTATTTTTATTAATAAAGGATAAAATAAAATAAAAATGCCATAGATGGGCATTCCCAAAAGCAAAATCCCTTTATGCCCATATATGGGGATTTCTGATGTCATCAATCTCTGGCCCTAACTAGCTCAAAAGCCTGCTTTACTCTGATTTACACCCTACCTTTCCAGATGATGACCTATTGGGTACACACTTATGTCCAAATATAGAAATCCCAAGGCATCAAACCTAAGCTTGGCTTTACTAATTAACATATGTTTCATGCCCATATATGGAGATCCCTGTCCCAATGTTATCAATATTAAGGACATATCTGGAAATGCCCATATTTGGTAATGTCCACATATGGGCATGTTTTGACATAACATAGTCAGGGAACTCCATGTATGGGCATAACATTGATTCTGTGAGTGTGCCATGATTCTGTGAGTGTGCTGAGCTCCTAGGGTTGATACCCTCACAAAAACATGAACAAACTCCCCCCAGAATGACAACAACTAGAATCGTCAGAAACGCTGTGGTTGGCCAGATTGTCAAGAATTGGCGCGACCTCGCCCTTTAGGGCGAGGTTGCATGTCACCCTGAGGTCGCATTCCACCCTTGGGTGTCTTACTAGTTTATTTACCAGCAAGACTCCCTAATCGGGAGATAAGCGACCGTCGCATACACAAACGTTAGAAGGCAATCGTAGCCAATCAGGAGGGAATATGGGAAATGGGACAGATCCATGTTGATGACATGACTGTAGAGATACTGTGTACAGCTTTGATTTTAGGCCAAAATCTGTAGGAGCAGTGTCCAAAAAATATGTTTTGCAAGAATTGGCCTCATGGTGGCGCTAGAAGAGGGCCATGTGAGAAATGAGGGGCGGAGGTTGTGGTTTGGCAGCCAAGGAGTGTGTGTGCAAAGTTTGGCATGGATAGGTGCAAAGTTTGGCATGGATAGGAGCAAAGTTTGGCATGGATAGGAGCAAAGTTTGGCATGCATAGGGGCAAAGTTTGGCATGGATAGGGGCAATGTCACGAAAAGTGTGACATTGCGTGACGGACAGACGGAGGGACTGACTGACGGATGGAGGGAGGGAGGGAGGGAGGGAGGGACAGCTGGTGGAGCTTTTCATAGTAACTTGGTCGCAAAAAAAAGTCCAATATCTTTTTTATAAAACAAAAGGTTTAAATATGGAGATACCAGGTTTCTGCCTGACAGTGATGCATTGTTACAGCCTCCTTCCGGAGAGCAGAGAGGCTGGTGTTTTAGCTGGTTATTAAATTCCCTGACATCCTGGGAAACATAAACAACGTTCTCAAATAGCCGACAGTGATACTGGTGTTTGCTGTGTCCCACGCTGATGTGTGTCATGTTGTGGTGTTTAACACATCAAAGACTTTACACACAGTAATTTAAGCCCTATTCTATACTTTGGCTGTTCGGAAATTGTCAGCACTACTACTTGTTGCTCGCACACGCACGCATGCACACGCACACACGCACGCACGCACGCACAATTCAGTTCAATTCAAAGGGCTTTATTGGCCCTGAGAAAACATACGTTTACATGGCCAAAGCAGAAGTGTACAATACAATACAATTAGAACAAAATATGTACAAGTGAAAGGAGTGTAACAGGTTTCATGTATCAAGTTAACATGCAGGCACACACACACTCTCCAAATCTCCTCATCTCTCTCTCTCTCTCTCTCTCTCTCTCTCTCTCTCTCTCTCTCTCTCATTGAATTTCAAAAGAGCTTTATTGGTGTGAGAGAGAACATAACGTTTACATTGTCAAAGCTAGTGTCAAATAAAAACAGCAAAAAAGTCAGAAATTGTGTACGATTAAAAGGGAATAAAGAATTGTGTAAACAGAGCGCTCTCTCAGTCTCTGTCTTTGAATGCTTTTTTCCCTTTTGTTACTGATGATGATATCCGCAAAGTACTCTGTTCTATCCGTCTGTCTTTCAATGTTATATGAGATACATGAAGTGGTTCCTGTGTAAATGAGCCAAAAAGCTTACTAGGATCTCCGTTTAGCTGACCTCGTACCAGTGATTTGTACTGTCATGAAACTGTATCTTTTCCCTATGCAACCTTCCAATAAGTTCTTCAATCAATCAATCAATCAATCAATCAATCAATCAATCAATCAATCAATCAATCAACTCTCTCTCTCTCTCTCTCTCTCTCTCTCTCTCTCTCTCTCTCTCTCTCTCCCCCTCTCTCTCTCGTGCAGACAGCGTAGGTAACTCGTCCTACCGCCCCCCGCCGCGCACCAAGGAGGTTCTGATCAACCAGCAGGTGGTCAAGCTGAAGTACTGCTTCACCTGCAAGATGTTCAGACCGCCGCGCACCTCCCACTGCAGCCTGTGTGACAACTGTGTGGGTGAGTCACCACTAGGGGGCTCCACCTCCCACTGCAGCCTGTGTGACAACTGTGTGGGTGAGTCACCACTAGGGGGCTCCACCTCCCACTGCAGCCTGTGTGACAACTGTGTGGGTGAGTCACCACTAGGGGGCTCCACCTCCCACTGCAGCCTGTGTGACAACTGTGTGGGTGAGTCACCACTAGGGGGCTCCACCTCCCACTGCAGCCTGTGTGACAACTGTGTGGGTGAGTCACCACTAGGGGGCTCCACCTCCCACTGCAGCCTGTGTGACAACTGTGTGGGTGAGTCACCACTAGGGGGCTCCACCTCCCACTGCAGCCTGTGTGACAACTGTGTGGGTGAGTCACCACTAGGGGGCTCCACCTCCCACTGCAGCCTGTGTGACAACTGTGTGGGTGAGTCACCACTAGGGGGCTCCACCTCCCACTGCAGCCTGTGTGACAACTGTGTGGGTGAGTCACCACTAGGGGGCTCCACCTCCCACTGCAGCCTGTGTGACAACTGTGTGGGTGAGTCACATAGAATGTAAAAACAATATGGACGCTGTTAAGCCATTGGTTTCTATGCTGCTAAAATGACGCTTATTTTGTCCCTTGTACGGGTGCCGCCATCATTGTAGAAATCAACGTTCATTGGTAGAAATGCTATTGGCTGCCAATGGTCACATGCAACCGCAGGGATACTTGGGAGAATGTGGTGTTGAGCTATGATCACAAGCCCCTCCTACAGCATACACTGCTTTAAAATTTATTATGTTATACAAATATAACATAATAAATTGGACCATATTTTCACAAAAAGCATATCATGGTGATTGAAACGAGGCGTTTCAAATAACGAATCGGTATTATCGTTTATCGCAAAATAACCTCCCCCAAAAAAGCTTGAAATAATCGTAGAGATTTGAATTCATCACAAAATTGTCCACTGCCGTACGCTAGGGTGAATTTGCTTTTGTTGAGCTGCAAATTCAGCACCACATAAAAAAACAGACCTGTGAAGAGCACATTTGGTTCGCTCTTGTTTCACTACATAAATCGATTCGCCAAAAATAGCAGATCTACAAGCAACGCGTTGTGAGCTTGTAGGTCAGCTATTTTTTGGGCGAACGTTCCCCCCGGAATATAGGGTATGCGCATGTATAAAATGAATGGCAAATCGAGTGGCAAATCGAGTGGCAAATTTAGTGGCAAAGTGAGCTTGACGTTGTTTAATGAAATCAGATAGGACTTTTCTGTTTGGATGTGCCTCTCCATGGGCTGCCAAGGCCATAAAGTAGTTTTTTTGCCACTCAGTAGGTGTTCCCAAATAACCTCCGGGTATGATGATGATGTCACGCACATACCCTCTATAGCAGTGTTGATTTCGTCGACTAAAACTAAGGCGAAAAATGTTTGTCGACTGCGTTTTTTTCACTGACAAAACCGAAATAAAAACAAAACAAAAACTAAGCTGTGATGACTAAAACTAAGACTAAATATATTGACAATTTCGTCAACAAAATAAAAACTAGACTAAAACGTTAGGGAGGGACTAGGAGAAGAGAGTCATTTTATGTTTGGTTGCTCTCAGGTGTTGCATGCTGAAAATAGCAGATCCACAAGCTCACAACGCGTCGCAGCGTGACCCGTTGTGAGCTTGTAGATCGGCTATTTTTCAGCATGCAACCAAGTGTAAAATCAGTCATTATGATGCCATCAAGGCCTGCCAAAATACAATTCTACAGTTGACTATCAACAGTGGATTTAGTCGAACAAAAATCTTATGATATTTAGTCGACTAAAATTAGACTAAAACTAAAACTGTTTGGGTGACTAAAATTATGAACTAAAACTAAAAGACATTTTATTCAAAAGACTAAGACTCAAAAGACTAAAACTAAATCAAAATTTGTTGTCAAAAACAACACTGCTCTATAGGGATACCTTGCCAAAATATTGCCATTTTAAGTTTTAAGCATACGATAATATCGTTAATCGCAATTATTTCATGACATTTACAATAATCGTGACGTGTAGTCATATTTTCAGCCATATTATTAATAAACTGGGCCTCAAGTAAGGATACTTCCTTCAAAGGTCTCACCAATGATACTAATACTGAACAGAGTCAGGGTGTTGGTATTGTGCGTGTTGGCTCACTGGAAACACTCTGCTACACGTACACCAGTGGGTCTCAAAGTGGGGTCCAGGGACCCTCATGGTTCCTTAAGGGCGTGTTACTCGAAGAGTGTATAAATGGAACCATTTGGTCCATTTGTTTCTATTTGTACACTTTCAGTTATGTGGGTCCTCGAAATTAAAAGGATTTGAGAACCGCTGTGCTAAACTAAATGGAACAGAGCCTTCATTAGAATGAATGAGTGTTTTTGTGTCTCGTTGCAGAGCGTTTCGACCATCACTGTCCCTGGGTGGAGGTGTTATGAGTGTTTTTGTGTCTCGTTGCAGAGCGTTTCGACCATCACTGTCCCTGGGTGGAGGTGTTATGAGTGTTTTTGTGTCTCGTTGCAGAGCGTTTCGACCATCACTGTCCGTGGGTGGGGAACTGCGTGGGGAAGCGTAACTATCGTTTCTTCTACACCTTCATCGTGTCGCTGTCCTTCCTCACCGCCTTCATCTTCGGCTGTGTGACGGCTCACATAGCACTGAGTGAGTATCTCTACATAACATACTGTACACCTATGCCACTACCTATATTCACATAATATACATTTCCCTTGTTTATTCTGCACCCACACTATAGGGGTCTTTTCCACCGGCAAAAAAACGGTTCGGGTTCTTTCTCCCGCCTATGGGATGGCAACCTTCTTGGAACCTTGGCTCGTTCTTGCGAACGGGCCGCAAACCAACTTTTATGGTTTGAAACCAACTCGGTTCTCTGTGGAAAAGCTCACCTCTGGTTCATCCCATAGGCGGGAGAAAGAACCAGAACCGGTTCTTTGCCGGTGGAAAAGAGTGCAGCAGTGGACATTAATTATGTTGGACACCTTTTTATGGGTCCCTTTTATTGATTTTGCTAAAGAGCTGGAGAGACTCGAAGACCTGGAATTAATTATTATTTCAACCATTATTTTTTGCTTTAACTGTTTGCAAAGATTTGGAAAACTTTAGCAAATCTTTGAATATATATTTTCTAAAGTGAACATTTGTAACTCAAATATTTCTTTCTCAGGGTCCCTGGAACAAATTATTTTGAAATGGGGGTCCGCAGTCAAATACATATAATTCTAGGGGTCCTTGGCATTAAAAGAAGTTTGAGCACCATGTAGAAACAAACATACAGTATGTTTTTTTTTTATATTATTGGTGAGCACCTACTCTATGTCAACCCTCATTGACCCTGCCTGTACCTTAACCTTCATGTGTCATTTGTATTGAGAACTTAATTCATTTAGTGAGGTTGTTTGACTTAGTCTTCTTTCTTCCTTCAGGGGCTCAAGATGGAAAAGGTTTGGTGTTTGCTCTTCAGGAGAGTCCAGGCAGATATCCTTTTTCATCGGGATTCTGTGTGTGTGCGTGCGCACGCGCGCCTGTGTGTGTGCGTGTGCGTGTGCGTGTGCGTGTGCGTGTGCGTGCGTGCGTGCGTGTGTGTGTGTGTGTGTGTGTGTGTGTGTGTGTGTGTGTGCATGTTCGTGTCTGAGAGATTGTGCATGCATGTGTGTGTGATATTTGGGAAGATGAGGCTGTGTTTGTGGAGGGTTCTCTTACCCAGTGGTTGTCCTTGACGTCCTTGCGGTGCACTGCGGTGGAGCTGGCGATCTGCTTCTTCTCAGTGTGGTCCATCCTGGGCCTGTCAGGGTTCCACACGTACCTGGTGGCTTCCAACCTCACCACCAACGAAGATGTGAGTACTGCCTTGACGGCCCAAAGAGCTTTGAACTTGAACGCATTTCTTGAACATTTAGACCTGGAAGGCTTATAGGTTATCATCATACCTTTAAATCCAGGAAAGCTGCTGTAATTACGACCACATAGGTTGCATCTAACTATTAATTTACCAAATGTCTGTCCGCCGTCCGTCTGTCTGCGTGCTGACATCACTGATACTAAACAGTGTCGCCACCATGGTAACAATACCCAACAAAGCCCAACTGACATCACTGACTGACATCACTACAGTGCCCAAATTTGGAGATGACATCACAGACTGGCCTGGACCTGGAAAACCATATATGTGCATAAATGAGTGCCAGCCAGACAGACGGATACAACGGGTATTGCATAACTGGACATCGATGGTGCCCAACGTACATTCATTCCCTCAAATACAAATTACACACCCCCGGGCACAGGACTAGTTTAGTATGAAAGCCTGCAGATCCTGTGCGTGCGTGCGTCACGCCTCAGCCTCAGCGTCACGCCTCAGGTCTATGACATCATAGATGTCTGACGTCAGTCATCTCCATATTTGGGAAAATATGGACACATTTTGGCCAAGTTAAACAACCAACCGCAACGTGAGTCACACTTGAAAATAAATGCTGTCCTTGACCCAATTATACTCTTATTATATGGAGATCCCTGATGTCATCAATATTAACACATTAAACGCCCACGTGGTTTTGACGTTTTAATTTGCTGGTGCCCATGGCAACGCGTCATTTTACCTACCGGCGAGAGTACTAGCGAGAAAAGTAATCCGAGTAAATGTAATCCGAGTATGTCCTGTTTATTTCGCGAAAATCTTTTCTTTCAGTCAGGACCGTTTTTTATCAATTCTAAGCCACAGTGTTTGTGTTACGGCAGGTAGAAGAGGCTGCCGTTTTGAGAAAAAAATGAAAAAAGGAAGAGAATCCGGAGTAAACAGCATTTTTGTGCAGCCGCTAAACAGGAAGTCAACGAGACAGACAGCACGTCCGGGTGACGTAATTGTGCGCTGCATGTTGGGAAATGGAGTTTGTTTCATCACCGCGGTAGCCAAGTGCAGTAGCTACAGTACAGTATAGTTTACTGTACAACGCGTCGAACGCGTCGTGGGCGCACGTAAACATCAAAGAGTTTGGCGCGTTGACACCACGTGGGCGTCCGATGTGTTAAGCCCATATCTGGGAATGCCCATATATGGACACATTGAGTCAGTCTTACTGGTGTTGTTTTGTGGGTTTTTGCTGCGTTGTGTGTTGACAGATCAAAGGCTCCTGGTCGGGGAAGAGTGGCTCTGAAGACACCACCAACCCCTACAGTCACACTAACATCTTCTACAACTGTGGATCCATACTGTGTTCCCCCATGCCCCCCAGGTCAGTTCTTACATGCTCCCAGTATGTAAGGCTGTCACGATTAGGACATTTTACATGACGATTAATTGTCACTCAAATATAATTGCGATTAACAATTTAATTGTGTTTTTGTCGTTGACAAATGACAATTACATTTCTGTTTGGCTTATATGCTTTGAACTTGCACTTGGCAGATATGACACATAACCTAAACAGACTATACAAAGAAATGATCGACATATTTGACAACTTTATACTTTATACTAAAAAAGAACATTGATAGTGGAAATAGCCGATCTGCTATTTCCACTATTTTTGAAAATGTTTGAAAATATATGAACATTTTTCAACATGCCTATCGCATCAAAAAAAAAATATGTTTGACTGCTCAGCATGGAGTGCTTGCCACTGTGTTTGTGTTGCAGTTTGATTGACAGGCGAGGCCTGCTGCCCACGGACGCCGCCGTCCAGACCAGCACCACGGAGACCCAACCCCCCGATCTGGACGCCAAAAAACACACCAATGTGGTAAGAGGCATCAGCATGAGAAAACATACGTTAACATTGACAAAAGCGAAAGTGGAACAATACAATACAAAATAAAACAATGTATGTGCAATTGAAATGGAATAGAAATGGTGTGTACACATGCAGAGCTGTTACATTTGCAACTGATGGAAGTCTAACTTACAAAACCATAAAACCTTCGGGGACTGCCCATAAGTCCGAAGGTTCATTAGTCCGAATTTAGTTAGGGTTACTGAGGTTGGGTTTAGGGTTAGAGTTAGAGTTAGGCATAGTATTCTTAACAGATTCGGACTAATGAACCTTCGGACCAATGCCATGGCACCAAAACCTTCATGGTAATGTTTGGATCAGGCACAAAGGCAGTAATATACTAAATGGTAAGACAAAATCTTTTTCCCAATTCACTGGGAAAGTGTTTTTTCTTTTCTTTTTTTCACAAATCTCAAAAAGTATAAAAGATTGTAACGATAAAAATACAAGCACACATAACTGTGTAAAGCTGAACAAGTTGAAGTTTGAACGGAATTTATAGCTCAAAACATGCATGTGGACTAGTGTTACGGTAAGTACCAAACAATGTGGGTGGCAGTAATATAAATGGTAAGACAAAATTCATTACCCAGATAATACACTGGGAAAGCGAGCCCACAATACATATAGTGTAAGATAGTATATTATCAATATAATACCAGTATAACAATAATGTTAGATAGTACAGTATATACCGATGTTTCCTGTTGAGATTGGCACATTTCACCCAGGTTTTTTCATCTCACTCCCGTCACATTGTTTGCTGACCTCACTAAGCAACAAAAAAAACAGAAAATATAATAATTAAACAATTCACAGGAGGCAAGAAGTGATCACCCCATGATGTGCACTGCATTGTAGGTGTTTTTTGAGAGTGAAAAAATAAGAGGACACGTGTGACATGTGTGATCTGGGTAGCTTGCCCCAGGAAATGTGCCAATCTCAATAGGGAACAACGGTAGATGGCATAGTATAAGAATGTTTAATATATTTATAGTATAGTGGTATTACAGTATAGTGCTCCATGGAGAGGTCCGGTCCACAGTCACACTGACACGCAATGCAGCATCTATACCTTATGACAGGCATCTGAACATTATGCAGAAATGATGTAACCGAACATCTAATATCTAACGTAACCCTGGATGCACTTAACGGGGGTTAACGGCTGACGTAATGGAGGCATTAAAGGACAGTCTCTCATATCAGGTTATCAGCTTAATCGGTCACCATTTAAACGGGAGGTTTCTGACATTACTCTGGCCTGCGAGGTCGTCGTTGCTAAGGGGAGATAGGTGTTAGGAAAAGATTCAGGTTGGGGTTAGGATTAGACATTTAGAGCATAGTTTTCTTTTGGGGTTGGAGGAGTTATGTGTGATTTATGCTTAGTTGTGCACTGGTTTCACATACTTGTAGATTGGCCATTTGTGGCTTTAGGATTAAAGGGTTAAAATGGCCAGTATGGTAGTACAGTATAGTAATATGTTTGTGTACATGTGTGCGTGCGTGTGCGCACATGCTATTCTTCCATCAGCCACCAGGAGAGACATGTCTGGACTTCGCTCTGTCCTCCATTGGCTAATGTTCTTGGTTTTAGTCAGAGATCTTAAAAGGAGTAGTTCATCCCCAAAATGACTTTTTTTCTATTAATTACTCACATCATGGAAACTTGAATTCAATAATATTTTTTAGTTTTAGTCTCATTCCTAAAACAATAATTTGTCTCACTTCTCGCATGTCTATGGGAGTAGTGATAACTACCTCCTACTCTGGCCTCCCGAAAGGTGAGTTTTCAGGGCAGCTTTGAAGGATGTCAGCGAGCTACTGTACATGCCAGCGAGCTACATGTGGGGACCCCCATTTTCTTAGTCACGTCATGACACATAGTGGTTCTCAAAGTGGGGACCGGGGGAACCACCAGGGTTCCTTGAGGGGAATCCAGGGGGTCCCCAGAAAAGAATATGTAATTTAGCATGAACAAAAAAGTTACATTTAAACCTATACTGTACTCTATTGGAAATAGCTGTCGGGAAAAGGTTTGAGAACCACGTTCTGCTCTAACTGATATGTAGAACAGAAACGTGGTTGACTCAGTGAGTGCTCTTCACTGGACCTTGGACAATAGCCTTTAACAGGGGTGTCGCACCAAACTCTGGGCCCTGGGTACAAGGATTCAGTCACATTTTGTGCTTCAACGCTTGAAAAATAGCAGATACAAGCTCACAGCGCGGCACCGAGTGCCGCGTTGCGAACTTGTAGATCTGCTATTTTTGAAAAATCGTGAAAATTCAAGTCTTTGAATATTTTTTGAAAAAACCTATGTTTCTATGTCAGTGGTGCTCAAACTTTTTCCATGTGAAGGACCCCTAAAATGATAGGTATTTGGCCACGGACCCCCATCTCAAAATATTTAGTCCCAGGGATCCCCCATGAAGCAAAATTTGAGCTGCAAATTTTTGCTTAAAAAAAACATATATTCAAAGATTTGCACACATTTCCATGGCTTTTCAAAATAGCAGATATACAGGCTCACAGAGTGCCGCGCTGTGAGCTTGTATATCTGCTATTTTTTCAATAGCTAAAGTATCAAATAATTTAAGGACCCTCCACCTTGGGCCCTGGTAACTCAGTCCCACTTCTACCCCATTGTGACGCCCCTGGTCTTTACAATCTAATCTCCCCTATAAGAGGATCAAACCGTTTACATCACACAGAGCCTTGGTTCCACCGCACAGCTGTTCACTGATCTCCTCTCCTCTCCAATCCTCTCCTCAACTCTGACCTCTGGTGGTCTAGTGCTGCAACCATTTTGATGAATCCAATAATACCAGTTTATGCAAAAAAAAGTTAGACCAGGTGGGAAAGTTAACAAGCCTTTATTTCAGGACTAATGCATAGCAGGATTGCTATATGCATTAGCCCTGCAATAAAGGCTTTTAACTTTCCCCCAAGAGTGCCTTGGTCTTACTTTTTTTGCATCTATTTTTTGTCACCTTTCCACCAAAGAGCACCTTGCGTGGGAGATTTTTACTCTACAGCCAAACAAATGCACTCCTTACTCTGTTTTCTACACAATACCAGTTTATACTTTGGGGTGCTTGTAGATCTACTATCTTCAGTATCTTTTTCTACTGTATTTTAAAATACCAAAAATACATATTAAATGGGATAGTTGGATTAACTGTTGGACCTCCCGTTGGTTGTGTTTTTCTTGTTGTTGCGACCGAAGGTCGCATATACTCTGAAGAACCGTGTCGCTTGAGTGTCCTTCCTTCCGTATCCTCGTGACCGTCCGTATCCTCTGTGATGTCAGTGTGATGTCAGCGAGTTGTGACATCACTTACTGTACAGGGCGGCTACACGAAATGTGGATAACACTATATATGGAGATAGTCCAGTCCATCATGTCATATGGGACTAATGTCATAGAAAGTAGCCATTGTTAGGCCGGAGTCGTTGGCTGTCTAAACATAAAGATGTGGATAACACTATATATGGAGATAGTCTAGTCCAATATGTCATATGGGACTACCGTCATAGACAGTAGCCATTGTTAATCCGGAGACAATGGCTGACTGTCTGTACAGGAAGTGATGTCACATGACATACTTTTTATGCCCATATATGAGTCCTAACATGGAGATGTTGATAACACTATATATGGAGATAGTCTAGTCCAATATGTCATATGGAACTACCGTCATAGACAGTAGCTATTTTTAGGTCGGAGTCAATGGCTGTCTGTCTGACTGTCTGTACAGGAAGTGATGTCACATGACATACTTTTTATGCCCATATATGAGTCCTTCTGTACCACATCTCCATGTTTAGGCAAACTCCCCACAGAAAGGCCCTATCGCCAACCCAACCTCTCCCCGTGTCTCCTAGGGTTGATACCCTCACAAAAACATGAACAAACTCCCCCCAGAATGACAACAACTAGAATCGTCAGAGAAACGCTGTGGTTGGCCAGATGGTCAAGAATTGGCGCGACCTCGCCCTTTAGGGCGAGGTCATTTGGACCTATACATGGAGAAATGGAGCAAACCTGTTTGGCCTAAACATGGAGATGTGGTACAGAATGACTCATATATGGGCATAAAAAGTATGTCATGTCACATCACTTCCTGTACAGACAGTCAGACAGACAGACAGCCATTGACTCCGGCCTAACAATGGCTACTGTCTATGACGGTAGTCCCATATGACATGATGGACTGGACTATCTCCATATATAGTGTTCTCCACATCTCCATGTTTAGGCCCTATCGCTCACACCCTAGGTGGGGTTGGCGATAGGGCCTTTCTGTGTGGAGTTTACATGTTCTCCCCGTGTCTCCTAGGGTTGATACCCTCACAAAAACATGAACAAACACCCCCCAGAATGATAACAACTAGAATCGTCAGAGAAACGCTGTGGTTGGCCAGATAGTCAATGTCACCCTGAGGTCGCATTCCACCCTCAGGTGTCTTACTAGTATATGTATTTGTATTATAGTTTGTGCATGTGCATGTGTGCAAGTGTGTGTGCGTGTGTGTGTGTGTGTGTGTGTGTGTGCATGCCAGTATGTGCATGTATGTGACAGTGCACACAGTGTGTTTACGTGCATGTGGTGTGTGTTCATCTCAGTGCACACAGGGAACCAAAGGCCTGCTGGAGTCGGCCGCTCGCTCGCCTCTCCTGGTCTCCGCCTCCTGTCCTCAGGGGAAGCCCCGCCCCCCCGCCGCCGCCCCGGAGGCCCCTCCCCCTGCTCCTCATCCCCCGGGGCCCAACAGCCTGGCCGTGAACTCTGACCTCCCGGCGGCCGGCCGCACTCCGAACACCGCCGGCGTCATCATCAGCTCCCCGGACGAAGCCCCGCCTTCCTCCCCTCGACGCGCCAACAGGAAGAGCCGTCCGCCGCGGCGGAGCAAGCGGGCGGCGGCGCTCCGCGCCCCGGGACCCCCCGCTTACCTCCCCGCTTCGGCGTCGTCCCCCCCGCCGCCCGTCTCTCCCACCTCCCCCGACTCCCCGCCCCGCCCCCCACACACCCCGCACCCGGGCAGCGGGTACAAGGGCAGGGGACACAAGACCGCCCGCTTCGTACCCTGACACACCTCTCCTTCTCCTTCTGTGCTGATTTGAACTGCACAACTGGTTGTCAAAGTTGGGGTCCGGGGAGTCTGGGACCTCCAGGGGGGGAGGGGAGGGTGGGGGGGTCGTTGAGGGGGGTTTCCAGGGGGCAAAATGAGGAACAGTTTAAAGCAGTGGTCCGAGAACCATCGGTGGTCCTTGGGAGGGGGGGTTCCAGGTGGTCCCAAGCTAAAGGGAGAGTTGGTCACCAAATGGACCCTTAAGGTCTTTGCACACAGGCGTGTTTATCCGCACGGATAAAACGGACAATTTCAAACAATGATTCTCTACGACCTCATGCACGCCGGATCCAAATTAGCCGTGCGACGAGTGGCTGCGGCCGTGCGTTTTTTTTTTCTCTATCGAACCCAGTTCGATTTGTGCGTCTTGTCGCATGCGGTAAAAAACGCATCACTCCTTTTATGACTCCTTTTGGGATCCGCAGCGCCGATTCCGCACAGCATTGCACACCAAATCCAATGCGTTTTATTCATGCAGCAAACGAAAAAAAACGCAACTGTCCTGTGTGCAAAGGTTTATAGATGAGAGTTAAATTACTGTCAAACATCTGTGTTACATCATTTACATAAGTCTACACAAATTAGAGAATGTAGAAGAATTGTTATTTGATTTTGATCAACGTTTGCCTGTTATCTCTCCTATGGCACCACACCAATACAGCATGGAATGGACGACAAATTATAGTCAAAGTCTTGGTTCTGAGAGGCTAAATCTCATCAAATGGTAGTCCGTGGCTCAAATGCTGAAAACATAATAGACCTTGATATGAAAAGGGTTCCAAACCACTGGTTTAAACGCTTGAAGAAGCACTTTGCCCATTTTCAACTGGTCCTCACTAATTATAAAATGGCATCTTCTGTCTACTTTCTCTGTAAGTATTGTACATAAGTACACTTTTGAGGTACTACTCCACTACATCTACATCTCGGATCTAAATATTTTACTTTTACTCCAATACAATTATTTGAAAACTCTACTTACTAGTTACTTTGCAGATATAAATTATAGTATTATAAAACATACATAAACCACTTTAGCCCTATTATATATGTTGGCTGTTTGAAAATAGCCGATCTACAAGCTCTGCTATTCTCTGCTATTTTCAAACATTTTGTACTTCTACTTTTGGTACTTTAAATACATTTTGATGCCAACACTCGTACTTTTACTCGAGTAAATTTTGAATTCCGGACTTTTACGTAAGGGTGCCCTCAGACCAAAATACCTATGAGAGTGGAATCCGCGTTCCGCCAATGCATTTCAATTATAAGGGAGCGTTTTTTGCAGAAATCCTTTGCTGGCATGAAACCGCTTCACTCTCATTCAAATGCATTGGAGGAACGCGGATTCCACTCTCATAGGTATTTTGGTCTGAGGGCACCCCTAACTGAGTATTTCCAGATTGCAGTATTGATTGCGACCGTCAGGTCGCATTTACTACCAAAACCTCCACCGGCTGTCTGTCAGTCTGTCCGTCATGTCACACTTTTCCCCAACTCATATCTCCGCCACCGTTGCCCCAAGACATGCCAAACTTTGCACACACACTCCTTGCCTGCCAATCCACAACCTCCACCTCTCACGTCATACGGGCAGCCATAGTTACACCTGGAATGTTGAATCTCCATATATGGAGATAACCTACGCATCACACAAAGTCTGACCTCACCAGCCCATACTTGGGCATGGACGACTTATATCTCCATATACGGAGATGGCCATATATGGAGATACGATGACATCACAGAGTCCACAGCTGATGATGTGGCGTGATGTCATACAATACACAAACAAGCCCTATATAAAGGGGCAATTCTCTTCTCACCAGGGAAGAGAGCATTCCCCACTAGCTGAGTATCTTAAGATGGTTGGATGTGATGATAAGCTATAAGCTTAGTTGATCCTAGCGATAAGGTCTGAGTCGAGGAATGCTCTCTTCCCTGGTGAGAATTGCCCCTTTATATAGGGCTTGTTTGTGTATTGTATGACATCACGCCACATCATCAGCTGTGGACTCTGTGATGTCATCGTATCTCCATATATGGCCATCTCCGTATATGGAGATATAAGTCGTCCATGCCCAAGTATGGGCTGGTGAGGTCAGACTTTGTGTGATGCGTAGGTTATCTCCATATATGGAGATTCAACATTCCAGGTGTAACTATGGCTGCCCGTATGACGTGAGAGGTGGAGGTTGTGATATTTGTGGAGATAAGCGACCAACGGTCGCTTATCTCCCGATTAGGGAGTCTTACTGGTACTTTAACTTAAGTATAAAATGTGAGTACTTTTTCCACCACTGATGGTTTCTATTTCAGCATGCTACTGTACCTTTCCAAGAAGAGAAAGACACAGACTGAGTAGACAGAAATGCTGTGTGGACCAATTATATGAATATAGTGGGTGAAAGCGCTCCTTTAATGTTTCTTCTATTTTTGACCTAACCCTCCTCAGGGTACGACACATCTACAAACGGGGCTCTGCGGCCAAATACGAAACAATCTGGAGGTCCTTGACAAAAAGCCCTTTGGCGTAAAGGACAGTATTATTCCTCAGTGAACAATGGACAGTTTGATGCGCGCACGCTGTGATGCAGCGCATGATTGAACTCACCGCTGCATTTGATACAAGTGTCCGTTAGTCCAATGGAAGTGCCGGACCCCAGTGACAGTGGTGTGACCATTATGAGCAAGGCATGCTGGGAAGGGGTGACGTTCACGCGTGGAAGAACCGCCACGCTTGGGGGTCGTTTTCACAGCGCTTGTCGCTGCAAGAGTGAACGCAGCATAAAGGTGATGCTAAGGCTAATCTATGCTTGCGCGTACCGAAAATAGCAGACCTACACTGCCCTACGAAGACAAAGTTCAGTAACTTCGTTTTTGGTCACGCCGACTCATTTGTGTATCCCAAAGCTCAAATTGGCCTTCGTGATTTTGGGGGATAAACAATTACAGTACATCAAAAACAGATATACAATTAGTCACTTTTAAACCCATTTATCAGTGTTTCCTTCTTTCGGAGTTACGTTGTAGGTCTACTATTTTCGACACGCGACACAAAGTATGACTGCTTGATTCATTTGCGGTGAAAGCAGACTTTCAACATCAAGGGAACACACACATCACGCAAAACAACAATTCCTTTTAGGAGCCGAGTGGATTTGATCGTCTTCTGATGAATAAAATCTCACGTAAAAACACGATTTACCAGCATGCCAGAATCACCAAAAAAAGTAGCAAAAAACAGTAGCTTTGTCATAATTAGTAGATGGGACAAACTCTGGGATTATGCAATCGTCAGTATCGCACTTCAAAAGTCTTCACTGAAGGGCCAAAAGGCCAACACTTGTACTGTATTCACCTGCAAAGCAGGGGACTGGTTGAATTTGCGTAAAGCAGGACATTTTGTAATGAGTACAGTGTGTTACACTTCATTGAGTTTTTTCCCCTGCACTTTTTGTTTTGTTTCGTTTCAATATTTTAATATTAGTGGAATTCATACAAAAGTACAGGTACAAGGGCATGTTTACAATTGTATCCCTTTTAGTTTTTGTTTATTTTTTTCCCCCCCACATTCTCTGTATAAATGATGATTTTATTTTGCACTTTGAGGAGTAGCTCTAGAGCAAGGAGGATGTCCATCCATGGTACATTCACAAACTGCATGCCGTATTGACCGGAATTGTTGTGTTGTATGGTTCAAAAACATGCATTTCTTTTGATCTCCCTCAGGTCGGATCGGCCGGGACTCCCACCAAACTATTGGCACAGATGCTCTCGTGTTGCTATGCCCTCGAAGCAGGGTTTTGATACCATTTGCCTGCAATTAAATATCCACAAATTTCCAACGTTCCATCGTGCATTGCGCAGAAGGCGTGCAGCATTTCCGGGGAAAATCGCGCTCTTTCGAACGACCATCATTTCGACCGGAGGTTTAGCGACTCACTCCACGGAGGTTAGGGTTAGGGTGAGGGTAAGAGTCGGGTGTCAAAAAGATGACATGTAGTAACAGCGACACACTCCCGCATTTCCGGCGTCGCAGCCGAGTGTGATCTACAAGCTCACAGCGGTTGCATCTGCGACGCGACGTGAGCTTGTATGTCTGCTGTTTACCGGACGTGTCCCGCGCGTAATTCTTCAGTAAATTCTGGCGGAAACAGGTGGATAAATACTGTAAGTAAGCCTTGCCGAGCCATGAGGCCCACACTGGCCAGGAAGGAGCCTATCTCGCTGTTTCTGTAGCGTGAGGCAGGCAGCTTACATCCCCTGTCGCAGGGACTTGCACCCAATCCAACCCTTGATAGTGCCAGCTGCATCCACCCACCCACCAACAGGGTGTCACAAGGGGGGGGGGGGAGTGGGACTGAGTTACTAGAGCCCAAGGTGGAGGGGCCTTAATTCTATTGAAAAATAGCAGATATACAAGCTCACAGTGCGAGCGCGGCACTAAGTGCAGCGCTGCGAGCTTGTAGATCTGCTATTTTTGAAGTTGTGAAAATGTGTGCAAATATTATTTTGAATATATGTATTTTTTAAGCAAACATTTGTAACTCAAATGTTGCTTCTGGGGGTCCTTGGAACTAAATATTTTAAGATGGGAAAGGATTTTTCAAAAATAGCAGATCAACAAGCTCACTGAGCTTGTGTATCTGCTATTTTTCAATAGTCAAAGCACAAAATAACATGTAATAATGCGTTCCCAGTCTAAATGGGTTAAAACCTCTCCCCTTATGAAGAACATTCATTGGGAGCCCGTAGTGAATCCTTGTACCCAGGGCCCAGAATTTGGTGCGACACACCTGCCCACCAATTTTCACAGCGCCTGGGTAAGCAACCCGGCCTGGTGGAGATCTAGTTTAATTTGCATTCATTCACGACACCTGATATACCTCAGAGCTCCTCTCACGCCCTCTTAATCCAAAAGGAATGTTATTTATCGTCGTTGTCGGGTGGAAACCTTGTATGTCCAAAGCCGTTTGTTTTGTATTTATCATTTTAAAAATGATTTAAACTAGTGAAAACAGCCGATCTACAAGCACACAACGGTGCGAGGCGTTGTGTGCTTGTAGATCTGCTGTTTTCACTACTTTTGTGCGACGGCCTTGTATGATGAAGCAGAAATGCTTTGCGAAATAATGTACACATTTGAAACTTGGAGATACGAGGTTTCTGCCCGACACTGACGTTATGTTTGGAGAGCGGCATTTTGGATTGATTTGATCCCACCTCTTATTTGTGGTTGGTTGCACAGTGGTGAAAGAAGTACTCAGATTTGTTTTACTTTACCGTAAGTAAAAGTATCAATACCATAAACAACATAAATAAACAATACTCTGTGACAAGTAAAAGGCCTGTCTTTGCAATCTGACTTGAGTAAAAGTACAAAAGTATTGGCATCAAAATATACTTGCAGTAGCACAGTAAAAGTACTACATTTGTTTTAAATATGCAGATCTACAGTACATGCTGGTAGAGCTGCTATTTTTGTAGATCGGGTAAAATAAAGCTTAATTGGTTAATGAATGTTTTGTATAATAATCTAAATCGGCAAAGTAACTGGTAACCAAAGCTTGTCAAATAATTGTTGTGAAGTCAAAAGTACAACACTTGTCACAAGCTCAGTGTTGTTACCAACCCACAACGTGCCATATTGTGGTGCGTTGTGAGCTTGCAGATCTGCTATTTTTGGTTATTACCCCAGAATAGACATGCAACGATATGTACTTAGATACATTCCACCATTGTCGTTGTACATGGGTTAAGTGTAATTATAACACAGCTTGGTTGAATGCTTGATTCTGATTGGTCAATCGCTGAATTCAGCTGTGTTTTGTCTTACAATAAATGCACCAACTCTGTGTACGTACGTATGTACAGTATGTCTGTATTCCACGTACAGTATTTATTGGGGCATTAACGACTTGTGATTTTTTGCAATTCGACTCGACTCAGTAAAAAGTTGAGTTGAAGTCGACTTTATCGTTTGATGACGTCATCACATCACAACACACGACCCCCCGATCATTTTGGGGGGTCCCCAGATGATCCATAGAATAACCGTCCAATTAACGGTCAATGGCCGGCAAATACTGGCTAACGGAAACTCTGAGGCCTAAATATTATTTAGTTAAAGGCCCGCTGTCAGCCCCGAAATTATAATAGTATGATACAGTAGGTCACATGGTCTATTTGAAAACACTCTGAATCAAAATTTCCCATCGCCCGCAGCGTAGACCCCTCCACTGCCCGCAATACCAGCCGGGGAGCTTATTGAATCCGTAGGAAGATAAACACGGCGTGTGTGTGTGGCGCTGTGCGAGGCGACTCAACAAGTGTGTGAGGACAGCTAACGGGGGCTACGGGCAGCGGGGGAAAATGTGACAAGCCCCCCGCATTTATAGAGCCCCGCCTCCCGGCGAGAGGCAACACCCCCTCTCGGTGAATTTTAGCGAATCCGCCAATTCAACAATTAAACATAAACAAGCATATTCACATGAACAATGGCGAAGTAACAACCAGATTTGGGTGGAAATCTAATTTTTATATGCACAGATTTATATATAAATTTGTGTCTTTAGCTTTAGCTTTAGCGCTAGCCCAGTAGCCCTGTGGGAGCAGAGCATAGGAGCAGAGAAGTTGCTTTCTGAGGGACGCTAGGGTTCAAGTGGTTAATATAAAAAAGGAGAAAAAAAATATTCTATCACACAAAGATTTGGAGGACCCCCTATGGTAACTCTGAGGACCCCCTAGGGGTCCTGGACCCCCTGTTGAAGACCCCTGCCCTAAAGGAACCCACAGGGTCCCTGGAATCCACTTTGAGAACCATTATTTATTTTATAGTCAATGAAATAAAAGATCACCTGGACCCCCTTCAGTTTGCCTACCAGGCTGATATTGGGGTTGATGACGCCATCACCTACATGCTCCATAAGTCTCTCACCCATCTGGAAGATCTGGGCAGCACAGTCAGAATTATGTTTTTTGACTTCTCCAGTGCTTTCAACACTATCCAACCGTCTCTGCTTGCGGAGAAGCTTACGCTGGGGGTGGACAAGGGCTTTGTGGCATGGATCACAGACTACCTTTCAGAAAGACCACAGTCAGGGGCGGGCTGGCCATCTGGCATACAGGGCATTTGCCCGGTGGGCTGGTAGGCTAGGGGGCTGGGGGGGCTGGTGTAAAAAGAAAAAAGAAAGAAAATAGCCAAAGTTCTGACACATTTTGGCACTAATCATGTTCATACTCCGCTGTTTGGTGGTGAGAACTGTATGCTATACAATTTATGGATTGTGTAGTTGTGTAGTTTGTTGTCTGTAAAAGTTGTGGTATTAAACACTTGTGTATTTATATGTGCCGCCCTCGACCGGTAGAGTATCTTCGCGCGTGTTGGTTGTGGGGGCTGGTCTGGCCAAGATGCCAGGGCTGAATTTTAGTCCCAGTCCGTCCCTGACCACAGTCTGTGAGACTGCAGGGCTGTCGGTCCGATGTGCTGGTGAGCAACACGGGGCCCCTCAAGGAACTGTGCTCTCACCCTTCCTGTTCACTCTCTATACATCGGACTTCCGCTTCAACTCCAAGACCTGTCATCTGCAGAGGTTCTCAGATGATACCGTAGTGATCAGCAAGATCTCGGGTGACAACACGGCTGAGCACGATGGTGTGGTTAGGGACTTTGTGCAGTGGAGCGAGGACAACCATCTCAAGCTCAACGCAAGCAAGACTAAGGAGATGGTGGTGGACTTCCGCACCTCCAAGAGAGTCCCCCCGGTGCCAAGCACCATTAACGGTGAGGTGGTTGAGCTCGTGGATAACTACAAATTCCTCGGAGTACACCTGAATAGTTCACTGGACTGGTCGGACAACGCGCAGGCGATTCACAGCAAGGGGAAAAGCAGGCTATTCCTCCTGAGAAGACTGAGATCGTTTGGGGTGTGCAATAGGATGCTACAGATGTTCTATCAGTCTGTCATGGCAAGTGTCCTCTTTTTTGGCATAACATGCTGGGGTGGCAACAACAGAGCAGGTGACACGTTTAACCTAAACAGACTGGTGAAGAAAGCAGGCTCTGTCGTTGGGTCCTCTCTGCAGGGGGTGAAGGAAGTAACCAGGGTGCGCACTGCGAAGAAGCTAGATTCCATCTTGGAGAACTCCTCCCACCCCCTCCATCTAGAGATCACCAGTTACTGGAGTAAGAGAGGAAACGACCGCTTTGCCTACCCAGCACGGAGATGTGAGAGATTAGGAAAATCTTTTGTACCGGCTGCCCTTAAGCTGTACAACGAGACACATAACGGACGCTTGAAAAGGTCTCCCTTCCTAACTTAGACTTACGGAACCATTGCTGTATTGACTTTGACCTCTAAGGAACAATTGCTGTATTGACTTTGACCTCTAAGGACCTTCCAGGAAGAGTGCTCATGTGCGCCTTGCGGTGACACGCTTCCTAGTTTCTTCTTTTTTTCGCACTGATTTTTGACACTGCACTATTAGGTTGTTAGTGTTGGTAGTTTCTGAGTATTTTTTTGCTTTGTTTAACATTGACAGTGAGATACTTGTTATATATTCTTATATATTATTCGACCCCTCTATTGATGCACCTTCTCCTTATTGGTACTGTACTGCTCTTGTCTTTGTTTTGTTTTTTTCCCTCTTATCTATCTTTCTTACGTCTCTGTAACTTTGTAAATAACTGTATACTGCTGTGCTACTACTGGACAACTAAATTTCCCCCTTGGGATAATAAAGGTATCTATCTATCTATATGAAGAAATTAATTTCACAATGAAATCATTCCATTGTGAAGGTGCGTGAACTGGAGGCCGAGGTTGAAAACGAGAGCCGGAGGGGACGCTGTCAAAGGCGTCCGCAAGTACGAGAGGAGAGTGAAGGAGCTGTCCTACCAGGTATACTATCTATCATGTTCACCTCAATAGCCATCATAACACTGACTAAATGAATAGACTGCATGATGGACATACAACTGATGTTATGAATTCACTGTCTCTTCAGACTGAAGAGGACAAGAAGAGCCTTGCCAAGCTTCATGACCTGGTGGGCAAGCTGCAGCTGAAGGTGAAGCGCTACAAGAGGCAGGCGGAGGAAGCGGTAAGAGAAATATGCAGGTTTAGATGTGGTGGCAGGCCCGTCATATATAGTAATAAAACGGTTAAAAACGGTTCTACACGGCGACAGAACCATTTAGGCTTAATATAATAGGGTTTATATAAAGCATGATGTCTTAATCTTACCTTTCGAGACGAGTTGATGTTCCTATATTCTCCTATTTTTCAAGAGTTTTAACAGCGATCGCGGAAGCTCTTGCTGGAAGAGCCCTTCTGTCCAAACATGTACAAATTCAATTATACGGTGCTCACTGCATTGTCCAAACTGTTTCTACCGACCCGCAAACTCCTCGCCATGTGTTAGTCCAGTGGTTCTCAACATGTGGGTCGGGACCCCCAGGGGGGTCCCCAATTTTTGTTGGGGGTTGTCCCCAGATGATTACCTTAATGTGCAACATTGTTTTCTCACTCAACAGTAAACAAACCAGCATGACGTCTAAGTGGGCGGAGGGTATCTGCACATTTCTTAAGTGACAATTTAAGGACTTAAATACATCTAAAATGACAAATTGGCCAATTTGTCAAATATTAGAGGCAGAAATTGTGAAAACAGGAGATCTACATGCTCATGAGCATGTAGATCTGCTGTTTTCACGTGTTATACAAAATGTAATGCCTCAACTCTTAGTGAGTGTCAAGGTGGGAGGGGGTCCTCAGTTAAGATATGATTATTTTGGGGGTTGTGGCCTGAAAAGGTTGAGAACCACTGTGTTAGTCCATTATGTTTCCAATAAATGAATGTTTACTCAAACTTGTCTCGGAGTCTAGCGTTTTCCTCGTTGTCGCAATGCTTCCGCAAACAAACAAAACATGAATGCTTCCGCCTGCAAAACGACATGTCCTAGTATGAGAGAATAGCGATCGTGATTTCGTCGACTAAAACTATGATGAAAAATATTTGTCGGCTAAATCTTTTCCCCTGACGAAAACAAAATAAAAACTAAACAAAAATGTGTTAGATTTGCTATTTTCAGCATGTAAAATCTGCCATTACGACGCCATCAAGGCCTGCCAAAAATACATTTTGGTCAACTAACATAACTGTAGATTTAGTCGACTAAAATCATATATTTGAAACATGTCAAGGCTAATTACTGCACATTGCAATTTCCTGAAATTGTCTTGTTTGGACGTAGACTGTAATCATAAGATGCTCTTTTCAAATACTGCGGCTGTGAACCATCTCTGTCGTGTTGTAGGAGGAAGCAGCCAACGCTCACCTGTCCAAGTGCAGAAAGATTCAGAACGAACTGGATGAGGCTGAAGAGCGTGCAGACATGGCTGAGGGCCAGGTCAACAAGATGAGAGCTAAAACTCGTGACCCCAAGGTATAATACATGTTACATACAGTAATACATGTTACATACAGTAATACATGTTACATACAGTAATACATGTTACATACAGTAATACATGTTACACACAATACATGAAGGTTCATTATGTTGACTCTCTTTAACAATTCATGTTCACTACGAAGGTTCATTATGTTGACTAGCAGATCTACAAGCTCACAGGACGGCACCGAGAGCCGCACTTGCAAGCTTGTAGATCTGCTATTTTCTGATAAACCTATTTATATGAAACCTGTTTCTATGTCAGTGATGCACGGACACAGACCCCCATCTCAAAATATTTAGTTCCAGGGACCCCCAGAAGCAACATTTGAGTTACAAATGTTCGCTTTAAAAATACTGTACAGATAAGATTTGCACACTTTTCACAACTTTTCAAAAATAGCATTTCTACAAGCTCATAGCGTGGCACTTGGTGCTGCGCTATGAGCTTGTATATCAGCTATTTTTCAATAGCTAAAGTATTAAATAATGAAATGGTCTTAATGGTTAAAGGTGTAATACCGGTACATGTTCAATATGGAGGTTCATGACTCTTAGAATAAGATTTGTGTTAAATATCTGACATTGTTTTCCTATCATTACAGGGAAAAGAAGCCGCTGAATAAGTTCTCAGAAACAAGTCACGGTACAAAGTCATAAAATATGACCCATTGTATTCAATAAAGTTGCAACACAAGTATTGTGTTTCTTGTTACTTTTTCTTGTCAATACTTCTTATTGGGAGGTTTGAATTCTGGGGTCCAGCTCCCATGTCCACAGTACCTTTTCGTAAACCCATGACATTTCTTGCTTCTTGCTCCAGCTCTCAAACAAGGCGGTCGCACCTAATCTGCTCTCTCTCTCTCTCTATCTCTCTCCCTCCCTTGTGTGTCCACCCGCTGCTTTACGGAGAGTTTTTCTTTTACACTGTCTTCGAAACCAAACAACTAATATGGATATGATTACCTGGTCCCTGAATGCTTTCGATTACTTATGGTCATCAAGAAAATCTGGCTCGGGGGAGCCCACATGCCCGGACGGGACATACGCCGCGGGGTACACTCAAGATTATCTGAACAACTTCAAAGTCCTGTGTCTGGCGGTCTTGACCGTTGAAGATATTGAAGACTTGTACATTTTCTGACTTTTGATAACAGGTTTTTTGCTGATTGGCACGGGCATTACCCTGGTTTATCGTGAGATTCGCAAGACGGCAGCACTTCAAGGAGCCAACAAGCTGCCCGCAATGCTAATTGACCTTGGTAGGGCTGTGGGGTCTCTGACCGGGGCGATCAATGAACTGAAACGTGATACAGAGACCATCCTAGAGAAGGCCGTGACTTCCCAGGCTGATGCGAACACTGAAGTGAAACGTAATGGTAACCCTTTACTTTCCGGTACAGTAATTACATGGTAATTACTTGGTAACCACCCCGTATTTACTGAGTAATAACTAGGTAATTACAAGGTAATTACAATGTATTTTACATAGTAATTACCTGGTGTTACCTGGTAATTCCCAGATACATTCCTGAGAACTACCAGGTAATTACTAGGTAATTTAAAGCATGTACCTGGTAATTCCATAGTAACTACCTGGTAATACACTTAGCAATTACTTAGTTTATTACCCGGTAGTTCCCTGGTATTTTCTTAGATACTACAAGGTAATTATTAGGTAATTATAAGTATTTTATTATGTATTTAGCATGTAATTATACTGTAACTACCTGGTAATACACTTAGCAATTACTATGTTTATTACCCGGAGTTACCTGGTATTTTCTTGTATACTACAAGGTAATTATTAGGTAATTATAAGTATTCTATTATGTATTTAGCATGTAATTATAGTGTAACTACCTGGTAATACACATAGTAATTACAAGTTATATTGCCTGGTATTTACCAGGTATTTTCTTTGATACTACCAGGAATTTATGAGTAGTTGCTTATGCAATTACTATATAATTACATGGTAACTACCATGTGATATACCTATTAATGTCTAGGTAATTCCTATGTATTTTCTTAGAAATTACTAGGTAATTACTGTTTAATTTCATGTTAACTATCATGTTATTTACCTGGTCCTTACCTTGATAGGTAACCCATTATAATCTGTGCATATACAAAGGTACTTACCTGGTATTTACCCAATAACTCCAAAAAGTATTTACAGGGAAATTACCCAGTAGTTACTGTTGGTTTGTACTGTAAAGTAAAGCGTGATCAATTCCATGACCTTACCTGGTAATTACTCAGTATTAACCCAATAACTACAAAAAGTATTTACAGGGAAATTACCCAGTAGTTACTGTTGGTTTGTACTGTAAAGTAAAGCGTGATCAATTCCATGACCTTACCTGGTAATTACTAAGTGTTTACCCTGTAACCAGAATAATTATGTGCCTTGCATTTAGCCAGTGTAAGTGCAACTACTGAAAAATAAGTACTTTTTTTTTGGGACCAAATGGCATCATGGCCATGGGTGGATAAAATAACCAGGCCTCAAAAATGACCAGTGTCGTTCATTTGTGTTCAGTGCATGCTTCTCCGGTGTCCGTGAGTCTGCTTCTCCCCTGGACAGCACACTGCATCTGAAATCCAGTTCCCACCCCAAGCACCAGCAAGCAACCCCACCATAACCAAGGCATGATACAACACAAATATAAATTCATTACATTAACACCTCCTCAACCACCACCAACCTTGACATAACACGCAAAAAAACAGGTGAGCTGGCAAAGAGATTTCTTTATAAAATGCTGTAATGCTTTTCAATAAACAAACAAAAAAAATCACATGTTCGACAGTGCAATACTATAAAAAAAACTATTTACAAGAAGTACACAAAATGACAGTTGATTCTTCACACATTGGTTGCCAACCCCGAGTTCCCCGAGTTTATAATGGTACCCCCCAATTGCCAACCCCGAGTTCCCCGACCAAAAAAGAAAAAAAAAAACATTTTTGGACCTCTAGAAATGTATTAGGCATGAACAACCCCCATACAACTCAGGTAGCAGACCTCCAAGCTCACAACAGTGTAAAACATAATGGCTGCTATCTCATGAATGCCTGAACGGATTTCCAATCGGATTCTTTTGTTTGAAAGCTGGGAGCATTGTGCACACACATGGTGCATGATCTAGGCATGGGCGTGCATGATCCGTGCACTATGAATTACATGGAGTCTATGGAGACCTTGGCAACTTGGACCCTCAAGAGATTTTTTTTTTTTAAGGCAACAAATGTGTTCATATACATATGAGTCGAACCGCTGAGATAATTTTAACACAGTTCTTATATGAAATATATGAAAAGGGTCTAGGGGAATTCAGAATGGGGGAAGAAAATGACGAACCAGCTAGGATGGGTAAATTACGTCACGCTTTACTGTTCTAAGGTTTAAGGCGCTTTCCCACTGCGCCCGATAACGATAGTTTTCAATTGAAGTGGATGGCAGCGTCCACAACACAACGATATAGCCGCCATAATTGACGTGAACGCCATCGCCGACATGTCGCTATCGTTATCGGGCGCAGTGGGAAAGGGCCATTACACTTGGTAACATGCTCTGACATCCTTGAACAATCGTCCAAGAATGCCCTCCCTGTGTTCCCTCCCCAGCCAGTAATGCCACTCGATGAACCGTAGGTTCATCTTCAGTGCCTTCTCAGTGAGGTTCCCCCTGTACCTATAGATGTCTTCCTTGCAACTATTTTAGAGTATAAACTAATTTGAGTAAACTAGTCTGTATCTATTTTGTTTCTATGTTCAAATATCCTGAGTTAACTCTTTTTCCTTTTCTTTCCTTCCACAGGTAAAAACACAAACCAAGAATGGATGATCACAGGTAGAGGTAAGTATCAAAAATCAAAATAGAACAATGAATTTCAATTACTTGGAATGTAATGAAAATAATAAAATACAAAAATAAATGTACTTCAATGCTCAATGTTCAATTCAAAATCAAATGTCCTCTTATTCAAAAATCAAATATATCTAATATGGCTCAGTCTTTTTCAGTTAGATCCAAAAAGAAAAATATGACACTTTAATACTGTCCTTTTTCAGCTCAGTGTGTCTAAATCCGAAGGCACTTTGACTCAGTGCTTAAGTTGTGCCTTAATACTGTAAGTTCAGTCCAAAAAATAAAATAAAACTGGAGTCTCAATTATCTCAGTCCAAAAAATGAAATAAAGTAATCCGTTCGAAATTGTACTCCGATACTCCTACCAGTCTGGCAGTGAGTGACTCTGTTGGTTGGTTGTGCAAAGTGGACCCTTTGCACTGCTTGTAGATCAGCTATCTAATGTCCGTGGGCCTCCTCGCTCGCCATCCTGTATCTCCAGGAAATATCATGGGGTGTTTCCCAGCAAGGGAAAAAACCTGACCTGTACAACAGGCCATAAAGAAAATAACATCACTATAAGTAACTCAAATCAAAACATCAAAGTGTTTCAGGCACTGTGTGACTGTGGGCCAATTAACACTAGCTGCTGTAGACAACTAGGCCCAAATTGATGGCTGATTGCTGTCAGCTGGCTGCCCAGCTCAGTTACTCTGATTACATAAATCCGTTTTTTACCATGGATAAATCTTCACATTTAACACCAGAAACATGCACAATACCCTTGTATTCCTTAAATAATGCAAAACGTTTTCATTACAAGTGCAAAAACAATGATTTAGTGCAATTATTCCGTTTTCAACTCACCAAAACAATTGGCTGTACAAACACAAACAAACAGCTTCTTCCTGTACAAGGGCTGCTCCCAGGTTTGACCAAACGTTCCCCCAAAAGGTGGCTTGCTTGTCACACTTTTAGGCTTGTAATCAAACAGTTTCTAGTAGTTTTCTTATCATAAATCAATTCACTTTTCAGCTCAGTTCTGACGTTCACTCCTCCTTCTCTCTCTCTCCTCTCCAGGTAATGACAGGCTGCACACACACTCTGCCCTTAAAGGGGAAGTACGTCAACTGCCACTTAAAGGCATATGTTGTGTTTTCTGTACATGTACAGTTTTAAAGTAGCTTCTTAACATAATAAAACCATTCCCATTTTAAACCAACGTATGAATTCTGTATTTATTAATCACTTGAGTGTCTTAATGAATTATTCATGCATTTTAATGAACTGTTCATATTTATTCATTTTCTGTACATATTCTGTACATACCCATTTTAAATGCATGAATAATTCATTAAGACACTCAAGTGATTAATAAATACAGAATTCATACGTTGGTTTAAAATGGGAATGGTTTTATTATGTTAAGAAGCTACTTTAAAACTGTACATGTACATGTACAGAAAACACAACATATGCCTTTAAGTGGCAGATGACGTACTTCCCCTTTAAGGGCAGAGTGTGTGTGCAGCCTGTCATTACCTGGAGAGGAGAGAGAGAGAAGGAGGAGTGAACGTCAGAACTGAACTGAAAAGTGAATTGATTTATGATAAGAAAACTACTAGAAACTGTTTGATTACAAGCCTAAAAGTGTGACAAGCAAGCCACCTTTTGGGGGAACGTTTGGTCAAACCTGGGAGCAGCCCTTGTACAGGAAGAAGCTGTTTGTTTGTGTTTGTACAGCCAATTGTTTTGGTGAGTTGAAAACGGAATAATTGCACTAAATCATTGTTTTTGCACTTGTAATGAAAACGTTTTGCATTATTTAAGGAATACAAGGGTATTGTGCATGTTTCTGGTGTTAAATGTGAAGATTTATCCATGGTAAAAAACGGATTTATGTAATCAGAGTAACTGAGCTGGGCAGCCAGCTGACAGCAATCAGCCATCAATTTGGGCCTAGTTGTCTACAGCAGCTAGTGTTAATTGGCCCACAGTCACACAGTGCCTGAAACACTTTGATGTTTTGATTTGAGTTACTTATAGTGATGTTATTTTCTTTATGGCCTGTTGTACAGGTCAGGTTTTTTCCCTTGCTGGGAAACACCCCATGATATTTCCTGGAGATTGAAAGAACCTCTCTTCAAACTAGAAGACCAAGGCTCGAGGCCCGGGCCCCTTACACCGCCTAAACTGTACTAAGACTTCTCAGAAGGTGAGGTTATGCGTAATTCAAGAATGAGTATGGATGTGCCATAAAACAAATACTAAAGACAGGAGACTTCTATTTAAAATAATAGCTGTTAACTTTATTATATCAATACCGTTTGCACAAATGGATTATACTAAATTCTAAGTAAAATCTATGTAAGGAGACAAAAGAGAAAATATCCAGGTACCGGTACCAAGAAGGTAAAAAGGTTCGTTCAGTTAAGTACACAACAGCGAGCTGTAATGTTCTCGTAGGACGGACGCGGGCCCCCTCAAAACGAGAGGGGTTATACTAATGTTCAGATCTTCGGCAGGGGAGGCGAGACTTCTGATTGGTTCGTGGGAGGAGTCCTGAGCTGGACTCCATTGGTGGTTTCTTCAACTAAGCAGGCATGATTGGCCACACACTTAGAGAGGTAAGGCTGTCTGCCTCCACCCCTTTCGCCACGTGGTCTTCACCCCTCCTTTCCCCTGCCCCTGGACTGTGCCAAGGTGTCGTAGACGTCTTTCTACAGATGGTTGAGGAAGTGAGCTTCTTTGCAAACAATAGATCAGTGTATCTTTTAAAACAGTTTGAGGAAGCAGGAACATGTGGACGTGCACCAACTGACCCTGTGCACGAGTAGATGAACTCTGAAAGAACCTTTTGGATGAACTTATAAACTTCTAACACATGAAGTGTGGCCAGGCCATAGGATAATACTGCAAAACATTGGCTTTCGGTACTTGGATATAATGTAAAAATACAGCACACACACACACACACACACACAACCATAGTATGATTTTCGTATACTTTCTATCATTTATCATTGATTCGTGAGTTAATCACATTATAATTATCAGGTGTAAAAGTATTCATTGATAATCAATCATTAGAGTAGAATAGATCCGTTTGTATTCTATCAAGGGATTACACTGTGTATAACCATTTTTCCTTCCACACCGTTCAGCGGTTTTAGACATTGGGCGTTAGAGTGAGTAATTGGGTGTGGGGACCAACCGTCTTTCTACAGATGGTGTGTATGTTGCAATGTCTTGACCTCTGCTCTAGTGGAAAGAGGAAGGGTGGTATGGTTTAGGCAGAGCAGAGATTCTGGAAAGTGTCTGTAATACCAAGGTGATGTCGAAATGGTTAACAACAATCGAACTGTGTGCGTGCGAAAATATAGATCTATTTAGGTCAACTTAGGTCAGACACTAGCAAACATTTTGGTACAAAAAGTATAGAATATTATCATATCATATCATCAAGATACAGGATGGCGAGCGAGGAGGCCCACGGACATTAGATAGCTGATCTACAAGCAGTGCAAAGGGTCCACTTTGCACAACCAACCAACAGAGTCACTCACTGCCAGACTGGTAGGAGTATCGGAGTACAATTTTGAACGGATTACTTTATTTCATTTTTTGGACTGAGATAATTGAGACGCCAGTTTTATTTTATTTTTTGGACTGAACTTACAGTATTAAGGCACAACTTAAGCACTGAGTCAAAGTGCCTTCGGATTTAGACACACTGAGCTGAAAAAGGACAGTATTAAAGTGTCATATTTTTCTTTTTGGATCTAACTGAAAAAGACTGAGCCATATTAGATATATTTGATTTTTGAATAAGAGGACATTTGATTTTGAATTGAACATTGAGCATTGAAGTACATTTATTTTTGTATTTTATTATTTTCATTACATTCCAAGTAATTGAAATTCATTGTTCTATTTTGATTTTTGATACTTACCTCTACCTGTGATCATCCATTCTTGGTTTGTGTTTTTACCTGTGGAAGGAAAGAAAAGGAAAAAGAGTTAACTCAGGATATTTGAACATAGAAACAAAATAGATACAGACTAGTTTACTCAAATTAGTTTATACTCTAAAATAGTTGCAAGGAAGACATCTATAGGTACAGGGGGAACCTCACTGAGAAGGCACTGAAGATGAACCTACGGTTCATCGAGTGGCATTACTGGCTGGGGAGGGAACACAGGGAGGGCATTCTTGGACGATTGTTCAAGGATGTCAGAGCATGTTACCAAGTGTAATGGCCCTTTCCCACTGCGCCCGATAACGATAGCGACATGTCGGCGATGGCGTTCACGTCAATTATGGCGGCTATATCGTTGTGTTGTGGACGCTGCCATCCACTTCAATTGAAAACTATCGTTATCGGGCGCAGTGGGAAAGCGCCTTAAACCTTAGAACAGTAAAGCGTGACGTAATTTACCCATCCTAGCTGGTTCGTCATTTTCTTCCCCCATTCTGAATTCCCCTAGACCCTTTTCATATATTTCATATAAGAACTGTTAAAATTATCTCAGCGGTTCGACTCATATGTATATGAACACATTTGTTGCCTTAAAAAAAAAAATCTCTTGAGGGTCCAAGTTGCCAAGGTCTCCATAGACTCCATGTAATTCATAGTGCACGGATCATGCACGCCCATGCCTAGATCATGCACCATGTGTGTGCACAATGCTCCCAGCTTTCAAACAAAAGAATCCGATTGGAAATCCGTTCAGGCATTCATGAGATAGCAGCCATTATGTTTTACACTGTTGTGAGCTTGGAGATCTGCTACCTGAGTTGTATGGGGGTTGTTCATGCCTAATACATTTCTAGAGGTCCAAAAATGTTTTTTTTTTCTTTTTTGGTCGGGGAACTCGGGGTTGGCAATTGGGGGGTACCATTATAAACTCGGGGAACTCGGGGTTGGCAACCAATGTGTGAAGAATCAACTGTCATTTTGTGTACTTCTTGTAAATAGTTTTTTTATAGTATTGCACTGTCGAACATGTGATTTTTTTTTTGTTTGTTTATTGAAAAGCATTACAGCATTTTATAAAGAAATCTCTTTGCCAGCTCACCTGTTTTTTTGCGTGTTATGTCAAGGTTGGTGGTGGTTGAGGAGGTGTTAATGTAATGAATTTATATGTATGTTGTATCATGCCTTGGTTATGGTGGGGTTGCTTGCTGGTGCTTGGGGTGGGAACTGGATTTCAGATGCAGTGTGCTGTCCAGGGGAGAAGCAGACTCACGGACACCGGAGAAGCATGCACTGAACACAAATGAACGACACTGGTCATTTTTGAGGCCTGGTTATTTTATCCACCCATGGCCATGATGCCATTTGGTCCCCAAAAAAAAGTACTTATTTTTCAGTAGTTGCACTTACACTGGCTAAATGCAAGGCACATAATTATTCTGGTTACAGGGTAAACACTTAGTAATTACCAGGTAAGGTCATGGAATTGATCACGCTTTACTTTACAGTACAAACCAACAGTAACTACTGGGTAATTTCCCTGTAAATACTTTTTGTAGTTATTGGGTTAATACTGAGTAATTACCAGGTAAGGTCATGGAATTGATCACGCTTTACTTTACAGTACAAACCAACAGTAACTACTGGGTAATTTCCATGTAAATACCTTTTGTAGTTATTGGGTTAATACTGAGTAATTACCAGGTAAGTTCATGGAATTGATCACGCTTTACTTTACAGTACAAACCAACAGTAACTACTGGGTAATTTCCCTGTAAATACTTTTTGGAGTTATTGGGTAAATACCAGGTAAGTACCTTTGTATATGCACAGATTATAATGGGTTACCTATCAAGGTAAGGACCAGGTAAATAACATGATAGTTAACATGAAATTAAACGGTAATTACCTAGTAATTTCTAAGAAAATACATAGGAATTACCTAGACATTAATAGGTATATTACATGGTAGTTACCATGTAATTATATAGTAATTGCATAAGCAACTACTCATAAATTCCTGGTAGTATCAAAGAAAATACCTGGTAAATACCAGGCAATATACCTTGTAATTACTATGTGTATTACCAGGTAGTTACACTATAATTACATGCTAAATACATAATAAAATACTTATAATTACCTAATAATTACCTTGTAGTATACAAGAAAATACCAGGTAACTACCGGGTAATAAACCTAGTAATTGTTAAGTGTATTACCAGGTAGTTACACTATAATTACATGCTAAATACATAATAAAATACTTATAATTTCCTAATGATTACCTTGTAGTATACAAGAAAATATCAGGTAACTACCGGGTAATAAACCTAGTAATTGCTAAGTGTATTACCAGGTAGTTACAGTATAATTACATGCTAAATACATAATAAAATACTTATAATTACCTAATAATTACCTTGTAGTATCTAAGAAAATACCAGGGAACTACCGGGTAATAAACTAAGTAATTGCTAAGTGTATTACCAGGTAGTTACTATGGAATTACCAGGTACATGCTTTAAATTACCCAGTAATTACCTGGTAGTTCTCAGGAATGTATCTGGGAATTACCAGGTAACACCAGGTAATTACTATGTAAAATACATTGTAATTACCTTGTAATTACCTAGTTATTACCACGTAATTACAAGGTAATTACGTGGTAACTACCATGTAATTACTGTACCGGAAAGTAAAGGGTTACCAACGTAATGGGGAAAAGATTCTGGAGATGGATCGACGGCTGGATATGATCTTGGACAGACTCACTACGTGGATCGCTGAACTGAGGCGTTACGGAGACAACGACATGGAGATTGATCGGAAACTCAACATTCTGATGGAGAGATTCTCTGCCCTATTCGAAGGACCAGGAAACAGATACTAGAGGGAATATTCTATCGTATTCTCTCGCTCTAAATCAAGCTGAATTAAACGGATTGGACCCCCCCCCCACATTGCATTCCCCCATAGAAGAAGACACTGTGAAAGGAAGCCTTTCCCACCCCCCACCCCCCTCATGCCTACTCCCTCACACCTGGTGTTTTGACTTTCGGGATGGGGCCGAGCCAAGGACGTCTGCACGGCTTTGCTGTGTTATCGCACTGACACCAGCGGAAAGACATTTTGACCTAGCTGCTATCTGGAAGCTTCTACACTTCTAACGCTAACACAAACATGAATCCCAGACTTACACACATGCACACACACACATCCATTCACCCGCCTTCACCCCCCCCCCCCCCCCTCCCACCAACGTTTTTGTCAGGGCTTCTTTTTTTTCCTTCTCCCAGGCAGTTCCTCCACAATCAGGAGGAGCTGTATGAGAGCAGTGTTTTTTATCGCCCAAGCATTCCTGCAACCCAACCCCCCCACCCCCCCCTCTCTCAAAATCTTTTTTTCTTTAAGCAAGAAAGGGCTAAATGGCAGCGCCGTTCAATGGCAGCAGCCGTGCACCCTTAAATGCACAAATTCATTTTGTTGTACTGTGAAGGTGCTTGTATGTGTACTGTACTTTGGAAATGAGTTGATCGTTGACAATGAAACTGTGCCTGTACCTGTACTGTATTGTTACAATGACAAATAAACTCTAATCTAATTTAGCCCATCTACAAGCTTGTAGATCTGCTATTCTTTTGGATAATGTTCCAGAATAGGAATGCTGGTGTTGATGTGGTTAATGAAAAACACAAAGATTTGTAGACCCCTTGCAATAACTCTGAGGACCCCCCAGGGGTTCTGGGTCCCCTATTGAAGACCCTTAAAACCCATTACTTAAACATTTTCTTTGTGGCAAAACCTCACAACATTATACATACCTCAAGTAGTAGAGGACCTGGTTAAGATATGTATGCGCTTCATTTAGGAGAGAATATCTCAACTGTTCCTGGCTAATATGACCCCAAGGAACAACTTAAGAACTATGTGAAATTCTCTATCCGGGACAAAATACCCGAAAATGACCACGCCCTTTTGAAAATGAGCAAAACTTCCAACATGGCTCAACATGCCCCCATACCACTGATCACATTATCATTTCCTTCAACAGTAGAACTTCCAAAAATAGGCATAACATATCAATGTCCCTCTCCACGGAAGTCTTAAGTAAAAGGCGGAAAGGCTTATTCGTCATGAAGAGAGACCCGAGTAATTCTGCCCTCTGGATGCCGCGGCCGGCAAAGGCACTAGCCGTGCCAGTCGACCACTTAGCGGTCTTGGCTTTCAGGCAGCACAGCAAACCTGCCCCTGAAACAATGCAAATTGTGTGTGTGTGTGTGTGTGTGTGTGTGTGTGTGTGGGGTGTGGGGGGGGGGCTTAAGGGTCAGGTCTGGTTAGTACTTGGATGGGAGACCGCCAAGACCGCCAAGAGACCACCTGTCCTGAATGCCAGGTGCCGTAAGCTTTTTTCGCCAAGAGACCACCTGAATGCCAGGTGCCGTAAGCTTTTTTCAAAGCCTTGCACTGCTGAAAGAAACCCAACGATATGACAAACAGCTGATCTACAAGCTCACAATGCACCACAACGCCACTCGTTGTGAACTTGTAGTTATTGTTTGCCAATTTGTCAAATATATTTTTTAAAACATAGAAATGTCTTGAAGATGTGCCCAAATCAGAGATGAATGTGGGGTTGATGTGGTTGGAAATGGTATGATAGAACACATGTCTGAATAAAATCAATACACATTAAAGCAGGTCAAGAATTATGACAAAAGTTAGGAATTTGACGTAGAAATCCTACTTAATTTATGGACTTTATTACTAAAGCCCAGTGGAATGGAAGACTCTCAAAAGATCAGTTCACTTTGACTCAGATGCAATATAAAATGATATAAAAAGCTTTATTTACAGCGCTGTAACATTCACACATCAGACATGTTGCTTCAGCAAGGCTAAAAGATGGACTGACTGCCCTCCCTCTGACAGTTCATTATGAGTTTGATGAAACAAAACATCTCTCTTTCTTCTCTGCAGAGCTCATTAAAGGTCTTATGACATCACATTTAATTATTATTTCTATTTTGAGGGTTTTTCATGTTTCCTGACCTCAATTACAAAAAATAAAAATAAAACTTTCAACAATTTTCTGTAATCTGTATTTTTTTTAATTACTAGGTTCAGAAAAGTGAGTTCATTTTCCTCTGGACGTACGCATCATCAACCAAAGTGGTGAATGGTAAATGGTGCATTGGACCGATGCAAACACAATGTAAAGTAACAGCAAAGGTGATATACACCCTCCCCTACAACCACACCCTCCCCTGGATGATGATGCGTACGTCCAGAGACAAATGAACTCACCTTTCTGAGCCTAAAAAAACAACTACAGATTACAGAAAAAAACACTGAATGTTGAAAGGTCAGGTTTTGTTTTGGTGTAATTGAGGTCAGGAAACATGAAAAAAAGCCTAAGAATATATATTTTTTAAATGTGATGTCATAAGACCTTTAAAAGCCAAGAACCATATGTCTTTCTCAGACAGCCATAAAACAAAGAGAACACTATGGGGCTTTTTCCACCAGCAACGAACCGGTTCCAAAACCAGTGCCGGTTAAACTTTCTTGGAACCTTGGTTTGTTCTTGCGAACCGGCTTGCGTTTCCACCAGATTGAACCATGATTGAACCAGAGGAACCAAGGATTTTGTGGTTCCCGTTCGGAACCAACTTTTAAGGTTCGGAACGAACTCCGGTTCTCGGTGGAAAAGCTCACCTCTGGTTCATCCCATAGGCGGGAGAAAGAACCAGAACCGGTTCTTTGCCGGTGGAAAAGGCGTGGCAACCATGACCTCCTTATCCCTCATCCCTGTGTCTCTGAGTCATGCAACACATAACAGTCTTCAACATATAATAATATCTAATTCACCTCATTTCCTCTCTTTTGATTACTTTTCACACATTTAATCAACAACCTAAATCAGTGAAGTGAAATAGCTACAGCAAAACAATAGTACAAAATGATGTGAATTAGTAGACAAGCAAAAACTACATCAACATTAAACATTAGTAAGAATAAAATACATGATAGAAATGTAACCGTGGCAAGACGGGGGTCCATAATTCTTTAGAATCATGACATTGCGTACATGAGTAAATAATACAACAAAAAGCAACAGGGGCTGTGGGGAAAAAGTGGTTAATAATGAGACATTCCCTCAAAACATCAGACACATCACACCCTCCCAGGTTTAAGATGCACCATCACATAGAGGAAATGATTGATATAAGCAAACAGGCTGTTTTTGTGGTGTGAAAGCACACCTATCTGAGAGGAGCTAGCAGTCATAAAGTAAGATCTAAGAATAAGAACAATAAATACCCTGTCTAAGCTCCTGCACTGCTTTTACTGAGTGCACACATCTATGGACGAATTTAGGGTTGGGCAAAATAAGACATCTCTGCTAAATCATTTTAGGGGTGTCAAACTGGTGAATGATGTCACCTCAACATCCTCTCCATAGAGCTACGAAGTTTGACATCATTTACACATCCTACCTGGTTCCTGTGTCCCCCCCCCCCCCCCCAATTCTGAATTCCCATAGACCTGTTTTCCAAACATAAACAAATGATCTGAGCGGTTTGACTCATATGGATATGAAGAATCAACTGATGGTGAGAAAACGCTAATGTTACTGTCGCCGAATTAGTTACATTTTCACCAGAAACAGACTGTATCAAATATGAGTGACTGACTATCATAAACCATACAGAACCACCTCCCCCGACAATATAGCGGAGACCGTTTGTATATTTTTGGACCACAATGCTTATATGAGACGATTTTAAGATGACTCAATGTTATTCTCTGCAGAACTCATTAAAGGTCTTATGACATCAAATGTCATGTCACGAAAAATCTGAACTTTCAACGTTAAGTGGTTTTTCAGTAATCTGTATTTATTTATTTTTTTTAATTACTAGGCTCAGAAAAGTGAGTTCATTTTCCTCTGGACGTACGCATCATCATCCAGGGGAGGGTGCAGTTGTAGGGGAGAGTGAACTCAACAACCAAAGTGATGAATGGTAAATGGTGCATTAAATCGATGCAAACACAATGTAAAGTAACAGCAAAGGTGATACACCCTCCCCTACAACCACACCCTCCCCTGGATGATGATGCGTACGTCCAGAGACAAATTAACTCACCTTTCTGAGCCTAATTAAAAAAAAAAGAACACTGAATGTTTAAAGGTCAGGGTAGGAAATATGCCTAATAATTGATTACATTTCACACATTTAATCAACAACCTAAATCAGTGAAGTGAAATACCTACAGCAAAACAATAGTACAAAATGATGTGAATTAGTAGGCACAAGCAAATACTACATCAACATTAAACATTAGTAAGAATAAAATACATGATGGAAATGTAACCTTGGCAAGACGGGGGTCCATAATTCTTTAGAATCATGACATTGCGTACATGAATGAATAATACAACAAAAAGCAACAGGGGCTGTGGGGAAAAAGTGGTTAATAATGAGACATTCCCTCAAAACATCAGACGCATCCCACCCTCCCAGGTTTAAGATGCACCATCATATAGAGGAAATGATTGATATAAGCAAACAGGCTGTTTTTGTGGTGTGAAAGCACACCTATCTGAGAGGAGCTAGCAGTCATAAAGTAAGATCTAAGAATAAGAACAATAAATACCCTGTCTAAGCTCCTGCACTGCTTTTACTGAGTGCACACATCTATGGACAAATTTAGGGTTGGGCAAAATAAGGCTCTGCTAAATCATTATAGGGGTGTCAAACTGGCGAATGATTACACACATAAATGTGTTTGAAGATCCAATTGATGGATATTTTCGTGTGTGTGTGTGTGTGTGTGTGTGTGTGTGTGTGTGTGTGTGTGTGTGTGTGTGTGTGTGTGTGTGTGTGTGTGTGTGTGTGTGTGTGTGTGTGTGTGTGTGTGTGTGTGTACATTTGTTGTTGAAGATCCATTTGTCTTCATCCACATTGTGAGGTGCTGGGTTTTCCTACACGGCTGTATCTAAGGAAATGAAACAGTAAATAACAGGATACTGTGTCATTAAACATGCAAAATAAATAATCTGTATTTCCTTAACTGTGGAATGTTGAACAAATGTAGGCCTACTCACATCGTATTAAACTTTATCATTCATTAACTTAAATGTTCATTCTATTTTTACACATTACAAATATCTCTGTTCAGTTGTAATTCACTCAACAAACACTTATGATTGTGGACACAACTAATACATGTTGTAATGTTTGTACAAACAGTATGGAGTGATACAGTCTACTGAAAATCTGGTTGTCTAATCTATATTTGCAGATATCTATTTGTGAAAACATGACAGATGCCCCTTGAGAAACTGTCCCTCTAGTTGTAAACATAATTCAACTGTTTCAGATAAACAATTTCCTGTTGGAAATAAAAGTCAATTCATTTTCATAACGTCACGTGTTGTGTTGACATTGATTTTGAGTGAATGCTCCATCTCTATCTACAGTATATCTGTTATCAAAGATGAGATTACTAAGCAGTGGATGACACAGTTAGAGGGAAGAGCAGGATTTACATTCCAGTCCAGATCAACAGTGTATAATGTCAGTGAAAATGACCCTCTCTGATTTAATTTCATTCTAAGTCTGGCGATTAAAATGCATACAGGCAAATAACATCAAATTAAACTAGATACAACAAATGTGATTGAATCTTTCAAATATAACATATACTGTACCATTTTCATTGTCATCAGGTTGGTTGATAACTCCATAGACACTTGTGTCGCCTAAAAGTTAAAGAAATTAGCATTATAGTTATTATGTTAATAATGTTTTCTCTAACAACAACTCACAACAGTGAGTATTGTGACAACAGGTACAATGGGTATTGCATAACCAGGTGGGACATGCATGCGTTCCCCATTTATATTACCTATTGTTCTGGTGGATAGAACTTATGCATAATTCATAGGATATAGAATGCTAAATGAGGGCAAAAATAGAGCACAGCTAAAGCTCATGTAAAGTTACTTTAAGGATGTTTTGGTGGGAGAAAACTAATTTTCATGTCCATTTATTGATGTGGGATAGAGTTTTGGGGGGATTTAAAGCACACATTGGACGTGTGGAATGAGACTTTAAATTAGAAGCAGTTCAAAGACTGACCGTACTGCAGTGGACAGTAATCATCATCATCAGGAACCACGCCTTGGTCTGCTGCTGAGCCCTGATTGGTTCCCTCAGATTGAATGGCCCTGTCATTTAAAGACAAATCATGTGTCAGAATTGAAGTATTAAATATATTAATATATAATATAATATTAATATGTAATATTGTTGATCAATAGACCAGAGATCAATGATGTGCTTACATGACATTACCGGGACCTGTAAATTAAAAACAATAAATTATAACCAAATAAAAATATACACTGAGAAGTTAGTGTGCTCAGCAGGGGGCGCTAAAACCTTTCTAACTAATTAATTTCATCTGAAGCTGAAAATAAAAGACTCTCCTAACATCAATATTCCACAATAACACAACATTAAACTAGATTAAAATCATTCCATTGGATTTTTAAAAAGTATCTACTGTACCATTTGCATATTCATCAGTGTCGATGGGTCTGTAATTAAAATGCAATCATTTATCAGAAATTAAGAAAAGGTATAATCAAGGTGTAATAATCTACTGCTGTAAAGTTGATGAATAGACAAAGATCAATATTGTACTTACGTGACATAAGCTGGATCTGAAAATGTAAAACAATAAGTGATAATTTAAATATTTCAACCACATACAAACATAGTATGTTAAACTAGATTAAAATCTAGATTAAAATCATTCGATTCGATGATTAAAAAGTATTATAATAGTATAGTATAGTATAGTAGTATTGTGTTTAAGTATATACAATACCATTTTCATATTCCTCTGCGTCGATGGGTCTGTAATTAAAAGACAAATATTTATCATAAATGAAGTATGAACAAGGTATAATCTACTGCTGTCATGTTGATGGAATCATTATTGTACTTACGTGACATAAGATGGATCTGTAAATAAAAACAATAAGTGATAAGTATACAAATACAAACATACAAGTACCAGTAAGACACCCTAAGGTCGCGAAGCGACCTCGCCCCAGATGGCATATAAGTATGGGCATTCACAGATATGGGCTATGTTCATATATGGGTATTCCCAAATATGGGCTTAAAGGACAACTTCAGTTTTTTACAACAAGGGTTCATATTTTAGATTGTAATTAGAGAAAAGAAAAGTCGATTGTTAAAATGTTTTCATTTACTGCTTTCTATTGTTTTAGCCATTTTAGTATTTTGATTACAGTACAGTTTTGTTTTCATTTAATTTTTATTTTTAAAAGGATCTTTTTCTCTCCCCCCCCCCCCCCCCCCCCCCCCCCCCCAATTAGTCTGGGTGTCTAATATTAAAGAAAGAAAATTACTGAGCGAAGCTATAAGATGTTTTTGCACTGCACTGTAAACAATCTCCATAATTGTAGAAAGCCAATTGTACATTGTACAAGTGGCTAAATATGCCTTTTTGGACACAATAAGCCGGCAATTTCGTTGTTACGAGATACAGTCGCTGACGCCCCCGTCCACTCTTGCTGGTTACTATTTACACTAGCCCCCATAAGTCACATCTCCCCATGAAAGATTGCAGTGCATCTTGGGAATGGCCTTATAGTGTCTAAGAATACATATTTAGCCACTTGCATGCATGGCCTCATGCAACCTGGGGGCATGCATGCAAATCAAAATCATTAAAATCACTAAAACGATAGAAAGAAGTAAATGAAAGCATTTTAACACTCATCTTTGCTTTTCTCTAATGACTATCTAAAATATGAACCCTTGTTGTAAAAAAACAAAGTTGTCCCTATTGAGGACATCAGGGATCTTCATATATGGACATAAAGGGGATTGTATTAGTGTGGTTGCCCTAACAGGGCATCATCTGGGAATGCCAAAATATGGACTTAATATTGACGTTATGTGCGGGGTAGGGCGTAAAATGTATGCTAATCAGTAAGGCCAGACAGGGCTTCGGGACAGCCCAGTTAGGACCCAGTTATGACCCAGTTAGGGCCAAGCCTTAATTTTCCGGGGGCGCTAAAACATTTCTAACAAATTAATTTCATCTGAAGCTGAAATAAACGACTCTCCTAAGATTAATATTCCACAATAAAACAAAATTACACTATTTTGCTTGGATGTTTATAAAAGTATATACAGTACCATTTACATCGTCATCAGGGCCGATGGGTCTGTAAATAAAAGACAAATATATTTATCATAAATTAAGTTTAATCAAGGTGTAATAATCTACTGCTGTCATGTTGATGAATAGACAGAGATCAATATTGTACTTACGTGACATAAGCTGGATCTGTAAATTAAAAACAACAAGTGATTGTGTGTCAACGACATGATGTCACACAGTAAACAAAACAAAACAACATCCTGGAAACATGGTCTCTCTCTGACACCAACCCAGCAGCAAGATCATCTGGAGATCTCTCCAAAGCCACCAACTGTCTACCGCCGCATCAGCCCGACCTGAACATGGCTGAATGATAGGATACGGAGTGCTAACAATCCCCACCTCAGAGAAAAACCTGAATGGATCTGGAGCATAGACCGTAAAATATATGGACAGTGCGAAGCCATTGGTTTCTATGCAGCGCAAATGAAGTATTTTGGGTCCTTGGCATGGGTGTCGCCATCATAGATTGAAATGCGATCAGAGGAGGCTATTGGCTGCCAGCGGTCACGTGAAACCGCAGGGATACATGGGAGAATGTGGGCGGAGCCTCCCGAAATACAGCACACGAAGAAGAACACAGCCGGCTGGTATCAGCTTAGTTGGCCACGCCCCCCAAAACTTTATCATCAATTTTAACATAAATGGGACCGTATTTTCACAAAACGCATATCATGACAATAGGGGGGAGGGTTGGGTTGGGGAGAAAAAAAGAAAAAAGAAATGTCTTGATTATACTGTATTGATATGAAACTATTGTTTGACTATGAAATGAATAAAGATATTCTTAAAAAAAACGCATATCATGGTGATTGAAAGGCAATTTTTAACTAGCCATAGGAACCATAAAGTATTTATGAAAATGTTAATTAAGGTTAGAAAACGAAAGGGGAAAATGAATGGGGTCCAATGGAGCACAATTATTTTTGCGACCGGCCGGGGGGGACAACAGCGCAACTAGCGGCCAACCATAGGAAGTTTTAGTTCCGTATTGGAATCATTTTAAATCGGCGGAACTATGCCCCTGATCTGGAGAGGGAAGAAATCCCCATTGCCTTAGCAGATATTCAAGCTCATAGCGTGTCACTTCGTGCCACACTATGAGCTTGAAGATCTGCTATTTCTGAATAGCCAAAATATGAAATATAGCCAAAGTGGCTTAAATGATTGTGATGGTATATTAATTACTTTTGCTGGGGACCCCTGGAACCCTCCCAAGGACCCCTGGGGGTGCCCGGACCCCACATTGAGAACCACTGCTCTATCTCATTTGATTGGATGTTTAAAAAGCATATACTTTACCGTTTTCATAGTCATCAGGTTGACTTATGACTCCATAGACGTGGGTGTCGCCTAAATGTAAACAAAGCTTATTTCAATCATGGTTTGAATTCAGGTAATTATTCTGCTAATTAAGAACAACAAACACTGAACAAACTGAAGATGTTAACGTACTTTCGAAAAAAACAACATTCATTGATTCATCAGTGGAGGAGATTATGTGTTTAATTTGAAATTCTAAATTAATTTAGATTCAAATAAGAATACATTTTCATTAAAGAGCTTCAACCTGATTGGTTGAAAGACTGACCGTGCTGCAGTGTGCAGTAAACATTATCCCCACCCCCACTCTGGGCTACAGCTGGGCCTGGATTGGTTGTCTGCTGTGCTTCTGAGCTCTGATTGGTTCCCTGAGGTCTGTTATTAAAAAAACCAAGAAAAGAAAATGTATCATAAATGAAGTATAAAAACAGATGTAATCTGCTGCTGTGATGTTGATGAATAGGCCGAGTAATACTCAGTAATACAAAGATACTTAATAAAACAAGATGTAATCTATACTTAGTAATACTTAACAAGATGTAATATAATGCTGTGATGTTGATGAATAGACAGAGTAAAACTTACCTGACACAACATGCATCTGTAAAAAAAAGAAAAAGAAAGAATAAAAGGTTTTACCATAAATATTTGAGCTTTACAATTTCCGCATCAAAACATTTAGTATTTTAAGGGGAGTTGCTGAGTGATTTTAAATGTAGTCTAAATGTACAATATTAAAATGTCTTTGGATTACAGGTGAACAATTTAATTAGTGTTAAAAAACAACCTCATCTCAGAAAATGAATATGTCACTTGACAGCTGTATAATCCTATCATACTCTGTGGATGTTTATTCAATGTAATGTAGTGGTTCCCACCTTTACAAGTTGTGTATCTACACAACAGGAGCAGCAGGATGGCCAGTAGAATCACACCCACAAGTCCTACAATCAGACCCACTACATGGGGAGAACCTTCTGCAGGTCCAGTCACTGAAGGTGGAGACACAGAGACTGTAATGATTAATTTAATGTATTTATTTTTCAAAACCCGATACAGATATTTTCAGATATACATTTTTACTCTTATATCGTCCCAATTATTTCCGGAGGCCGATAATATCGAACATTCCTAACAAAAAAGTTTTTAAAATAACTAAAAATAGCAAATCCACAAGCTTGCAACGCGATGCGTTGATGAGCTTGTAGATCTGCTATTTTCACTAGTTTGGGTCCTGGGAAAACGTGTAACTTATCTTTTGGGTCTTGAGTTAAAATGTTTGGCAACCACAGGTCTAAGATTTGAATGGGACTAAAAGAAGTGGCCTGGGCCCATGTAAAAATATTTGGTTCCAGGGACCCCCCAGAAGCAAAATCACTTTTGGGCAAATCTATACTCTTTTTGCACAAATAGCAGATCTACAAGCTCATGAGCGTGTAGATCTGCTATTTTTGAATAGCCAAAGTATAATACAATATGGCTAAAGTGGTTAAAATGATGGTTATGTTATTATTATAACCAATGTGCTGTGTATCAGTGGTTAGAAAGGACATATTAATATTAAGTAAATGTATATAATTTGCATATTATTTAAATGTATGCTAAATAAAAGAACAACAACTGTAAATAGGTGTCAGTGTACTAACCTGTCACTGCCATCCAGCTCTGTGGTGATTCTTCTCCAGAATATGTACACTTGTAGAATCCCTCATCAGACGCAGACACAGCAGGTATGATCATCTGTCCATTGGTTCCAGTTTGGGCCAGTTGATCATTTCTATAAAAGTCCACGTTGGACAGTGACGAGTCTGTTCTGTGTTTGCACTGAAGAGTGACAGAATGTCCCTCAGTCACAGGACGAGCAGGACTCACCAGGATGACAGAACCGCCTGTAAAACACATTAAAAACACAGTCTTAGCATTCACACTGAACTCATTTGAGTCCCACTCATTTGAATCCCCCATTCAAAGTCAATGGGGTTTTTGGGCGTTGTTTTTTGCTAATTACGTTGCCATGGTAACGCGGATCGGAAAGAAAAGTAATAGTACCCCATTCCTGGCCGAGCCGCACGTTTTTATGTATATATTGCGGGGGTGGCGTAAATCGTGCGGCAGTTATTAAGTGCCGAGATTTGTGGCAAAATTACTTACTTAAGTATGGCAGATTACAATAAGTGTTTTGCCATTGCATGGCAGGCACACCACCTTCTAAGCCTGGCCGTACTCCCTCGGACTTCCTACTTGGTCCAATCAGCCACACGTCTATTCCCGGACTTTTGATATAAATGATAATAATCCAAAAAAAAAACATCGGCCATTCTTCTCTGTGTCATTTTGGAGCCATCTGAAACGGTTAATATCCTCTCTCAATCATTTTCTGGGACTGGGTGTGATGCTCGTAGTATCCAGCAGGCCGCGCCGTTGACTCACATTCTGGATGGATGGGTGGCTAGGAGTGGCCTCCTACTCTCCACGTTGTTGAAACTCGACAAGAAGGACACACAAGATGGCTGCTCTTTGTCTCTGTTCGTGGATCGCGGTCTCAATCATGTTCGGGCGCCGCTTCTCTATCGCTCCTTTCCCTGCTTCGCCGCACGTAAACGAATGGAATTGATCTCCCCTCCGCCTCGCCAAAGTAAGATCGCCGACCTCTGCAGGATGAATATGTACGCTGTATCGAGCACTCCATTACGTGTTGTTATCATGTGGGCTTTGTTTTTTTAAAACATGTTTGTAAATAAATGGCTTATTTCTTCGGCGCTACCTCTGTTCAGAGGGTTCTGCCGCGGCTTTCAAGTTGTTAAATATGTCTTCCCTGTGTATTTTTGGTTTCTTCCTGAAAGCTGAAAGCCTGAGTCAAAAGGCTCTGTCGAAATACACTGATTTAATGACATCATAAAAACCTGCAGTGACCATCATAAAAACCACATAAAAACACAATTTTAACACTTTCTGTATGGTTCATTGAAAAAAATGTCCTCCAAGTATAATCATAATACCTGATAATGTGTTGGGGGGGAAATCACGGCACCATGTCTTTAAACAGCATGTGTTAATGAGTTGATGGAATGCTGCAGTGTTGTTAGGTAGTGAATGAAGGAACTGGACTCACCATGTGCTGTGATGTTGACAGCATTGCTGAACTCTTTCAGGTCAGACACACACCAGAACACTTTAACACTGAATCTACCTCTGCTGACATCACATGTAAATCTGGTCGTTGACACTGAGCCAGATGAACACGGTGTCAACCAGCTTTCTCCCTCAATGAACTCCGACACCATCCATGTAGTATTCTTTCCCTCACAGGTCAGTGAAACAGACTCATTGATGAAGTGTTGAGTTGTGTCAGGACTCACTGTGAGAGAAGCTGAAGAATGACCATCTAAAACACAACACAGGGTCAGAGGTCAAACAAAGAGCACTGTTGGTGGACAAAGTACTCAACCTCAGTACTCAAGTAAAAGTATAGATACTCCTGGTCAAATGATACTCAATTACATTGAGTAATTTAACATTGAGGAGAGGAGAGGAGAGGAGAGGAGAGGAGAGGAGAGGAGAGGAGAGGAGAGGAGAGGAGAGGAGAGGAGAGGAGGATGTAAAAGTCCTCAAATATAATTATTTTAGGGCGTCATGTGATTACTTTGGGGGGTCCCCAGTTCAAATATCATTATTTATGGGGGTCCTCCAGTTCAAATATGATTTATATGCGGGTCCTCCAGTTCAATTATGCTTATTTCGGGGGTCCCCAGTAGGTTATTTCGGGGGTCCACAGTTCAAATATGATTATTTGGGGGGTCCTCCAGTTCAAATATGATTATTATGGGGGTCCTCCAGTTCAATTATGCTTATTTCGGGGGTCCCCAGTAGGTTATTTTGGGGGTCCCCAGTTCAAATATGATTATTTTGGGGGTCCCCAGTTCAATTATGATTATTTCAGGGGTCCTCCAGTTCAAATATGATTATTTCAGGGGTCCTCCAGTTCAAATATGAGGGTCTTAAAAGGCTGTAGGACACCGTTTCCCAAACAATGGCTCGAGGCTCAGTTTAGGGTCACAACACAAGTAGGCCTAAATATATATTTTTAAATGTATCTTCATTTTTTCTTTAAATATTATTTTTCAGAAGAAAAAACAAAATCTTGATATTTCCAATAATACAAAAAACCATACAAAACAAAAAAAAAGATTTCAAGAGTATTGAAATAGACGATCTACAAGCTCACAATACTTAACACTGCGACGCGTTGTGAGCTTGTAGATCTGCTATTTCCACTCCTAAATAGTGATTAATTGTGAATGTATTTGTGTGCGTTTGGGTCTCAGGGAGACAGAGTGTATCTTTTGGGTCTGGAGATGTAAAGTGTGGGAACCTCTGCTGTAGGTTGTTTATAAAACAATCTAGAAGAATTATGAATGATGAATTATGAGTCACACTCACCACCAGAAAACACAAAGTGAGGGTCATTGTAGCCAGTGTAATAAACTGGGTCTCCCCTCCCAGCTCTACATTGATATAGTCCTGTGCCTGTAGGATGAATGATGTAGGAACCTTCTACAGTCCCATTGAGGCTACCAGGTAAGAGCTCAACGGTCCAGCCTGATGGTGGTGGTGTAGGAACAAGCCTCTCCCAGTAGAACCTCCATCCTGCAGGCGATTGTTTAACTTCACTGCAGCTCAGAGTCACTGAAGCTCCAGGACTGAACCATGTAGAAGACACACTCAGAACAGGCCGGGGTGTGTCTGTTGGATAGCACATTTCTCTGGATTAAAACACATTGTCTGTTATTTAACATGAAAAATGTCTGTTGAAGATATTGTTAAGCTCTCTCCAATAACAACACATCCTTGACATGTTCCATATAAATGTGATATATTCTGACTTACCGTCTAACACAGTCAATGTAACAGCATCACTCCATCCTGTTGAAGACTGCAGGTCATTTTTGGGACGACCCTGACACCTGTAGTCTCCTCTAACACGGTCTAATCTGGGTGGGCAATGGGGTCCTACTAATTGCCCCAAAGTACCCAAAAGTAGCCAAAAGTTCCAAAAGTACCACCGGACTACCCTGGACCTGGTCCTGGGGATACAGACAGAGAGAACCAGGAGCAAGAGGTCTTCGCTGCTCCACTCGCATCTGACTCTGGGGCCTCGGCCTTGGACTGCAGAGTGGCGGACCACCCCGGGGACCCCCTCCAGGGACCCCTGGCGATATGCTGTGGACCTGGGGATATAGACAGAGAGAACCAGGCGGGCAGCCGCTCCATTCCGGTCCCACGTTGAGACCTCGGCCTGGGACCGCCGAGTGGCCAGGGACCCCCCGGAGCTCCGGGGACCCCCGGGGAGCCCCTGTTGGTGCCGCCAAAGAGCTCAAAAACTGCCAAATGAGCGCGCCAAAAGTGTCCGCTCACAGGGAATTCCCGGAGACCACCTGCTGACGCTACCTCCGGAACGGATGCAAAAGTGGTCGCGCCGCCTAGTGGAGGACCCCCGCCACTGCACCTGTACCTGTTACTCAACCACTTTTGCATCCGTTTTGGTGCATTAGGGGTCAGTGGTCCCCGGGAATTCCCCATGAGCAGCCCTTTTGGAGGGGTAATTTTTGCGGCCACAAAGTAGGCGGTGTGGGGTCCCCGGACGCCCAAACGGCGGCGCGACCACACGGTCTTCTCCGCGCTGCCAAGGCGGACGTGTGGGTACCAGCCCCTGCTATCCCAGTCGCTCCTAGTTTGAGTTATGGCATTTTATGCACGCTGCAGTGGCGGTGGTCCTCCACTAGGGGGCGCAACCATTTTTGCATCCGTTTTGGAGCAGTGAGGCCCCACCCCAGCCGGTACACGGCTGGGGTGCGGTCAGGAGCGGAGCGGCGGCCCGCCTGGTTCTCTCTGTCTATATCCCCAGGTCCACAGTATATCACCAGGGGTCCCGGTGGGGGTCCCCGGGGTGGTCCTGTGATACTTTTGGTAGTTTGGGGTAGTTTTGGGTACTTTAGGGCAGTAGGACCCAGGCAATGCCCCCTAGTGCCCCTCCATGGAGCCAGCAGTAAGGTTAAAATGAGTGAGGTGTTCCTTTAATGCACAATAATAACCTGGCATAAATGTATTTAATAATGGAGATAATGAAGTATGTGAAGAAAGTGTAAATATTTACTGAGTGAATAAATTGAATGAATTAAATTAATAATCTTCACCTTGACCGTGTCCACAGGAGATGAAGATACTCAGCACTGAAAGATATTTGATGAGACAACAAGTGGCGCCCCCTATGGACAGAGGTAAAAAGGCTTTTGGAGGTGAGCTCTATAGAGAGCCCTCAACATGCCAGTTGGGACTAATGTACTAAAAATACATGCTGTTTGTGTAAGACATTGGCCCCGCCCACAATGTTATGTGTCACCAGTAAACCCCGCCCACTGCTATACCCTATAACAGACACTTCATATTTTAGCCAACCCTAGTCAACCTACAGTTGTCAGGACCAGGGTGTCACAAGGGGGGGGGGGGGAGTGGGACTAAACAGCATCCCGGTATCGGCAGTGGAAGCTTGTGATTGGCTGAACAGGAGGTAGGGAGCGCTCCGTTGTGTTCCCCTGGACCGCGTGGAGGTGACGAAAGTCGGGGGCTGAAGATTTACTATTCTGTCCATAACGGCACATATGCGATGTTTCCCCCCCCCCATGTTTTGATTATAGTGATTATTTATTATAATCACTATAATCAAATTATAGTGATTATAATAAATAGCCTATGTCATGATTGCTAGAACGCCAGCGTGCCTACGTCATCTCCACCGAAAACAAGCGCTCCCCTTGTTCCATTGTCGAAACCCAGATGCTGTTTTGATTCACGCGAGTCACAAGGGGGGGGAAAGTGGGACTGAGTTACTAGGGCCCAAAGGTGGAAGGGCCTTAATTTAGCTATTGAAAAATAGCAGATCTACAAGCTCACAGCACAGCACTCGCGCTGCAAGCTTGTAGATCTGCTATTTTTGAAAAGTCCAATCTGACCCCAAATTTGTATCACCCATTGAGGGGCCTCAAAAGCACTGGTTCTCTTTGAGAGGGTTCCAGGGGGACCCAACAAAATGAGGACCCATTTCAAATACTCATGCCCTGTTTTATTTTTCAGCGTTTTGAAAATAGCAGATCTACAAGCTTGCAACGTGTCCCAATTTTGATCCCAGCTTGTATATCTGCTATTTTCAAAAAATGACAACAAATCTGGACAGCATTTGACAAATCTTCTCTTATGGGGGTCCACAGCCGAATACATGGTTCAAAATGTTTGAGAACCACTAGGCTACACTAAACAACACAGAGCCAAAAGCTTCAACAAGACATCCAATCATTCCCAATGTGCAAAGTAACTAAAGTTTTCATATAATTGTAGTGGAGTAAAAGTACAATATTTTCCTCTGAGATGTAATGCAGTAGAAGTAAAACTATTGGAAATTGGAAATACTCAAATAAAGTACAAACACCTTAAAATTGTACTTAAGTACAGCACTTAAGTAAATGTACTTAGTTACTTTACACCATTGCCTACGGGCTGGGGGGGACCTGTCAGCAGGGAGTGTTAGGCAGGTACGCCTAACCCTAACCTAACCCTAACCCTAATGGGGGAACTACTGAAAGAAGAAAAAAACACCTCAAAATTGTACTTAAGTACGGTACTTGACTATGTACTTAGTTACTTTTTACACCACTGATAAAGTCTACTAGTACGTACGTACGCACACACACACACACACACACGCACACACAGGCATTTCCTGCAACCCGCGACTGACACAGCTCTGGGTAGTCCGTGTTCTGACTGTGGTTTTATGAAAACGTGAAATATTTCATAAAATATGATGACAATAACAAGCTTACAATCTGAGGCTGCACATTAATGTTAGTTTCAGACTTTGATGTTGTTGAACGATTATATTTTGATGTCAGAATGTTTTGAAGCTGGTACTGAAAAATGCATAAATGAATGGATGATTGGATACTAGTGGATGTCTCTGTACTGTAGAGTTGCATCATTATTGTTGAAATAATATTTTACAGCCAGGTTGAAACACTGGTCAAGATCCTGTATAAAAAAATCTAACATTGATGGTTTACTGTATTCAAACTCATTCAACTTAACATTAATACAATATTGTTGTCTATGTACAGACATTTCTACGTTGAATTTTAAATACTAAAACACTGCTTCAATATATCTACTGGTAATAATAGTGATGGTGAATAGTAATAATAATAGTAGTCATACTCACAAAGAACACTGAACCGAGCACGGTCCATCCTCTCCTGAGATGAACTCTGAACAATTTTTACTTCCTTAATACATATGATTATACTGCTGAGAGAGAGAGAGAGAGAGAGAGAGAGAGAGAGGGATGGTGTGAGAAAGATGTTGCACTTCTTTTGATGAGATCATCAAAAACTAATTCAACTTCTCAGTTAATATCTTATCTGCCTCCCTCTTTTTGGAAGAGAGACTGCGGTTTATTGTTTGTGTTTGCCATATGCATGATTAAGACATTAATATGATGCATAAATGTCTTGTTCTATACCATCCTTATGTATGACATATTATGTCATTTAAAATAAAAGTGTAAATGTTAAAGGGAGACTTGGAGTAGAACCGCTGCTCCTACACTTGGAAAGGAATCAGCTTAGGTGGTTCGGGCATCTAGTACGGATGCCCCCCGAGCGCCTTCCTAGGAAGGTCCTCGATGCACGTCCCACTGGGAGGAGACCCTGTGGCAGACCAAAGACCAGATGGAAGGATTATATCTCCAAGCTGGCTTGGGAACGCCTCGGTGTACTCCCTGAGGCAGTGGAGGAAGTTGCTCGGGATAAGGAAATCTGGAAGTTTCAGTTGGAACTGTTACCCCCGCGACCTGATTCCGGATAAGCGGTTGAAGATGGATGGATGGATGGATGTTAAAGGGATATTTCACTTTAAGAAATTGGTCATTTTATCATCTGATCTTTCGGGAGCAAACCAGCCAGTTTTTAAGTTGCTTGATTCAGTATTTAGATGTTTGATACTCCTTTTATCAGACACACCCCCTTCCTATACAAACCCATTGTAACTTCAAACTCCATTTTAAACATGATAGATTCATCAAAAACACTCCCAATACGTGTGGGGCTGTGCTTTTTCTCCAATTACCTTTGTTCTTTCATTAATTGAATTAATTTATTTTATGTATTTATTAGGGCTGGGATGCGATTAAAGAAATTCATCAAATTAATTACAGGCTTTGTAATTAATTAATTGGGGTTGGTTGGTATCAACTGAGGGGATTAATGCTCATAGTGATTTTTGTCATGGTATACATGTCTAGAGTTAGAAAATATGTGATAGCCTTGCACCAGTGGTAGCTTTATGGGTGCTATCATGCATTTTATTTTATAACACTAGGTGAAAATTACATGGGTCATTATATGAAAACATACTACTTAACCCCCCATACAAAAGTTTTTCAACTACTTCTGAGACCTCTAGGCATGCTTAAGAACATACTAAAAATGTAGGAATTCATCATTTTCAAGATGCGTCCAAGATAGCTGACTGGAGCTTAGTGTTATGATACTGTTCAAATATAGAAAGGTGGTATTGGTTATCTAACCCAAGGTTTTAGGGTTCAAGGAATGTGGCTGAATCAGTGAAATTACCATCAGTTATTGCGACCGTAGGTCGCAGTTAACTATGAAAACCGACACATCATAGGTGTAGAATCTATTTCTAATGTTATATATTCAATTGCCAGTCAGTCTTAGGCCTATCTGCTAAAGGTCAGGTCAAGGTCTCTCACACCTTATCACTCCTTATCCAGGTGTCCAAGCAGGCAGCAGCTATGGTCACTGGTTGACATGTAGAGTATTCACCTCCCGGTTGACATGACACAATTGTTGACACGTTGCAGGTATGCTGGAATCAGCTAGAACAGCTCTATAATGTAATTGTGCAACCCGGTGGGATGCATGTTATAGTCATTCCTCAGATGCATTGCAATACTGTTGCAAAGTTCAGCACTGGAAATGCATGCGTTTGCATATGGAGGGCTGAAAGGCAAGTTCAGTGGTAATAGTCTTGAGTGTATCAGCTGCACTCTGAAGTGGTTTCTTCTATCACCTGGACCAAAGACATTTGAACAGATACAGCAGCAGTCTACCTGTGCATCCGACTGGCTGATTTTGGGTTGACAACTTAATTCTTCCTATACTTCACATCCACCAGTTTGAATGTGCAGGGAGAGACCTTGACAATAAGTTGTCACCTTTTCTCTCATGACACACATGATGAAGCACTTCTTCAGTGCTGGCCATGTGCAGTATGCTTGATATCTCACCCAGTGCCTGCTGAGATGCATGTATTCCATGCCAGAGGCTAAGTTAGACTTTGTGTCAGCACCATGATGGATTCTGGATCACTGTCTCTGCTCACCGTCTGGGGAGCAGACTGCCATAAAGAGCAGGAATGATGCTGTCATGATGCATGTGGGTGGAGTTGACTGATGCCTTCCCCAAAATGTGCAAAAACAGTAGTAGGGAGTCTAAGCACTGGTGTGTCTTGGTCGTACAAAATTAGGGTGTATCATCCACACACACACACACACACACACACACACAGAAAGATCACTGCCTATCTCTTCAATCCCATTATTGGCTAAATAATGTTGTGAATAGTAATGTCCTTTACACACATAATATGTCATCCTGAAGAGCAAGAACATTTAGCAGAGGCTGTTGAGCATGGTGGACACCTTCAGTGCTGATGATAGATACTGCATTTAGTCATGATGAGCAGGGGCGTCACAAGGGGTAGGAAAGTGGGACTGAGTTACTAGGGCCCAAGGTGGTGGAGGGTCCTTAATTATTTTATACTTTAGCTATTGAAAAATAGCAGATGCCGCGCTGCGAGCTTGTAGATCTGCTATTTTTGAAAAGTCGTGAAAATGTGTGCAAATCTTTGAATATATGTATTTTTTAAGCGAACATTTGTAGCTCAAATTTTGCGTCTGGGGGTCCCAGGAACTAAATATTTTGAGATGCGGGTCCGTGGCCAAATACATACCATTTTGGGGGTCCTTCACATGAAAAGGTTTGAGCTCCACTGACATCGAAACATAGATTTTTCAAAAAAACTTAGAAGGATTTGAAATATTCAAAGATTTTCATGATTTTTCAAAAACTCGGTGCCGCGCTGTGAGCTTGTATATCTGCTATTTTTCAATAGTTAAAGCACAGGGGCCCCGCAGTGAATCCTTGTACCCGGGGCCCAGAATTTGGTGTGACGCCCCTGATGATGAGGCAGACATCACCAAGACTTCCTAAATTCCTATGAGCCTTACATCCTTACTGTGTGCCAGTCAGGAGGGTGGGGGCCAGGAGGATGTGGTGGGTGGACTTTATGATTATGATTATGAGTTGGAGAATACAGATGTAGCTGCAAAAGATACATGTTGCCATCGTATTATGTTACTATTATTATTATGAATACCAGTTCTGTGACATGATAATGACAGTTTTCACAAACACTTAACCCATTTAGTGCTCCAGACATGAAAGGGTTAAAAGTCCAACTACAGTATGTTGTCACTGCCTGTAATATGTACCATTTCTAGAGATGATACTTTTAACAACTTTTTGAAAAACATTTAGTCTGAGCTTTATCCTTGCCATTTTTCAATACTAAAGGGAGAATCATCAGTTTGAAGTAGAATGTTCCTCATGGATTTTGAAAACTGTGTTTTGGCATGTGGTTATAAATGAAGTGATAACACATAAAGCTACCCCAGATGCAAGGCTATCACATATTTCCTAGTACTAGGTATGTATATACCTTCCCAAAAGTCACTATGAGCATCATTCCCCCCAAATGATACTGATGACCCCATATCTGTCTCAGTCTGTGTTTGCTCATGGGCAACAACACAACAGTCTCCAGGGGAACATTATTTGTGTGGCCTGAACTTTACATTGAGGCTATAATGTCCTAAACAACCTGTAAGAAATGAAGAAGTCATTATTCATGATTAACAGACCTTCCCATGGATAGATGCAAATTCACCAGTGTCATTGTATTGAGTTTCCTCTTACATTTGTTGACGTTACATCAGTTAAGGTTAGGCTGCTTGGCATTCATCAAATGGGAAGCATTAAACTAGTTCACTATTCTTTCAAAGCATTCATCGTTCATCTTCCTCTTTTGCCTCTTTAAGTTTTCCAACAAGCTGTAGAACAGATGCAGTCTGACAATGAACTACAATGACTGAGGACGTGCATGTCAACGTACAATGAAAAACATGTAGTCTGAGCTTTATCCTTGCCATTTTTCAAAGACAGAGGGTCAATACTAAGGGAGAATCATCAGTTTGAAGTAGAATGTTCCATTCGGATTTTGAAAACAGTTTTTTGGCATGTTGTTATAAAAGGATAGATAGCACAGAGAAAGCTACCACAGATGCAATGCTATCACATTTTTCCTATCACTAGAGGTGACCCAAAAATCACTATGAGAATTAATCCCCCCAAATGATACCGATGCCCCCTTATGTGTGGTCCTAGCTCAGCGTCTTGTACGAGTGAATCAACAAGTGAGTTTTTTAAATCAAAATTTCGCATCCACTGGGCCAAGCAAAGCGCTCTGATCGGCTACTTCTCCCTTTGCGTTTGTTGTCTCTTCTTGGTTGGTGCATCGCTATGATCGGTATGCCCGAAACTGAAGGTTATGTGGTGCAAAAACTAAGTGCGATTAAAATGCGTTAATCTTTTTAATCGCGTTAATGTTCTGTAATTAATTAATCGCAATTAATCAGTTAAAGTCCCAGCCCTAGTATTTATTTTTCCATTAAACATATTGAAAATAAATGAAAAACGTATTAGGACGGGGTTAATCCTGTGCTGAAGTGTCTAAAATAATTGAAATATGTTTATGTTAGGCCTCCTTAACTGGGACAAGTGAGAAGTGAGACGAGTCAGATATTATATTGTTATGTTTATTCAGAAGGAGAGTACATTATCCAGCAGCGGCAAAACTAACTGCTGACAATAGCCACGGCAGGCACCGTCACACGGACCGGCAGCCGCGGCAGGCATCACCGCCCTACGGTGGTTGGGGTTAGGTCGTTAGGACAATGTCTGCTGCAGATTGATTTCCGGCAGTTGCCACGGCTGCTGCGGAAAATGCGCTCGCTCTCCCTCAGTTTATTAGCATCATTTTTCAAGAAAAGGAGACTTATGTAGGCAACAATTAGATTATGATGGGAATAGAAACTGCACATGCGCAAAATGGGGCACGGCCGGACACTAAAAGTGGCCAAAATGGACAGATTATAGACTGGGCCAAATAAATGGTAAATGGTGCATTTATATAGCACTTACAGTATATCCAAAGCGCTTTACATAGATTGTGCATTACATTCACCCATACATTCATACATGGATGGCAGAGGAAACCATGCAAGGCACCAACCTACTCACCGGGAGCAATTAGGGGTTCAGAGTCTTGCTCAAGGACTCTTCGACATTAACTAAGGGGGAGCCCGGATTTGAACTGGGAACCCTACGGAAACCCTTCATGCTCTAATGGCGGTTTCTCTACCCCTGAGCTATGCCACCCAAAAGGGACTGTTTCCAGGGGCCCCTTGACTACTAGGGTCCCTTGACTAGGGATCCTTCACTGCAGGGGCTTTTGGGGGCATGAGGCTCATTGACAATGTATTAAAATGTAGAGCTGAAATGCATAGGCTCCTCAGCCTATACAGTGCAACATGTAGGCCCTATAGGCAACCTGTTATGTATACCAGAAGTTCGCGGCCCTTCGGGCGGCTCACGTCTAGAGCTCACAGCTACGTTGCACCAGTGATCCAACTGATATGGCCATATGTGGAGATCTGCATCTGTCAGTCCTTGCACACTTGCCCACGTGTCCTATACTACCTACCCAGTTGCATGCACACATGCACACCATGTAGCAGGGAGCAAGTTTACAAAAAGATCAGAACAGAACTTGTGAAGTGAGGACCGCCAGCCGCTCTGAATCGCTCCGGTCCAGGCCGCTCACCCAGGGGCGTAGCACCAAATTCTGGGCCCCTAGGACAGAAATCTGTATGGGCCCCACCACGCAAGCGGAGAACCGGCCAACCGGGAACACTTTGAACTGTTTTTATTTTCTTTTTTTTTTACTACAATGGTGTGTATGTATCATATTTTCATTGTGTTTTGATCAGTCAGCAAAGCATGATTGCCATCATGCATTGTGGACTGATCAGAACTCAATGAAAATAATATGTACCAATTTCCAAAGACCTCTTCCAACATCTTCTTGTTTCTTTTGTATTATTCCCTTTTGTTATTAATGATATTCTATGCAAAGTACTGTGTTTTATCTGACTTTCAATGTGATGACAGATACATGAAGTGATCACGTTGTCATGACACTAAATTTTCCTATATGCAAACTTCTAATAAACTAATCAATCAATCAAACAAAGTCCAGGAATTCTAGCTTGATCTAACCATGATCACTACACATAATCATACGTTACATGCACACTCAGATACAGCTACTGTATTGTTAATACAGTATAATCCACAACAGTCCCATGAAATAAAAAGTGCAGAACATCATCATCACCAGCAAGTGAATGAGACACCAGAACTCTGACTTGAGCCCAGCCTCCCAAGCCAATATAAAACAGTATAACAATAAAACACTACCATTTTTAGTAGCAGCTTAAATATGTGCAGGTGTTGTGCAGAATATACAATCACTAATCAATAGCAGCAGTGCTCAAGCAAATGCACAAGAGGAGTGAAGCAGATACGGTAGGCTATACATAGGAAGTAGAATAGGAGAAACAAAGAAGCAGTATAGGACTATTAAGAATGGGTGAAGTATGAACATGATTAGCCTACATGCAAAAATGAGTCTGCATGCAATCAGAACTTTGTCTAGTTAGCTAAAGTATGGAAAACACGGGTTGGCTATAATGATCTGAGAATATATCTACTGTATAACAGGCTAGATCATATAGGCTACATAACAGGACATTCTTGTGTGTACTGTGTGTATGCATATACATGCACATACATTGTTTTAACAGCAAAGTCAGTCAGTGTGTTTAATCTACAGCAAGATCCTGTGAACATTTTGGGAGTTCACAAAACAATAATACTGTGACTGACTGAAACAATAATATTGTGATGCCTAGATTGTTATTTTTGTATGACATAATCATGTGACTACTAGATAGATGATGGGATATTATTCAATTATTGTTATTACTAGGGACATCCAGCAGTTTGTCTTGTCTCTCCAGCAGAGTTTCTAGTGTCTCCATCTCTCTCTGGAAGAGGTAGCATATGAACTCTGCAGCCGCACTGAGGCGCTCAAACACAAACACTCTGACATTAATCCTCACACTACTTGACACTATTACCATACTTTAGATAACTAGTCATTGTTGCAACAAACCAAACAATTTTTCACTTTGATTTGGGAACCTACATTACATAGATTCATCATCATCATCATCATTTATTTACTCACGACCATGATCACATGGTATGGAGCACAGATTACCGTATATACATACAGTATACAATACATAACAGTATAATACAATATTCAAACAGACGTAGCAAAAAGTGGGCATGGCAAACATTATTTGAACAAGGGTATAACACTCTTTAGGAAAGCACCCAGTTTACAAATAACTTTGGGCTTGTCGTTTTGTAGTAATAATATCAGTTTCCACAAAGATGGCTGGTTTAAGTAAAACTTCGGCAAGTATTTTTTTCTGAAATTCACTATGCTAGAGTTCTTGCACTCAAACAATACATGGAACTCATCCCCAACTCTGTTGTCATTACACAAATTACAAAACCTCTGGCTTCTTTCCAACCCTTTATATCTGCCAGTAACCTTTGGTATTCTTGTGTTATTTAATCTGAAATTACAAATGGCCCGTCGATAGTTAGGATTTTCACACAGCAGGTATTTTTCCAATTTAAACTCTTGTTTAAACTCCACATAAATGTCACATGATGTCATGCTGTTAAGTTCACTTTTCCACTTTTGCAAAAACTGATCTTTCATCCTTTGTTCGACCGTTAGTTTCAACCAATTAAGGTTGCACTTCTGGGACAGCCAGATATAGGACAAACCACAGTCATCCAGTATCCGCTTGACCTGGGAGACCCATGGTGATACATATACGCCTGTATTAAACAGGTTAAGCAGACAGTTGTACATTATTCTGCTCAGTTTACTCTCTTTGCCTTCAATCAGCCTGGCCCAGTATCCGATAAGTCTCATTTTAGCTGAAATACTAATTGGGTATCTCCCCAGCTCTCCATACACCATGTTACTACAGGTATTTGTTTTTACTTTTAAAATGTATTTGAGGAATTTAAGATGTAACTTTTCTAATCTTTCAATTTTTTCAAACCCCCATACTTCACAAGCGTACAACATAACTGGCGAAACCAGCTTGTCGAAGAGGTCTAATGCAACATTTACTGGTAGATTAAAGGTTCTACATTTACTGAGGAGGGAGTACATGGCACGTGAGGCCTGCTTGTTCAACTCTTCAATAGCAATCTTAAATGAACCATTATAGTTCATGGTGACTCCAAGATATTTAAAACTATGGACAACCTCTAAATTTTCTCCATTACAGTCAAACTTCAAATTTCTGGTGTCTGCTTTTCTGTTTCCAAAAACTGTAACCTTTGTTTTTTCACTATTAATTTTCAATTTCCACTTTTCACAGAAACCACACATCTGATCTATTGCCTTCTGTAATCCCTCCTTTGTATTAGACATGACAATCGTGTCGTCTGCGTACAGCAGTAACATAAGCTGGAAGTAGCTGTCAATAGTTGCATCATCAAACTTGATGGACTGGCAGCCATTGCGTATAAGGTAATCCTCTAGATCATTAATAAATAACGAAAACAGTAATGGCGACAGATTTTCTCCCTGTCTGACTCCTGCTAGACTTACAAAGAACTCTGACTTTAAACCATTCACAAAAACACATGATTTAACATTTTCGTACATATTCCTTACAACTTCCATAAATTTACCCTTGATACCTACTTTTGACATTTTATACCAGAGGGCATCCCTCCAAACTGTATCAAATGCCTTGCTGTAATCTATAAAGGTACAGAATAGTCTCTTCTTCTTAAAGCATACTAGATCAATAATATGCTTCAGGACAAAAATATGGTCAGTAGTGGAGTAGTTTTTCCTGAATCCTGCCTGATTTTCACTCAGGATAGAGCTATTCTCACAGAAGTTAGTCAGTCTTGTATTTAGTATATTTGTAAACAGTTTGCCCAAGCAACTCAGAAGCGTAATGCCTCTATAATTATTACAATCATCAATATTTCCTTTCTTCTTGAAAATTGGTACAATCAGACCATGCGTCCAATCCTCAGGGAAGATACCAGAGTCAAGAATCTTATTAAACAAGGATACATATAGTGGCATGAATATGTTTGCTGTGCTTTTAATGTACTCGTTCAGAACTTGGTCAATTCCTGCTGCCTTGCCCGATTTTAATTTAGAAACAACTTCCTTGATTTCCTGCTCTGTAAACCTAACATTTAGAACACCATCATCATGGGGATGTGTTTCAGAGTCAATCTCTGGTATTGGGCTCATTTGCACCTCCCAGTCTGATAGTGCCCTAAAGTGGTTTAGGAGATCTTCCGGTGGGATTGGACAATGTTCCTTCTTTCCACCAGGGCCATTAAGCATCTTCCAGTAAAGCTTTGGATTTGTAGTCTTTGTACTCAACAGTTCTCTATTAAAAGAATTCCAATGTTCTCTCTGTGCTTTAAATATCTCTCTCTTATATTCTTTACTCTTTATCCTTACACTTCTGGTAGTGGCCTCATTTCTGTGTACTTTATTTAATCTCTTTGCTTTAAGGTATTCTTGTCTTTTTGATCTACACTCTTTATTAAACCACAGTGTGTTTTTATTTTGTTTCTGAGCATTTCTAGGTCTAGCTTTGCTTTTAGGAAATGTGGCTACTGCACTACTAATCAGGATACTACTTGCTTCCCTTGTTATTACATCTACTGATAGTTCATCTTGATCAATTAACAGTTTGTTCACTTTATCAATCTGGATATGTTCTATGTACTCATCCACCTTGTGTGCATCCCATTTCCCAATTAGGTTATCACTATTTTCAGCATACTTCATTGGGCCCTTGGCCTGGTGATGAACCCTTTCAATATTTGCTTCCAAAGACACTTCTACCAAACAATGTTTATCTGAGAACAGGGGGTCAAATTCATGTACACAGAAACCTCTGACCTTGCTCACAATAAATGGGGAGCCAATAATATAATCAATTAGGCTATTTTCACTTGTAGTTACTTTTCCAATGTTTCTGTCGGCCCCACATCTTCCGTTCATGATGCATAATTCCAGATTTCTGCATAGATCTAACAACGCGTTGCCATAGTTTCCAAAGTCTCTGTGTACATCAGCTGATTTTCTTTTTAAAGGGATGTTGAACCTTTCCATCTTTCCCGTATGGCACTCAATTTCACCAATGTTTTCGTCAGGGTTCCACCTATCACCCTCTACAACGACAAAATCATCTCTTTCTTGTGTATGGGCATTCATATCCCCACAGATAAGGAAATAATTATTTTCTGCTCCAATGTCAACAACTATTTGCATTAGTTCGTCGAACATGCCTACATTCGAATATCTAGTGTTGTATGGTGGGATATAAACCGCTAAAATCACAAAATCCTTGTCATAGTTAAGTGCATTCTTGTTGAATTTTAGGCAAACGCCAATCTCGCTATTTATACATTTTTGCACACATGCATCTTCAATTTTCAAGTTCACAGCTATTATCACCCCTCCAGAGCGCCAGTTTGTTAGCTTGTGTCTGTTACTAACAGCCATTGAGAAACCCATAGATTTAAATTTGTCCAGCAGCTCAGGTGTATCGACATCGTCGGTTTTAGTTTCATTTAGGCACAGTACATCATAGTTTTTACATTTTTCAATGAAATCCGGTGTATCCAACTTACTTCGTATCCCACAGACATTCAAGGTAAGAATCCGTAGAACCAAGGGGTCGGTCCTCCTCCCCCCATGTCCAGACGCAGCCTCTTCTGTCTGTGCTCCATGTCTGTCCTATACATCAATGCCAAAGTCTTTGTAATCCACATCCTCGCATCCAATCAGGAACAGGTCATCAGGGGTGTTAATTGTGACATATCGGCCATCAGTTTTACAGATAACTCTGCCGTCCCTTACAAATGTGTGTTGGCATTTTTCTTTGGCATACCAGAAGAGCTTGTTTCTCATGCGTGTGAGGTCATCGCTGATGTAGACTTCCTTGTACTTATCCACATTTTTCAGCTCTGCTTTCTTCTTCATCAGATCTGCTTTTTTCCTCCTGCTCACAAATCTGACAATTGTAGGTCGGTTCCTTCCTTGTCTTCTTGCACCTCCCAGACGGTGTGCAGTGGAGATGTCACTTTCGGTGACATTTGCACCTGCCGCTGTTGCCAGTTCGCACACCTTTATCACAAGTTGTTCTTCCATTTCATTGTCCGTCTCATCGATTCCTGCGACGCGGACGTTTTCTTTTCTACTATATTGCTCAAGTTCATCTTCTTTATATCTACTTTCCAAGATGTTTTTGTCAAGTTTGTGACAGTCCACGGATGCACTAAGTTGTTTCTGCACCGCTTTAACTATAGCTGGCACTGCTGCTTTAATGGTGATCAACACAATCTTTGCTAGATCTTCAGTGCCAAAACTAGCCAGAACTGCGCTAGACTCGCCTTCAATTGCATCCATTATTTCGGCGTGCATGGCTTCATCCTCTTCCTCTCCTCTCATGCCTTTAATCACAGCCTCTTCTTTCTCACTTGTCTCATACCTGTTGCTGAGGAATGACCCGGGCTTTGCGGCTCTGGGTCCCCTCAATCTCGTCGAAGAAGCTGTGGTGTGGGGGGGGCTTCGGCGGGTACTAGCTTCACCGGACTTTTCCCTTGGCCGTGCTCCGCCGCGCTCCACCGAGCCGCCGTCAAGCTGCACCGGGCTGCCGCCGCGCTCCTCCGAGTTGCCGCGCTCCTCCGAGCCGTCGCCGTGCTCCTCCGAGCCGCCGCCGAGCTCCTCCGGACCGCCGCTGTTCTCATCCGAGCCGCCACCGTGTTCCTCGGTGCCGCCGCGGGCGTCGCACACCTCCTCTCGGCCAGAGCTTTTCGTTGTCTCGGTCCCGCCGTTCTCTTTAGCCGCGGCCACTTTCCCCGCCGTCCCCTTGTTTTCTCTCTGCCTCATTGTGGTAATTCTTGGGTTATCACGGTGTGGTTTAGCCCAGCGTGACATGTTGTGAGCCATACTTCCACGGTCGGACACCGCTTCCTCAAACAGGTCTGATCTTTAATTGTGCACCCTGTCTGGTGTCGTAACTCCACAATTCTTTCACGCAGAAAACGGTTGTTTAACCTTCACGTCGCCTTGTTTCCATTTATTTATAATCGTCCACTTTTCCTTCAAACTTGTAAAACTTTTCTCAGCGCTCTCCTCTGCTTCAAACCAGCCGCCATAACGTGATCAACTGATCATGTCACTAGTTTGGGAGCGCTTCCTTCCAGAACTTAGCAAACAGGTGTTTCGTTCGAAACACTTGTGTTTATGCTTAAAATGTTATCCATGCTTATTGCTTAATGTTGTTGGATAAAGAAGGAAGAAGGAAGAGGGGAGAATATTTTCTGTTGCATGCTTACCCACAGACATCAGCTGTTTCTTTGAGTGTAACAGACAGTCATGGCTCTCCTCTCACTCTCAGTTTACGGTAATCAAACATGCCGCTCTACATTACGTTTTGTTATTTTTTCTCTCTCTCTCTCTCTCTCTCTCTCTCCCTGTCTCTGTTCAATGCCTGTTGTGTGCTCAAGAAGCCGGGGGAGGGTGGGGAGAACAGAAGTGAGAGTTGATCTTACTGTTGCAGTCTTTTTTTTTTCTTTTTTTTTTTCTCCCTGTCTCTGTTCAATGCGTGCTGTGTGCTGAAGCTGATCTACACTCAGGACCGGGGAGGGTGGGGCGAACAGAACGTGAGAGTTGATCTTATGTGCAGGGCCAATGAAAAGACTTTCCATTTACTTCAGATGATCATAACTGTCTAGAGCACACCTAAGTTTCACAACCATAACATGATGCAGGCGGACGCACAAACCGCAAAACTACTGTAGGTCTCAAAACAACGTGATAGCAGGAGAAACCATTTTAGCTTTGTAAGGGGTGAGTATACAATATAGAGATCCTCAATTATTTAAATTGTATGCAACAGTCGCTCATTGGTTTTATTCCAGCGGTAATTTTACGTTTTTAGACACAAATGATAATTTTTTATTATTATTATTATTGGGGGAAAAAAACGTTTTAATCCAGACTTTTCGAGGGCCCTGGCACCTTGGGCCCCCCTACCTCAGTCTAACTTTCCTAGGCCCTTCAGCGCCACTGCGCTCACCACATGTTTGAGCACACAGTGCTTAATGGCGTGTTGTCTGTCCAGCTACTGTAGGCTCTCTTCATGCAGCCACTAGAGGAACTGTGTCTGACACTTCTTTTTAAGCTGCTGAGTGAGCAGGTGTGAGCGAAGCGAGCGGTTTGCCAAGGCCTGCCTGTGGTTTGGCCGGGCGGGGGCGTGTCAACAGCCTCCTTGAGCGTGCAGCGTATTTCCCAAGCCCCCAGAACCCAGGGCTAGATTTGAAGCAACCCCGATGGTGGCCAAAGTTGGAACTGCAGCCTAAACGCGCATTTTGGCCCCGCCCCCTCCACTCCAGACAATCCTTCCTCTGAGCGGAGAGCAGCGTGACGTCATTTTTGGCCACTAGGTAGTGACCAATTTCCCCCAGAATGCACCTGGATTAGCTACATGCTAGCATGTAGCCGTTGCTTCAAAACGCCACTGAGCACTTGCATTGAAATGATAGTGGGGGCGGGGCCGGTCCACTCTCTATTTTATATATACTCTATGGTATTTCCCCTACACACTGATGTTAAATGCCCTTTAGTAAGTTAACGTAAATGATGCTACTTCAAAGTAAAAGTCAAGGCTACTGTTCCTTCTCTCTCTGAGCTTTATAAAGTTTACTCTGTATAATAAGATGTCATTATACAGTATAAACTTCATAAAGCTCACATATTATATGAACACAAATGTAATATTGATGATCTGTGCTCATTAGACGCCCATCTGAAAAGAGTTCAGGCCAGATACAAGATTTGGGTCACATGTTCTTTTTTTCCAATATTTATTTTGAAAAGAGCAGATTTACAAGCTCACACTGTGTTGCATCGTAGACAGACAATGACTATAGGGTCAAAATGGTTATGGCATCAGATTGATGCAGTGCAGTACTGGATATTAACTTGTTTATGCTGTGGACTCCCTGGAACCCTGCCAAGGACCCCTGGGGGTCCCCAGACCCCACTTTTGAGAAGCAGTGCAGAAGAACAGCACCACATTCTGTCACTTCATGACTTTATCCTCTCAATGAAGCATTGATTCATTTGATATGTAGACTCCATTTGGTTCCATTTGTACTCTTCTGGGTTCAAAGAGCACTGAGGATTTTACTGTGTGGCAGGGGCGTCACACCAAATTCTGGGCCCTGGGTACAAGGATTCACTGCGGGCCCCCCATCTAACATATAATTTAGCGAATGTCTGTCTGTCTGAGTGAGTGAGTGAGTGTCTGTCTGAGTGAGTGTCTGTCACAGCGTTTCTCCTCAGTGGCTGGAGCAATTGATCTGAAATCGCATCACCAATAGCATATGAACACACCTGACATAACTGTGAAGCCCTTTTTTCACTTTCACAAATCGTTTAATTGATATTAATTTATTAGTGAATACATTTTTCCCATTGACTTATAATGGGAATCGCAAAAACTCACATTCAATATTTTTTTTCTCGCAAACCATAGGGGCTACAGTTACAAAACTCTGAGAGGAGATTTATAATGATATCAAGGATTAAATAAAAAATAACTTTGTCAGTTGGCCTCATGGTGGCGCTATAACAGTCCACTTTACGTTTCGGCCTGTAACTCTTGAACCGTAGGTCGGAACATTAAAATTCTTTTTTCCCTGGATTCCTTGGGTCAATACGCATCTCCCGATATAGGCCCCGCCCATTTGCGTCAGGATAGATTTTCCGCCATTTTGAATTTTCTCCAAAACACACTTTTTGCTCCTTTTCCTACATATTTTCTTCAAATGTCACGAAAATGGGTACACATGATCTCTGAACCCATGCAATGAACATAGTCAAGGGATATTTTGATAGTCCATACCGTTCGTTCGTAACGGGCCTCCAAAGTTAGCGGGAGGGGCCCGTTTTGCAAACAATAGCCATAAATCACAAACAAAACGTCGAGTCAACACTGAATTTCTGCCACAGGTTTAGGGTGACCAGACGTCCCGTTTTACCCGGGACAGTCCCGTTTTCAAGCTGCGTGTCCCGGTGTCCCGACACATATCTCTAAAACACTAATATGTCCCGGTTTTCAACATTCACTGCAAAATTGTCCCGGTTTTCACCAGAATTAAAATAATAGTAGCTGTTTTCAGTGGTTGCAACCGTTGCATAGACATTTATCATGTTCTTTTCATGAAAACATGCTCACCTAACCAATCAGAAAAAGGAACAAATTCATTGCGTGTCTGAATTCAACGCTGAGGCTGTTTGTCAATCACTCACTGCCTGTTTGCAACACTGCGGTGCGTGTGTGCGCGTGCACGAACGTTAGAGAATGGGCACGCGCGTGCGCGGTAACGTGCGCATTGCTTTTAGGGTCCCAGTTTTAGGCAACAGTGTTTTGCGTCCCAGTTTGAGTGGCTGAAAATATGGTCACCCTACACAGGTTGCGGGTGGCTTACTCAACGAATCCCCAGAAGCATTTCCAATTCGACCCGTAGAGGGCGTCACAAACGCGCAAAACGTAACCGTTTTGTTCCAAAACGCGTTTTTCAGGCGGACCGACCCTCTCAAAAAGAAACACAGACCACTCTGCGGATGGTCTCACGGTCCAAACCGCTGCACACACACACACACACACACACACACACACACACACACACACACACACACACACATAGCCATTAAACGAAACGGGTATTTCTTACATTGATGCTCCTACATATTATCATGCAAGTACCAGTTAAAGTTACTTTCCATCCCTCATATACCGTGTGCACAGTGCACATCCCATAACCCACACACTGCACATCATTTCGGAGCTCATATCTTTGAACGGGTAAGGACTAGTGAATGTTAACTATTGAAAAATAGTAGATCTACAAGCTCACAGCGCGGCACCGCGCTGTGAGCTTGTAGATCTGCTATTTTTGAAAAATTGTGAAAATGTGTGCAAGAAACCTATGTCAAGGACCCCCAAGATGATATGTATTTGACCACGGACCCCGATCTCAAAGTATTTAGTTACAGGGACCCCCAGAAGCAAAATTTGAGTTAGAAATGTTCGCTTAAAAAATACATATATTCAAAGATTTTCACACATTTTCACAACTTTTCAAAAATAGCAGATCTACAAGCTCGCAGCGCGGCACTCGGTGCCGCGATGCGAGCTTGTATATCTGCTATTTTTCAATAGATAACGTTATTAGGGCCCCTCCACCTTGGGCCCCAGTAATTCAGTCCCACTTTCCCACCCGTTGTGACGCCCCTGCTGTGTGGAAATGAACACGGTTATAGTCAGCCTTCCTTGAGCCGTTGATTGACATGATGGGATAAATGTTCAATTATGTGTGTGCATAATGTGTGTGTCTGTGCGTGTATGCACGTGCACGCATGCATTAAAGCTATACTGTGTAATTTGCTCAACTAGTGGTCAGTAGCTCTATAGCAAACCTCGGTCGCGTCCGCGTCTTTCGGCCGTTTAATCCTTCTCACACCCCCGCGTCTGCCTCCACCTCGCCGAGATCTATCTTTAGAGGGGTCCCTGGTTCCTGTGCGTTCAGGCATTCCGGAGAAAAAGACTCCTTCACCCATGCTTCCGTTCAACCGAGTATAGAGACACACGGGAGACTACAAATATGGCCGCCCTAGCGACCCCACTTCAAGATGCGCTGTGATTGGCCGGCAGTGTATAACCCTCGCTGTGATTGGCCGGTAGTGTATGATGACGTCATTTTGCCGCGAAATTCTCCCCCCCTCACGGCTCATAGAAAACATATAAAGAGAAGGCTTTTGAAGCTGAAAATAACGGAGTGGGTGTTCTAAAACTTTAGCGATTTAACAGTTAGGACAATTTTAAGATTTGTTTTATAAAAAAAGTTACATGGTATAACTTTAATGTGCCAGTATGTAAATATCATGGTAGTTGTGTGAGGGCTGCTACAGTACAGTATGTTTGTAGATATGTTCCTTACTGTAAATGCTACTTCCCTTTACTGAAAGCACAATATTAAAATATCACTGTGTAAACGTCTTCATCTGATGTTATTTGTACTTGTCTTTAATCATCAACAATAATGATCTGATATTAAATGTAGTTTACTATTGATAGTAAAAGTAAATGCTGTTGATAAAGAAATATTTAAAAACATCCACCAGACTCTCTCTCTCAAAGAAGGCAGCAGAAGAGAATTGCCTTGTCCAAACTCTCCCGAACTTGAATGCAGCATCCCTCTCTGTGTAGAAATCCATGTCATATACGCCACATCTCCAGTACTGACTTGATTATGCTTAGTTCGGTGTGGTATCAAGCACCGAAAATAGCTGACCTCCAAGCTCACAACACGTTGCAATGCTTGGAGGTTTGCTATTTTCAATATTGTCTCCCCAAAGCCCTTTTAGAAATGTCAGCCCCTGCCTCTCTAACATTCTCCGCACGTCTCTGCTCCTCCTCACTTCAGTGTATGTAAACATTATGGTACAGTACAGTATGTGTTATATCAGGGGTTTTCAAAGTGGGTGACGGGGCACCCTGGGGTGCCGTGACAGCAGTCCGGGGGTGCCGCGAGATAACTTGATAATATTTGGAATTTATTTGGACACTTATATTATAATATTTAGTATCATTTTAAACTTGAAGTACAAAGTTATTTTCAGTCAGTTCTAACCAAAATGGCTATTATCTCAACGTTTTCCTCACAACATAATCACTCAAATATCGTCACTGTCGGGCAGAAACCTCGTATCTCCATTCAAGTTTCAAATGTGTATGTCTTTTGGTAAAGCAAAGCCCTGCTTCATCATACAAGACAGTCGCACAAAACTAGTGAAAACAGCCGATCTACAAGCACTGTGTGCTTGTAGATCGGCTGTTTTCACTAGTTTAGTACATTTTATAGATGATAAATACAAAACGAACGGTTTTGGACATAGGCCTTCCACCCGACAGGTTTCCACCCGACAACGCCAATATGCTATAAATATAAGGTGCTGGGAGTGAAAATTATAATGTAGGGGTGCCTCGGAAAAAATAAATATTGGACTATGGACTTCATAGACCCATTATGAGACAGTGGCACCCTGGTCCCTCTTGTATCCTCCTCCACAACTAACCACCAACTGTAATATCACCATGACACTCAACAACCACCAACCAACAAGCTGACTGCCCCCTCAGGCTATGGGATAATAAGACTGACCAAGCAACTAAGTAAACAGTGTTCTGTTTACTTCTTCAAATTTGAGGCGCGCCGGGTTTGCAGCCTACACGGCAGTTTGTTGTGAATTTGTTACCTTGGCTTGGATTATCTACCCGTGTATAATTCCGGTCAAACATGCAGACTCCACCAGCACTGTAGTACAACGGCGACTCCACTTTATCATGCACGGTGCATTCTCATCAGCTGTGACTAACAGTGAGTAAACATAATAGCCTATGTCTCACTGGTGGGCTGGTGGCTGTGTTAGGTAAGACATTAAGCCTAAAACGTTCTGCCGCTGTGCAATAACCGTGTGAAATCTTTCTTGTGAAATGTCTCTAGGAAATGTTGATAATATATTACAGGTCGTTCTGACCCAGCAATTGGTTGAAATAGGCTCTCCAGCCGTGCTGAAATGAGCATGACAGCAGATGGCAATAGATGATTTGAGAATGGATTAATTAATTGGAAATATCAGCTATTAGCATGGGATGTTCACAGACCTATAGTATAAAAGTCTCAGGGACGCACTGGGCCCCTGATTCAGCCCGGAAAAAGGAGTTGGAGAGGCCCTCATTGCGCACGGGCATCGGCCGTGCACCAGATTTTCTCGCCTTCCGGACGCACCGCGAGACCCCAAATACTAACCGATGAACGTTTACTGTGATTTTAGGTCTCATTGTTTTTCTGGTATATTGAGAGAGATCTCTCTCTATAGCTGCTGCTACTCAAAGATTGTCCATTTCAGATCATGAGAGACAAGCCAGTGGGGCCAATTACATGAGTTATATTTACTTTGTGGGCCGGCCATTTTTTTGTAATGGCCGGCCGGGAATGGACCAGCCTTTCGGTAGTTGTCCCGCTCTTCCCAATGGTCAGCACGTCCCTGATAAGTCTGGCTGATGATCCGGTCATCAAATCATTGGCTTAGGAATGCAACAAAAACTAAAGAATCTCTATGAATTCAAGGATTAAATTGGCCTCCTGTGTGCATAGTTAGGATGGGATCTGCGTGCCTGTATTTTTATTTTATTTTTTTGGCTTTTTTATGCCTTTAGTATACAGTAGACTGACAGGAAATGGGGAGAGAGAGAGATGGGGAGTGACATGCGGCAAAGGTCGTCCGGATTGGGAATCGAACCGGCGACGCCTCGGCAACCATGCCTATGTGGCGGTGCCTATGTGGTATGCGCCTTGACCAGTAGGCCACTGGACGCCCCTGCGTGCCTGTATTTTAACATCAGTTATTATGGTGGTACTTGGAGACACAGATATTTTCTGAGGTGGTAGGCCTACTTGGTGTAATAAGGTTGAGAACCACTGGTCTATATCAAGGCTATTTCTGGCACTGCACAGACCCGTTTTAACCCACCAAAAACATCACGTGCACGCGCGGGCGTCCCCCACTACAGCACTGATCAATAGTCACACTTGATCCCTGATGTCATCAAGATTAAGCCCATATCTGGGAATGCCCACATATGGACATGTCAGTCTCATGTGGTCTATGACGTCAAACATCTATGGTGTCATCCGTCAGTCATCTCCATATTTTAGAAAATATGGCCATATTTTGGCCCATGCCAAAGCGCCAGCGCTCACCCAGCAGTCTGACAGATGCGTGCACGCGTCAATGTGCACGAGCCCATGTGTTGCTTCTTGCCCTTAGGGTGTCTCAGTCACTGGTATCATATCATAGCTCATATATCATATATCATGTATCATGTATCATGTATCATATATCATGTATCATATCAAACAGTAAATCATATCACATCATCTCATATCATACTGTATTATCAATATAATATCATATATCATAATATGATAAATGATATTATATTGATATTGATTATCAAATTCAAATTCAAAGGAGCTTTATTGGCATGAGAAAATATACCGGTATGTTTACATTGCCAAAGCAAGTGTCACAAATAACATATAAACAGTTGAAAAAGGGGAACATAGCCTATACCAGTGGTTCTCAACCTGTGGGTCGGGACCCCCAGAGGGGTCCACAAATTATTTTGGGGGGTCCCCACAGATGATTAACTTAATGTGCTGCACTGTTTTCTCACTCAACAAGTTTATGCATATTTATAAAGTAACAATTGAAGGACTTTTTAACACCCCTGAAATGACAAATTAAACATTGGTCCAAATTGTCAAATATTAGAGGCAGCAATTGTGAAAATAGCCGATCTACATGCTCACAACGCCGAGGCGTTGTGAGCATGTAGATCTGCTATTTTCACAATGTTATACAAAATGTTATACAAAATGTAATGCCTCAACTCTTAGTGCTTGTCAGAGAGGGGGGTCCCCAGTTAAAATATGATTATTTGGGGGGTCGCGGCCTGAAAAGGTTGAGAACCACTGGCCTATACAGTTGGAGGGGGTACAGCATTGTGTAAACAGAGCTATGAATGTTGCATCGTGTCATTGTATATACTGTATAGCCTACATGGGTATAAAGCTAATAGGTCTATATCATATCATATCAAATCATATCATAAATCATACATCCCACCCAATCGTATATCCCAGAAACTGTCTTATGGATCAGGAGCAGCAGCTGAGAACATCACATCTTACACATTGTGCGTGTGTGTGTGTGTGTGTGTGTGAGAGAGAGAGAGAGAGAGAGAGAGAGAGAGAGAGAGAGAGAGAGAGAGAGAGAGAGAGAGAGAGAGGGTGAGTCAGGTCTGTGCATGTGACGTGTGTCCATGTTTAACCACACAGCTGTCCCAAGAGTATAGGGACCACGATCCGTTCAAATGAATGACCCCACCGGCGGACCCCCTTCCCCACCCACCCACCCTTCACTACCCCTGCCTGCCGTCTCTGATTGGTCGAGCCGGGCCCAACCTACCAGGAAGCGGTGTAAATAATCGTGTCCACTACATTCACCCTCCCGCGAGAACGCTGCATTATCCTGCATAGCTAATGAGCCGCGAGTCGCGACCCCTCCCACCCCGCACGAACGCTGCATAGCTAATGAGGCTGGCCGCTCCGTGAGGTGCGCTCACAGAGACTATGGTCAAAGTAGCTTTGGACGCGAGGAGCAGCGCACCGTACCTGGACCAGACACACTGACCAGCCCAGCCGGGACTAACAAGAAACCCACACAACAACAGACATGATTTCATGAACTAGAATTTCTATTTTTCCAGCTTTTTGTTACCAAAGAAAACACACAACAATTCGTTGGAATACTTTTTTTCAAAGCTTTTTGATCTTGGGGAGGTTCGAGGGGGAGAAGGAACGACGCTTGACACCAAAGAAGATCCTCGCAGATCATCCAAACAACCAAATAATAATGATACAGAGGTTTTTACTCGCTTGTTTGGCGACGTGTGTCTGTTTGAGTGAGTATGGTTTTATTGTTGTTGTTTTTTAACGCTGGCTTGTTGTGTGCATGTTCACTTTGCAGAGCTTTCTGGGGGAGAGAAGTGTCGCTGTCATTCTAACGGGTCGCACCTGCGTCCGAGCGACTGTCCCGTTGCTTTTATTGGGTTGTAGAGGAAATCTTTCTTTGTCATGTATAGGCTGTAAGCTGTGAACTTGATCTCGTTCTCGAATGCATTGCTGACATTTTTAACGAGCTTTAATAGCCTGTAATTGAGCTAATAGTAACAACCGAATGCGTGTTCTCATGATGAGGATGATGATGGCAGAGGAGGATTTGTCATGTTTAAACAGTTGTGGAAATGTGTTATACAATCTTTATTTGTGGCTATGCTTGAGTTGAGTTGTATCGACTGTGGTTTAGGCTACTTTTCAGTCCTTTTCATTAAGGACCACCAAACTGATTTGTATTTCACCGCGGACCCCCATCTGAAATTAGTTTGAGCAAGGGACCCCCACAAGATAGATAGGCCAGTACTTGGACTTAATTGGACTAATAAAAAAGATTCTGTCATATATCCAGTGATGATAGGCTGCGTTTGTTAAACTTTTGAAAGTGTCTTTTTGTTGCTGTGGTGTCTGTCAGCCATGGCAGAAGTGATCCTTATGCAAATCCATGCACCTGCTCCTGTTCTGTGATGCTTTCTGGACAGTATTAGCCTAATTGCCAAGTTGCCATGATGGTAGATTGATTTGAGGAGACATATCTTAATGTCTACATGCTGTTTTTTCTAAATCTAAAAGATTTGATTATGGTGGTGTAATTTTGAGTCCTGCAGAAAGGCTTATATTGTCAGTTCAGAGTCAGACAAACCACTCACTCTCTTGTCTATTCATACATATTTGTATATAAAAAAGCATATTTCCTCATGCAAATCAACATGTCATAGCTAAAGATCAAGTTTGCAAAGTGTCAAGGTCAAGATCAAGATTGCATGGGGACAGTTTGGACATGACACAGAGTCTTCAATAGAGTTAATTTTAGGAAATGTGACATGGCTTTTTATTGATATTATTACACTTTAAGATCTATGATTGTTTTGTTCAGAAAGTTGCATTTTTTATCAGGCTTTTGTTGCTTCCTTTGTGTGGGGTAGATCACTGTTTCCCAACATGGGGTTTGGGGACCCCCAAGGTGACCAAATGGACCATTACGGGCCTGTGGCCTAACTCTGACAGTGCACAAATGGAACCAAATAGACCCTTATAGGTCAACTCTCAGTGCACTAACCAAATGGACCCTTATGGGTCTGTAACTCTTGACAGTGTACACATGGAACCAAATGGACCCTTATCCAAATGGACCCTTATACAGCCCTACAAAGCCAAAATGGCCCTGAGCCTGAGGGTCCATTTGGTTCATTTTGTGCTTTGTCAGAGACAAATAAACACAATGCCTTTTACAGCATGTATTGGGGTCCCATATATTAATACAATGGTGTCAAACGGTGGGTCTGTGGTCTAATGCATCATACTAGGGCAAAGCAGATATCAGGGACTCTCTAGGTTCCTTTATGGGGGTCTAAATGGACCCTTACAAGTCTGTAACTCGACAGTGTACACATGGAACATATGATATACATAGCATATGTATATCATATCATAATATCGCAATATAATATCATATATCATATCAAATCATATCATAATTCATACATCCCATCCATTTGGTTCCATGTGTACACTGTCAAAGTCTCATATATCATATAGCATATGTATATCATATCATAATATCACAATATGATATTAAAAGAGTGTACACATGGTCCTCGAAGTCATAGTTAAGGGGAGAGCTTCAAATTTCAAAAGTTTTAGAACCACTGTACTATAGGGGGTTGTGATCTTACTCTCCTCGAGTTAAAATGAATAAATAAATTCAGCGGTCGCAGTAAGAGCAGCAGCAGCAGCCCTTTTGTCAGCTGTGTTCCCACCGTGCATCACTAGGACCACTGACCTTCCACCTCTGTGGGGGGGGGGGGGGGGGGGGGGGGAGGGGGGGTTGGCTGTGACTGTGACCAAGGAAAGGAGGTTTGGGTGGGGGTGGGTGGGGGTTGTAGTTGACCTTTAGGGTCCGAGCAGAAGGGACCAGGGGAAAAAAGGCAGGGAGACAATAGGGTGACCCCCCCCCCCTCCCCAACCCCACCTGACCCCTTATCCTGACCTGACCCCTGCACCCCCCCCTCTCATCTCCATAACACTGGCCCGACACCCTCAGATTGAGACCTTATTAAAGATGTGCATGTGTGTGTGTGTGCGTGGGTGGATGGGTGGGTGTGGGTGGGGTGTGGACACGGTCATGGGCAGCTGTAGGGGAGGATTACCCCGGACACCACCCACCCCCTCACCCCCACCCGCCACACACGCACACGTCTGTGTTATTACTTTAAGGATGTCCGACATTTTAGCAACATCGTCAAAGATATCACAAAAAACTGCATGGTGAAAAGTATCGGATCAGCGCGACACGTTTCGGAGATCGGCAGCAAAGTAAATCGGGCGTTAAAACTTCCATCCCAAGCCCTATAACCCTAGATTCTTAAATGCCTAATCCTAATCCTAAACCCAAACCTGAACCTCTTTTCCCAGTCGTAAGCCTAACTTACTCAAATCCTATTTTACACCATGAAACGCAACCATTTGTCTATGAGAGGACCAGGAAAATGGTCCTCACACACACACACACACACACACACACACACACACACACACACACACACACACACACACACACACACACACACACACACACACACACACATACAATGACTGCCTCTGGCCCTGACTAGGCCCATGGCTAACGTCTCTATCAGTGGACAGAGGTGGCTTATGCTAATGCCGAGGGGACTTTGGTGACGGGGGGCCACGGGTTCATGATGTCACACAGTCTGACGGCCCCCCCGGATCCAAATCCATCTGCCTTTAATGGGCTTTTGTGCTGCGGTCCACACAACACTGACCACCAAGAAAGCAAGGATGTATGGTCACTGGCGGCGGGCGGAAACCTTGTCACTCCAAAACTGTTACTTCTCAGTAAATGTAAAAAGAAAAAAACATATGGAAGAAGCTGTGTTCTGATGCAGTGGTTCTCAAACGTTTTCTCTGCCAAAGAACCCGAAAATGTTTAGTGCCAGGGACTCCAAGCAGAGAAGATTTGTGTTACAAATGTTCAAAGATATTCAAAAATAGCAGATGTACAAGCTTGACACTATACTGTATATGTGGCGCACTGTGAGCTTGTAGATCTGCTATTTTTTTAATAGCCAATGTGTAAATATGGTTAAAGGGGTTAAAATGACTGTGATGTGATGTTAACTGCTTTTGAAACCAAATAAAATAAAAATATGGAGATATAAGGTTTCTGCCCGAGAGTAACAATATCATGTTATTTAATGTTATTCTGATTTCAGTTAGGTCAGGTTTAGATCACTTGTAGTTGGTTCAGCTTGCTAACCTCCCAGGTAGAGAAATAGCCAGTATCCTATAGTTTCTATTAGCTTGGAATCTCCAATGACATCGCTGGTAATAGGCAGGTTTCTGAACTGTCCACAGCCCTCCAATGAGACACAGAGTGAGTGGACAGAAATGGTGCCATATTATCATGAGCATCTGAGGACCATATAAACGAAGATAGGCTGAATATGGGTGAAGTCTTCCTTTAACCCCAGAATCCATGCATATTCTGAGTGGAACATTAGCCAAGAATAGCCGATCTACAAGCTCACAAAGTGTCGCAATGGTCTGGGTAGGCTACATAGCAAACATAGGTCTAGTTTAGGCTTTAAGTGGTCAAACCGAGTACAGAGTCAAAGGTCAATTCAACTAAAAACAGGAATCCAACATGGACTGATGACAGTGCTGTCAAACAAGTCTGTGAATCTATCTCTATCAGTGAAAATATGCATCACACATGTATACAATATGTAGAGGGGGTCCCTGCTTCATCTCTCTCTCAGCTAAGGGGTCCTTGGCCTGAAAACGTCTAAGACCCCTGCTATACAGTATATCAACAACAACTCATACTGTATTGTGTAAGTGTATAGCAGCAGTAGAAACACAAACAAAACAAAACCGCTGCTACTTTTGAATAACCAAATTACCATTTAGGCCTAGAATTATTGACTGCTTTAACTGTTGAAAAATAGCAGATATACAAGCTCACAGCGCGGCACCGAGTGCCGTGCTGCGAGCTCGTAGATCTGCTATTTTTGAAAAAGTCGTGAAAATGTGTGCAAATCTTTGAATATATGTATTTTTAGAGTGAACGTTTGTAACTCACATTTTTCTTCTGGGTGGTCCCTGGAACTAAATATTTTGAGATGGGGGTCCTTGGCCAAATAATTTTGGGGGTCCTTCACGTGAAAAAGTTTGAGAACCACTGACATAGCAGCAGTCTCTCAAGAACAGACTAACTGAGCTCCAGTTAAGTGAAAAGGGCCTTTTCTTTGACGATGGCTAACCAGATTGCTGACATAGAAACATAGGTTTAAAAAAAAAATAAAAAAAATTAAAACCTTAGAAGGATTCAAAAGACACTTATAGAATCGGGTCAAAATTCAAATGTTCACGACTTTTCAAAAATAGCAGATCTACAAGCTCGCAGCGCGGCACTCGGTGCCGCGCTGTGAGCTTGTAGATCTGCTATTTTTCAACAGTTAAAGCAGTCAATAATCCTAGGCCTAAAATCTAAAAGGACACAGGTTCTTTCCTGTTTTTAACGGGTCAGGTCGTCCAGGGGCCCCGCTGGCCCCCGCGAGGCTTGCTGTTTTTTAATGACATTTCCCTAATACAGAGTCAGTGCGGGCCCCTTCTGTTTGGCCCCCGTGCCTCTGTGATTGGAAGCTGGGGGAGAGGGGGGTCCCCATCACATTGGACATTATTGCTTATCGATTGGCAGAGGTGGTGTGGTGTGGTGTTGGGTGGGGGGTTGGGTGGTGGAAGAGAAATACTCAGATTATTATTTCTATTTTTTTTACTCAAGTAATTAAGTATCAATACCACACCAAGAAGAAGGCCTGTATTGTGTTTGACTTGAGTGAACATGTGAAAGTGTTGGCACCAAAAAGTAGTTGCCTGTGGGGGTGTGCCCACTGGTCTAGTGGTCCAGGCACATCCCACATATAGGCTGTAATCCAGTGTGTTGAGGGTTCGAATCCCGACCCCGACCACGTTTCCTGCGTGTCACTCCCCTTCTCTCTCCCCATTTCCTGTCAATCTCCTCTGGTACTATCAATAAAAAGCAGAAAAAGACCCCAATAACATCTTAAAAAAAGTAGTTCCTCATATGACAGTAAATATTTGTCAAACCTTTTCAAAAATAGCCAAGATATAAAGTAGGGCTTAAGTGCTTCATGCATGTTTCTGTATCAATGATCAAGATCTAAAGTAACTCGCAACTAAAGTTGTCATTTGACTGTATGGGTGTATAAAGTACAATATATATGTGTTCCCCCTCTAAGACATAGTGGTGTAGAAGTATAAAGTATATTGTCACTGTCGGGCAGAAACTTTGTATCTCCAAGTTTCAAATTTGTTTTTGTTTTTGTTTTCGTAAACTAAAGCCCTACTTCCTCATACAAGACTGTCCCACAAAATTGTTGAAAATAGCAGATCTACAAGCACACAACGCCTCACAAGGTGTGACGTTGTGTGCTTGTAGATCGGCTATTTTCACTATCTTAACCCATTTTCAAAACGGTAAATACAAAACAAACGGTTTTGGACAAGGTTTCCATCCGACAACGACGATATATACACAAAATCTAAATGTACCCACGTAAAGTGAAAGTCAAACATACCGGTATAGTACTTTGAGTAAATGTATCTAGTTACTCTGCACCCTTGGTGGTGGTGCGGTGGGGGCTCCCCTCCTCCCCTTGTATAACCAGTGCTGACCGGTACAACACAAATCAAGAGAGCGGCCAATCTCCAAATGCAGATTGGGGGACCATCTTGTAGCATGGGGTCCCATGGGTGCCTGCCACCCACCCTCCCTGGATCAATGACCACAGCCCTGCCGTCGATAGGTTAAAAAATTGAGGATTGGCTTCTGGAAAGTGATTTATTTATGTTCTCCTGCTAACAATAAGCCCACGGTTAACCACTTAAACCCTATGCTTATAGTTGATCCGATTCTCAAAGGCTCGATACGAGGTCTCCTCCCGTTTTTTGACCTGTACCTTACTCCAAGGGTCTTCGACAGGGGGGTCCTCAGAGTTACTACAGGGGGTCCTCCAAATCTTTATGTGATAGAAAAGAAAGAAATACAATCTCCTTTTTAGCCAGATTCTGAACCAGATTCCGAGAACTTTGGCCCAAAATAGACGATCTACAAGTATTTTCGGCAAAGAGGTTTGGTGTAGAGGGGAGAAGTATTGACAGATCAAGTGGTTCAATATCTGAAAACACAAAATTGACATGAATCCAAAATACACTGATGATTGTGCTGTCAAACAATCAAACCCGGCTAAATTACCAAATAGACCCCTGCTACTCTGAGAGTGTATAGGTGGAACCAAATGGACCTTTCCAGCTCTGTAACACTGAGAGTGTACACATGGAACCAAATAAACCCTCACAGGTGTAACTCAGAGAGTGTACAAATGAAACCAAATGGACCCTTACAGCTCTGTAACTCTGAGAGTGAACCATTCCTTTAACTCGAGACCCTTTACGGGTCCATTTGGTTCCATTTGTACCAAAATGGTGTTTTATTTTTTCCTATCGATTGCTCACCCCATTGAGAGTTGAGTTCAGTACTATTGTTTAGTTTTTGACGCATTCCTAAGCCAATAATTATGATTATTAATAAATATACCCCCATTGAGTCCGGATTGAGACACAAATGCATTTGGGTGGGTGACGTGACGTAACGTTTTCGCTGTCCTCGGTGTCAAACATGTATAAATAAAAAATATATTTGTCAAAAACCTTCTGAATATTGTGCAGGACATTAAGCTTTATGTGAACTTACTCAAGATTAAAGCATTTCATTCCTCATTTCTTCAGAATGTTCAACCAAACATGGCAAAACTCATATGGTGTGACTGTCCTGACCTTGTTTCTCAAAGTGGGAACTTGAATAAAACTAAGAAAAAGAATTGCTAAAAATCATTTGAAAATGAATTTAGGCTAAAAAAATGTCTATTTGTGAGCCTATATCTTTTCAAAGTCAAAGCATAATGTTTTCAGTCATTTCTGATCAAAAACATTTTGTCCCCCAAACCAAAATCATTTGGTGTGACACTAGTTTGGACAAATTAAACAGGCAATTATTTGGACACCTATTGGCTAGAGAGGTCCTTCTTCTGTAAGGCTATTCAGCACTCCCAGCACAACTGCAAGACAGGTGTCTGAGGTGAGTTATGATTTTAACATTTTCATGAAATGCCATCTTGTTGAAACTTTGACAAACTCACCACTTTGGATGTCTGTTGGTGTGACACCTTTTCATTAAAAAAAGCTTAAGTTATTTGAAGTTTTGGTCATATTTCCATGTAGATCTAGGTTGCTTTGTTATAGCTAGCATGCTGTTAGCATGCTAATGTGTACATAGTAGCCTCAAGGTAAACCTAAATGCAGAAAAACGTAATATGGTGTGACACTTAATCATAATGGTGTGACATCTGCTTGTCACGCCATATGACTTGATTGTCACACCATATGATTTATACTGTATTTAACTACAGATATAACAATAAATAACAAAGTTCCATGTTTCTTTTGTACATTTAAACATTTGTTTTAAACATTTCTACATAAAATGTAATTTAGCTTCATTCAGTGATACTTCAAATTCATCAGACAGAGCAGAAACCCCTTCACAGAAACCTTAACATATTGTTTCAATCTAAACAATATTTTCTCTTTGTCTTAAACTATACATTCCATTTTCTTTTGTCAGCTGGAAAATGACAAGTGCTGAGAGAACGAGAAAGTACAGGGAGAAACTAAACAATGACCCAGCAAGGAGAGAGGAGCCAAAGGGGCGAGACTGCATTTTCTACGAAGAGCAGGAGGTTGTCTGTGGCATAGCAGAACCGCAACAAAGGCAGCCGGTTTGCTACCCTCACCAAATACGACTGGCTGATGTACAATACAGTCTAAATGTATAATCTAATCTGATCTAATACTTTTGTACTTTCACTCACTGGACTGGACAGTGGACAGTGTTAAGGTAGGACCCGAGACAAAACTAGCAAAAATAGCTGATCTACAAGCTCTCAACACGTTGTGCTGCGAGAGCTTGTAGATCAGCTATTTTTGGAGTTGCGCAACCCAGCACTCTATAGCTAGTGGAGATGTGGTGTAATGTCATGATTCCTAATTACATTTGCTCAACACAAAATGCTGTGTTCAAGTTCAGGAGACTTCGGAAAAAAGCAATTTACCTGAATGCTGAGTTCTGTTTCCACTAATTCGTGTTAATAAAATGTTGCCTTGGCTCCAAGTGTGGCTATGCGCCTTATTGTCTCTTTAGGATCCTTCTGCCGTGGGCCGGCAGAAGACTTAGGTGTGCGTAGCATTCCTGTGCACATCCTCATCATCCATCTACTACTACAATTCTTTCTTATCCCATGTTAAAGCCCTACAATAATATCCTGTTCAGAAATATTAAGGCCATGTTATCCTGGGTAATTGTTTAATCAATCAGTAAAGTTCAGTACTCACTAATAGGTAGGTTAAAACACAGTTTGCTTTGACACATGAAGATATGATCATACGGTGTGACACTAAATAATTTGGTGTGACATTCCAAATAGTGAAAAATCATACCTTTATTAATGATTAAACCAAAAAAATGTTTATGGATTACATAGAGAATATTATCAGGAAGAGTCACAAATATTTGTGTAATTTTAGAGAAAGTTTTGACAGAATACATTTAAAATATGTTGTAAGATCATGAACATGGGCCTCACACAGAGTGTCGATTATGAAAAAAATATACAGATATAATTAATTTTCAAAAAACTATAGTGGATCACTGGTTAGTTATGATAAAGGACTTTGATAAAGTGAGTAACTTAAGAAAGATGTACTCCATTTTCATTTTATAAACAATTATTTTCATGTCACACCATATGACGATTTTAGGCACAAGTACAACAAACTGCTGAATAAAGTCTGATTCCAATAAAATATCTAAAAACAAAATGTATTTCCATAAGGTTGAGAGTGAGTAGAACAAAAGTAAATAACTTTTATGCCTGCATTTTAAAGTTTTTTTAAAAACACATTTTTTGGGGCGTCACGTCACTGACCCATTTGCGTCTCATCACCCCAGCCCAACTTTGTGTTGGCCCTGTCTCCCCTCTCCACTCCTCTCCTCTCTGTCTTTGGAGAGCAGTGTCTGTTTAGCTCGACTTTGAACTTGCCCACATATGACTGACAATAGCAATCGATGGCTTTAAACAAAAGGCCTGGGCAGCGCACCTAGCAGCCAGCGGACACAATAGCATGTTTGCGTAGCGCGGCGAAAGGAACTTGGCGGAGTTTAACTCCTATTAGCCGGACAAAAGAGTCAGCCCCCAGGCAGCGGTCTGGAGGGGGGCTACGCTACACACACACACCCCCTCCCAGCCAGTTTTCCATGCCACTAGCCTCTCCTCCCAGCTTTGTTTAAACTGAACCCCCTCCCTGTGTAATGGATACATAGCAGGAGTAGCTGCTCATGCATGCGCTACCAAGTGGCTTTTCTGGAAGTGTGTGCGTGTGTGTGTGCGTGTGTGCGTGTGTGTGTGTGTGCGTGTGCTCTGCAGTGGTGGAAGAAATACTCTGATTTGATTTGCTTACGTAGGAGTAGCACCGCCAACAATGTGACACAATTGTAGGCTACAAAAGTGTTGGTATCAAAATATAGGCTATACTTTTAGTGTACCAAAGTAAAACTATACTCAAATCAAATGTAAACTTTTTTTCTGAAATAGACAAAGTATAATATGGCTTACGCTAGCCTTGGATCAACGCTATCATAGGTATATTTTATCGAGTCCGAATATGTAGTTCTAGAGCGGCCATTTCTTGGGTCAACACAGCCTTACACAGGTGTTCTGATTGGAGTAGAGCATTAGTTCTATGCAATCAAACAATTGAAACACCTGTGTTTTGACCCAAAATATGGCCGCTAAGGACTACAATTGCGTCACTGTTGGCACACACTATTCTAGTCTGGTCCCTACCTCCCTATAGTCACTGGACATCCGTCCGCCATGCCCGTACTTCACTGAGCATGTAGAAACATTTACTTTTATCCTCTACAAAATAATTGTAGAAGATTTAAAAGTGCTATATAAATATAGTGTATTATAAGTATTGAATTGACATACGTAAAATAACTTTCAAAATTGTACTTGAGTACACCTCTAGTGCTTGGATAGTCAACCACTGAGTGTGTGGTGTTGTTGTTGTTGTTGTTGTTGTTGTTCAGAAACAGCAGTGGTGGAAAAAAGTATTCAAATTCTTTACTTAAGTAAATGTATGAAGTAAAAGTATCAATACCACAATGTAGAAATGCCCTGTTACAGGTAAAAGTCTGGAGTTCAAAACTTACTCGGGTAAAAGTACAAAAGTATAGGCATCAAAATGTACTTAAAGTACCAAAAGTAAGAGTACTCGTTATGCAGAATGTCATGTTTTCAAATGTATTAAACGTCTCTTGAAAATAGCAGATCTGCATGCTCACAATGCGTCACATCTCGAAGCATTGTGAGCCTGTAGATCAGCTATTTTGAAATGGCCGAAATGTATAGGGTTGAAGTGTTTAATGTATGTTTTGTGATAATAATCAATCTACAAAGTAACTAGAACTGTAGGTCCTAACTACGTTTTCAAATACATAGTGTTTCCACCACTGAGAAACACAACCAATATCTAAACTTTAGATACTTTAGATATGTAGGTAGATAGGTAGGTAGGTAGGTAGGTAGGTAGGTAGGTAGGTAGGTAGGTAGGTAGGTAGGTAGGTAGATCGATCAGTGGTTCTCAAAATGACTAGGGGTCCTTGAGGGAGTTCCAGCTAGGGGTCCCTAGCTAAAACTCAGAGTGTACAAACTCGGAGAGTCTGGAACCGAATGGACCCTAACTCTAAGAGTTAAACTGGATAAACATCGATTTTACAATAAAAATTGGGGTCCCAGAGATGGAATGCCATTAAATGGGGTTCCTGGGCCTAATATGCACGTCAAACTGGGGGTCCTTGAAGAATTACTGCTAGAGCCTTAAAAATCTTCTCTCTGGCATATATTCTTGTCAAATGGGGGTAGTTTAAATTTGGGGGTCCTTGACTGTTTTACAGAGTAGGAAAGTATATATACCAACCGCGCAGTCAGTGACCACAAATACATACATGCACGCTATCCCTCTCCCTGTCGCTCAGAAACGTACTCTCATTCTCATCTTTCTATCTCTCCCTCTCTCTCCCTGTCTCTCTCTCTGTCTCCCGGGTGTCAAGGCCATGGTTCACAATGGCAGTGTGAAGTTCACATACACAGCAGCGAGCGCTCTAGTAAACAATGGGCTGAGCGGGGCAACGGAGGCATCGGGGAGGGGGTGGGAGGGGCAGGGGGGACACAGGCTGTCCTTCCATCCATCTCTCCCCCCCCTCCCATGCATCCATTCTGCCTCCGCCACCTCTCCCATGACCCTCCAGGGGCTGCAGGGGTTACAACCATGCAGGCCCTGCGGTATTGTGGGGGTCGGGTCGCTGGCTGGACAGCCTCCTTCCCTCCCCTAAAAGATCATCTTAATTTATCGCACCCCCCGCCGCCCTCATCAATATTTGGTTCGTCCCCGCTGCCGCACAGATTCAGTGTTGTAGGGTAGGTGTTGTGGTCAAGGTATAGACAAGAGCAGGGGTCTTCAACGTTTTCAGGCCGAGGACCCCTTAGTTTAGAGAGAGATGAAGCAGGGACCCCCACAACCTTTTCATAGATTCCATATAGTTTCATCTTTTGGCAGGACCGATCATCAGTGTATTTAGGATTCATGTCAATTTGTGTTTACAGATATTTAACCATTTGAACCGTTAACACTTAATAAACTTGACCTTTCACTCTGTACTTAGTCTGCTCTTTTTCCCCTCTACACCAAACTTCTTAGTCGAAAATAGCCGATCTACAAGCTCACAGCTGAGCTTGTAGATCTATTTCTGGCTATTGTTCTCAGGATATGGACACTAGGGTTCAAGTGGTTAATCTAGAAAAGGAGGAGAAAAAAAGACACAAAGATTTGGAGGACCCCCTGTGGTAACTCAAGAGACACTTACTATACAGGTGTTCTCAACCTTTTCAGGCTGTGACCCCCCCCCCAAATAATCATATTTGAACTGGAGACCCCCTAGGCCCCCACCCTGACAAGCACTTGGAATTGTAGGAGGTTGAGGCATCACATTTTGTTTGCCTCGGTTACACAGAATATTGTGAAAATAGCAGATCTACAAGCTCACAAAGCCTCACAAGGCCTCTCTCTTATATTGTTTGACAATTTGACCAATGTTTGACCAGATCTATAGTATAGTTTGTTGATTACTTTTTATGTCCCCCCAAAAAAAGAAATCATGTGGGGACCCCCCTGGGGTCTCCACCCACAGGTTGAGAACCACTGTACTAGTTCGTATTGAAGTGGTCTTGAAGTAGTCACATCAACATGACACATCTTTACATGTTTTATATCAGCTGTAACATCAGTTTCCCTGTATAGAGCATCGCAGCGGAAGTGGATGCCTGGGGTCACTTTCACTTTCACCATTCATTTTCGCCATAGACTTTTACAAAAACATTTATAACAATTATGTTAAGCCTCAAACCAAGCCATCCAGGATGGAGGTGAATCATGACCATATAACCTTTTTTTCTATGAAAAGAACATTTTGAAAATCGCTAAACAAAGGGTAGTTATTAAATGTAGTATATCAAATAATGTAATATTAAAATATGTTTTCACATAGGATCAAAGGTTGTATGATCATGATTCACCTCCATCCTGGATGGCTTGGTTCGAGGCTTAACATAAATGTTATAAATATTTTTGTAAAAGTCTATGGCGAAAATGAATGGTGAAAGTGAAAGTGACCCCAGGCATCCACTTCCGCTGCGATGCTCTATTATGTAGACCCGGGACCCCTAGGGGCTCCTCAGAGTTACTACAGGGGGGGCCACCAAATCTGTGTGTGATAGGAACTTTCCTTGCATCCCTATTCTGGGGAGAAGCAAAAACATAGCAGATCTAGAAGCTCACAACGCCTAGCAGCGTAGATCGGCTATTTTCGGCATAGAGGTTTGGTGTAGAGGGAAAGAAGAGCAGACCAAGTACAGAGCGAAAGGTCAAGTTCACTAAGTGTAGTGTAGTCCCCCAGACAAGACCCAGCCACAACAACTCTGCCAATCGGGCTCAGCTCTATTGGCACAGTCAGTTGTGCGTCTGTTTTAGTTTAGTTTAGTTTACCGTTTAGTTGATCAACTCGGATATACTGTATTTATACAAGACATACATCCACATAGTCATTGTTACAGGTGATCAAAAGGAACAGGCGGAAGCTGAAAGCTTATGAATGCCTATCCTACGTATTCATGGAGTAAAATACATTGATTAGTTATAGAAGTGTTTAAAATTCAAGGATACATCGGCCTAATAGTAGATATAAAAAGAAAAGAAAAGAAAAAAAGGAAAGAAAGGAAACGAAAAGTTTAAATGAAGATAAAGATTTGCCGAGTGGGAGACTGGGATTTGATCCCAGCTCGGCCTGAATCACTACAGTGTTGACTGTTTAAGTTTAATTTGTGCAATGGTGGCTTGATCACACTATACGGTTCCTAGGTTTAGGCTGCTGGAGTTTTTAAAGGGATAGATTTCCCACAAAATGACTTCTTGTTCTATCAATGAACTCATGGAGGAAAACTTAACAAGAGCAATGCTTTATTTAAAGCTTTCACTTATAACCTGGACAGTAGCAGTGAAGTCCGCATTGGTCCCACACTGGTGAATGCTAACCTGGTGAATGCTAACCCGCTAACACTGGTAGATGTTAACATGGTGAATGCTACTATGCCTAAACCTAACCCTAACTGCAGTAAAACTATGCCTAAACCTAAACTGGTGAATGCTAACCTGGTGAATGATAACCCTAACCTCAGTAAAACGATTCCTAAATCTATAACCCTGTAGGACTAATTATGGGTAGTTCCCAAAGGAGGCAGCGCTTGCTCCACCTTGTGCCCTAAAACGAGCGCTACTGGTCTCAATCTTACTGAATCTCAAAAAAACTGTGACATATATATATATATATATATATATATATATATATATATATATATATATAGTTTTGCATTGGCCTCCGATTTACTTCAATTAATCAAACAAAAAAATGCATGAATTCAAGGCCCTCAGAGGGTGAGGAATGTGTGCTTGAACCGTCTCTTCAATGGAAGGTCCTTTCTGTGTCGTTTCACCCTGGCTCTTCATCCGTCATGCGCGGCGGCGGAGGCGTGCGTGCGTGCGGACTGATTAGGAGTCTTAGCGTCTGAACGCAGTCACGCCACAAAGGAAGGCAGCCCTCCATCGATCTCTGTGTCAATGCCAGCGCGACAAGGCCCAGCGCACATCTCAGCCAGCTCATTCACAGCGCGCCATTGAGATGTATATTTGGGTATATATCGCCATTCAGGGGGGCTTTCTTTAAAGTCTTATAGCGCCGGACCTTAAAAATAAAAGGGAACCCGGAACGGACGGAACTCATGCTATGAATATGATAATAACTGATTGAAATGCAAAAAAAGCTAGGCTTTGGCTGTGAGGGGGAATTGAGAAAAAACTTTGTGAACCTTTTCTGTCAAGGGTCCTCCGGATTCCTCTGAAACCCCTAAAACAGGGGTCTTCAACAGGGGGTCCGGGACCCCTATAGGGGGTCCTCAGAGTTACTACAGGGGGTCTTCCATATCTTTGAGTGATAGAAACCTTTTTCTCCTTTTTTATATTAACCACTTGAACCCTAGCAACCATATTCTGAGAAATGTAGCCAAAAATAGCAGATCACAACGTGAGCTTGTAGATCGGCTATTTTCGGCAAAGAGCTTTGGAGTAGAGGGGGAAAAGAGCAGACTAAGTACACAGACTGAAAGGTCAAGTTTATTGACGGTTCAAGTGGTTAAACATCTGAAAACACAAATTGACATGAACGCAAAATGCACTGATGATTGTGCTGTCAAAAGATGAAACAATATGAAACCTATGAAAAGGTTGTGGGGGTCCCTGCTTCATCTCTCTCTCAACTAAGGGGTCCCTGCCCTAAAACATTTTTCAACATCAGCTTTGTATTACTACACCGTGAAAAAATCTCCTAATTTAACTCCAAAGTGTACTGTACAAATGGGACCAAATGAACCCTTAAGAGTCCATTTGGTTCCATTTCAGAGTTCAATGAACTCTGAGGATTTGACAATGTATGTTTTGAGCAGGGTCCCGTATCAAATGGGGGTCCGTGGTCTAAATGCATATAAAATAAATGTTTGAGAATCGAGGCATCCACAACAGTGCGCTGCATGAACCAATAACCATGAAGAGTGCTTGTATGACATTACCATGGCCTGCGCTTATGTCCACTCCACATATTAGAACACTGCACACACACACACACACACACACACACACACACACACACACACACACACACACACACACACACACACACACACTGCTTCGGAGGAGATTGACTCTGGCGGGTCTCTCTAAAGGTCTCAGTGCCGGGCGTTCGATAAGCGTTGCTCTAACCTGCACCACCCCACCACACACACACACACACACACACACACACACACACACACACACACACACACACACACACACACACACATCTCCCTCCCCCAGGGCAGGGGTCTCTGAATCTCATCAGTGACCGTGGGAGGGGGGGGGGGTGGCCAGCCAGCCAGCAGGGATATGGGACAGCAGGCTAAAATCAGGGTGGGGTGGGGGGGTGATATCAGTTTGTCCAGGACACATCAGCTGAGCTGAGCCAGTGGACCCTGGGGGTCCCTGGTGTGCTGAGTCATTGGTGGGGGTCCCCCCACCCCCACCCACCCCTACACCACAAAATGGACGATGTCATTGTGGTGTAATCTCCATACTTCAGCTGTTTCATGTTTATGAATGAATGCCCTATACTCTTATTCATGGCACAAAGGTTTTGCGGAAAAGTTGAGAAGGTAGCTGATCCACATTAAGCACGGCTATTTTTGCTACTTTTTGAAAACAATTTTAGAGCGAAAGTGGTTGTGTGTGTGTGTGTGTATATGTGTTTGTGGGTGAGCCGTGAGCACACGCGTGTCTGCGTGCTTGTGTGTGTGTTGCAACGGCCGATATACAAGCCAAATATATCTTCTACAAGCTCACATCTAGCTCAGACCTACAAGCTCACAATGTGTTGCACTGCGACACAATTGTGAGCGTGTAGATAGGCTACGTTTGCTACTTTTGAGAACAATTCGAAAGTGAAAGTGGTTAAGTGTGTGTGCCGTTATAATTTTTTTCCCCCACATTTCGAGAAAAGTTACAGTTTTAGACATTCGAGGTTCTCACCCCGACAGCAACGATATCATTGGTGGAACTTAAAGCAGGTTAAGAAATAAAAAACAAGGCCATTCTGTGAGGATGACAGTAAAAACTGAATTGCAATGTCACACATCAACAACACAGCAACAGCAGTGTGATAGGGCCTACCTAATGAGCTATCAATGTCACACAATAATCTCCATTAGATGTGTGCAGACTGTGCACATGCTTAACATAATAGCCTATTATGACATTACATTTTAATTTGTATCACCAGTCAATCGAAGGGTACAGGTTTACTTTATGTTGACACTCATCATGACATGCATCCAGAATAATAGCTGTTCGTGTTCGTTAAAGCCAAGTCCGATCCTAGACTTCATAAAGAATTTGCAATGACACAGGCTATTTTACCATCTCAGTGCAATGCAGAGTGCATTCATTCCTACCAATCCCTCGTCAAAGTTGACCCTTTTAGACCTGAGGCCGATTTTTAAAAAAACCTTTCTAATCTAAATCCTAACCTCAGTTTTCAGAAAAGAATTCCATGTTGTCATAGCAAGATCTAAAACGACACAGATGCTTTCCTGGATTGAAGGGTATATAACAGGGCTAGGCAACCTTAGACACGGGTGCCAACATTGGCACAGGGGAGGGTGATCACTGGCACACTGGCAGAAGTGTGAGATAGATTCAACAAAAGTTTAGACTGTTAAATTAAGTCCACTGACTCCACTCACATCTATATACAAATTCCATCCTGCACTTAATTCTACATTCATTCAAACTGATACGTTTGACTGGGGAGGGGTTCTGAGATGTGGGTTATTGCTCTGAGTCTGATGATCATTACATCCTGAAAATATTTCAAAAGAAGAAAGAAATTAAGGTTATACAGTATTGTGTAGGCCTATAGCCTATGGACAATCAAAATCAGTTGGAAATATAACATTTTGATGCTGTGTCACTGGTGTCATAATTAAAGTTAATGTTGATATGGCACATTGACTATAAAGACAATGAAAACATGGCACTTCATGTCAAAAAGGTTGCTGACCCCTGGTATATAAGAACATATAGGCCTTCCAGGTCTAAACTCTAAAGCTGGTTAATATCAGGAATAATTCAGTTGCGTAACACTCAGAGTGTTCCAACATGGAAGGTGCAAGCACTGCCATCAATACATGTAGCAGGATTCTGCCCTGGCCAATAGAAACAGCTGCCATGCAGAACAGCACCACTGCTGTGAGGGACTATGTTTTATGCATGCGTGCATTGATTCACCTGCTTTGATATGGATGTGGAGCAGGGCAGAAGAAAACTAGAGGCTCTCAAAGTGAGGTCCAGGGACTCCCTTGAGGTGGTTCCAAATGAAATGGACCCTTACAGGTCTGTAACTCTGAGAGTGTAAAAATGGAACCAAATGGACCCTTACAAGTCTGTAACTCTGAGAGTACAAATGGAACCAAATGGCCCCTTACAGGTCTGTAACTCTGAGAGTGTACAAATGGAACCAAATGGACCCTACAGGTTTGGTTCCATTTATACACTCTCAGTTATGGGGGCCATTGAAAAGAAAATCCATTAATAATTGTACAGCTACAAGTTAGTAACACAATAATGTAAATAGTACAGCAACAGTAGTGCAACATCAACTGAAGCATTCAAAATACACAAATAATTGATGGCACATCATCATGTGATAAATGACATGGTATCAGAATGGCATAGACTGACATACTCGCCGATACTGATATCAGCATTTATAGGCAGTATCGTCAGCTTTTACCATACTGGTATTGGTATCGGAGCCACTACAGAGAAAACTGTTCTTTTAAATCAAAGCCTTTTTGAGAGTTGTGCAGTTTTCAGGGAGTTTGTACCAGAAAAGTGGAGCATCGAAACGTAACGTTTAGCTGTGATTTTAAGGACAGAAATCAGACCTGTCCCATTAGAAAGTATGAAGAGAGTAGTGCACGCACATCCGTGGCCCAGGTGCTAGACAAGCAGAATCATCAAGAAGGACATTATAGAGTCTGCACACTGGTTAAGCTCCATAAGTTTATTGCTGGTCAACGTTTCGACCTTAGAAAGTAGGCTTAGCAATCAACCCGAAATACAGTATATTGAAAACCTACATTTAGAGCCAATAACCCACTTACTTTTGCTCATGTAGGTTAATTCAATAATTACAAGCTCACATGGTGCTGTGTTGCTATATGCCATGTGAGGTTGTGAATCTGCTATTTCTTTGAATATCTAACCCCACTTTGAGAACCACTGTTTCATGTCAAGGACCCCGAAAATGACACTTATTAGCCCAAGGACCCCCATTTGAAAAGATATGCCAGGGACCCCTCTAGCAGTGATTTTCACCCTTTTTTTAAGGACCCCCTGTTTAACATGCATTAGACTACGGACCCCCATTTAATGGCATTTCTATCTATGAGACCCCAATACATATTGTAAAATCAATGTTAAATTTAACTCTGAGAGTATACAACCAATGGCACCCTAACAGGCCCATTGGTTCCATTTGTACACACTCTGAGTTACAGACCCATAAGTGTCCATTTGGTTCCTAACTATCATCATCAGCAGCTAGGGACCCCCTGGAACTCCCTCAAGGATCCCTGGGCCTCCTCAGACTCCACTTTGAGAACCACTGGCCTATATACAACATGGCGGCTGTGGCTTTGCGTATATAGCGCACAGTGACGAGGAACAGCGGTGGGGCTGATGCTAAAACGGCAGATGCTGCCAAAAAGCTCCTCGTTTTGAACTTGATCTCGCCGCCGCGCAAGTTCAAGACCGACCCGGCTTTGTCCCGGCCTCGCTTTATCAGCACCTTTCAACAACAGCTGGGAGGGAGACAGCGGCTGTATACGTATACGACAGGGTCACTCTGTGCAGGGGGCACCTCGAATTTGGGGACAGGCTCAACCCCCATCCCCAAAAAAACGAAAGACAACTAAAGAAAACGAGGGACCTCCTTCAAGGTCAAGGCGAGAGAAGGGGACCGAGCGACTGGGTGTCATGGGAAAGTCACCTTTAGGAGAACGGGTGAAAGGGGACCGGGGTGCGGGAGGGGTCGGAGGGGATGCATAACAAGGGGCAGATGGCGGTATTAGCGGAGCGGCTGCACGACGGCGGACGGGAGTTTTATTTAAAGAGGTTTTTTTGGGGAGGAGGTGGGGGTTTTAGAATTAAGCATCGTCGCAAAGCTATTGTTCGTGCGTTATTTGCAGCTGGTTCAATAGCAGATCTCCTAACTTGACCCCGGCCGAGGACAAACCCATGACCACCCATCCATCCTTCAACCCCCCCCACCCTGATCTGTATTGTTCTCACCAGTGGTGGAAGAAACACTTCAAAATGTCCTCTAAATCCTAAAAAGTTTTCTGAAAAATTGCTATACATCAGTTTGTCTGAAACTTTTTATATCAAGGACCCCCGAAAACTATATGTATGTATTTGGCTGCCGACAGCCCCTTCTGAAAAGATTTTCTTCCAGGGACCCCCAGAAGCAAAGATTTTAGTAAAATCTTGCTTAAAAGAAATATACGTGTAGCCATATTTTTTGAATGGCCGAAAATGTGTGTATTTCCTTGTGTGTCAGCTCGTAGATCTGCTGTTTTTGCATGGACGAAAAATATAATAATTATGTGTAACTGACTACGAGTACAAGCAGTGACATTCTGTTGGGAATTGTTCCGCTGAGGTATTGTGCAACATGAATGAAGAGAATAAATAATAATAATAAATACAGTGCTAAACACATTTAAGATATTGTTCCAGACAGGTGCATTAGCTTACCTCTATGCATCAGACCCAGAAGTGTGCTGGTGATTGTACTTGAGTACTTGACAGTATACTTGAGTAAATGTACTTAGTTACTTTCCGCCACTTCTCCCCCAAGTTTCCTGCATTGTTGTGTCCTGGGGTCCCCTGGCTGGGTGGGTGGGTCTGCTATTGAGGCCAGGGGTTTAGTTTTGGGGGGTTGTGCAAGAGAGCGTCAATCAAGTCTGATGGATTTGCGTGCAGTGAAAATGTTGCCCCCCTGTGTTGTCATAGATCAGTCTTTATATCACTGGGTCTCAACGTGGGGTCTTGGGGTCCTAGACAGAGTTCCAGGAGGTCCCCAAGTAGCTAAATGATTGATTGTTAGGAACCAAATGGACCCTATACCTCTGAGAGTGTATTGAACCAAATGGACCCTATCTCTGAGAGTGTATTGTACTCTGATGTTTTGAGCAGTGCATTTTGGAGCTGGCTTTGTCCAGACAAAAACCAAGGGGAAAAACATGTAAAAAAAAATACCTGGAGCTTGCTAAGGTCTAGGCCCTAGATCTTGGCACAAACGGCTCAAAGTTTGTTGTGTTGTAAAATGTCCGGGTCTCCCGACCCTTCGGTTGTGCTCATAATAAACAATATTCAACCAAAAACATGGATTCTGACAAAGTTACACCTACTAAGAGCGAGTTAAGAGCTACAATCTATTTAGGCTTGTTTTGCTGGTGGATGTAAACAGACCTGCACTGCTTGACGTAACTTCCCTTAGCGGCAGCACTGCCACCACTTCAGTAATATGCAGGCCACAGCACCATAGTGTGGCCAGGGGGCACTAGGTGTGATTATTATTAGTTGCGCCAGAAGTGTGTGCAACTACTGCGTTTGGTGTTTCTGTCACGTCCTCTGTCATATCGTCGTTGTCGGGTGAAAACCTTGTTTGTCCAAAACCGTTCGTTTTGCATTTATCATTTTTTTTTTAATGATTTAAACTAGTGAAAACAGCCAATCTACAAGCACACAGGGTGCTTGTAGATCTGCTGTTTTCACTACTTTTGTGCGACGGCCTTGTATGATGAAGCAGGGCTTTGCTTTGCGAAAGAACGGACACATTTGAAACTTGGAGATACGAGGTTTCCACCCGACAACGACGATATATATACAGTATATATACAGTATATCTGCAGTCTATTTTGTAATTAATGGCTTCATGTCACCATCTCTCTCTCTCTCTCTCTCTCTCTCTCTCTCTCTCTCTCTCTCTCTCTCTCTCTCTTTCTCTCTCTCTCTCCTCCCGTCCAGACGTATGTCGATCGTCCGAGCTGGCCTTCCTGCTGGAGCCCAGTGATGTGATCGCGGTGCGGGAGCGCCCCCTGATGCTGGACTGCAGGGTGCAGGGTGGCGAGGGGCCCATCATGGTGACATGGCGGAGGAACGGCGTGCCCGTGCCCACCGGCCCGCGGGTGCGCGTGCTGGCCAACGGGACGCTGCTCATCCAGAGCTTCCAGAAGCGGCGCGACGGCGCCGAGACCGACGCCGGAGAGTACGACTGCGCCGCGCAGAACCGCTACGGCATGCTGGTCAGCCGCAAGGCCAAGGTCCAGGTGGCATGTAAGTTACAATACAGGCTATATATGGGCATGTAAGTTACAATACAGGCCATATATGGGCATGTAAGTTACAATACAGGCTATATATGGGCATGGAAGTTACAATACAGTCTATATATGGGCATGTAAGTTACAATACAGGCTATATATGGGCATGGAAGTTATAATACAGTCTGTATATGGGCATGTAAGTTATAATATGGGGCGGCATAGCTCAGGGGTAGAGAAACCGTTATTAGAGCACGAAGGGTTCCCAAAGGGTTCCCAGTTCGACTCCGTGCTCCCCCTGAGTTAATGTCGAAGGGTCCTTGGGCAAGACTCTGAACCCCACATTGCTCCCGGTGAGCTGGTTGGTGCCTTGCATGGTTTCCTCCGCCACCGGTGTATGAATGTGTGCGTGAATGGGTGAATGTAATGCACAATCTCTGTACAGCGCTTTGGATAAAAGCGCTATATAAATGCACCATTTACCATTTACCATTTATAATACAGGATATATATGGGCATGTAAGTTACTATACAGGCTATATATATGGGCATGCCCATGTACAGGCACAATAAATGGTAAACGGTGCATTTATATAGCGCCTTTAAGGTGCTTTACAGAGAGTGTGCATTACATTCACCCATTCACACACACATTCATACACCAATGGCAGAGGAAACCATGCAAGGCACCAACCTGCTCACCGGGAGCAACTAGGGGTTCAGAGTCTTGCTCAAAGACTCTTCCACAGTAACTCTGGGGGAGCCCGGGATCGAACTGGGAACCCTTTGGTAACCCTCCACTCTACCTCTGAGCCACTGATGATGATGCCATCAGGGATTGCCATATATGGGCGGGCAGACAGACAGACAGACAGACATATATACAGATGTCTCCATATATGGGCAGAAAAGGAACACAGGCAGACAGACAGGCCAACAGACCACTGATTTAGAAGACATTTATAAAATCGGTAAAAAATATTCAAAGACAAAGACAAACTAAAATAGCAGATATACAAGCTCACAGCGCGGCACTCGGTGCCTCGAGATCTGCTATTTTTCAATAGCTAAAGCATAAAATAATGGTTAAAGTAATAACCGATGCCACTTACAGGCCAATTTGTGTTTGCATGCGACCTGACGGTCGCTTATCTCCCGATTAGGGAGTCTTACTGGTGTGTAATAATGCTTTCCAGGTCTAAATAGAAAAAGAGGTTGTGTTGCTGCAGTGAATGCCACCAAGTAGCCATGTGAGACCATGAGTGGTTGATGGAGTGCAGCTTGAAGCGCTATAGGGATTACACAATAAGGAGCGCTCATCAAACTGATTTAAAGCAGAGATAACTCTCTCCTCTGTGTCACAGCCGGACAGAGCTGTGTACGGCCTTATTCCCCCCTCCAGGCCTAGAGTTTATTTATAGCCACCTAGCACCGGCTTCATGCTACAAAGTCATAAAACAAGACAAAACGGCAAGCGGGGAGGCCTAAACCGCGGCTTTTGTTCTTCTCGTCGCTTTCGCTTTCTGGCGTTTTTTATATTGTTTTGCGTTACCTTGTTATTTTTTACTCCCGTTTGCAGCTCCCTGAGAGCGGACACGTGTAACCAAATGGACCCTTTCTGTTTGTGCTCTCGCAGAGTTAAATTAAAAATTAGGGGCGCCCGCTGGCCTGGTGGTCAAGGCGCATACCACATACTAGGCTATGATGCCTGCTGGCATCGGGAATCGATCTGGACAACCTTTGCCACATGTCATTCCCCATCTCTCTCCCCATTTCCTGTCAGTCTACTGTCCTATCAATAAAGGCATAAAAAGCCCAAAAACAAATCTTAAAAAAAAATAAAAAAAATAAAAAATAACTTTGGTTTGTTTGTTTTTCCAGTAAAAACGAAACACGTTATTGTTAAAAAGTCGAGTGTTTGTAACAGAAAATACATTTTCAGGTGGGTTACGACATTTCCCTTTTTTTTTTTTTATCCCACGATTTTGTAACCCATTTTTCACCCGGTGTCAATGATCTAATCCTGGGCGCTACACTCCCTCTGCCAACCTGGGGAGAGCAACAGACTGACCTCATGCTTCCTTTTCAATGCATGAGGAGTCCAAGTTGCTTCTTCTCACCTGACAGGGGGGAGTGGGTTACAACATTTCCACCAGTCAGAAAAAAAAGTGCTGACCTGAAAATGTATTTTTGTATTTGTTAAATAAAGAGCTTGAGAGACAGGAGGGGAGAGGGAGGGAGGGAGTGGGGGTGAAGTCATAAAAAGGGCAAGCGGGAGGCTGAGGAATGGTCTTTGTTGTGCGGGGGTCCATGGCTCTCGGCAGGTCTCCCTCCTCTCCTCTCCTCCCTGTCAAAACAAGCAGTAGTTTGGGGAGTTATAAATGCGAACACCTTCGCCCCGTACCTGGCAACCCCAGACCCCCTCTGACACGCTGTCCTCGCCCTCCTCTAGAGCAGTGCTTCTCAACCTTTTCAGGCCGCGAGGACCCCCAAAATAATCATATTTTAACTGGGGACCCCCCTACCCTGAAAAAGCACTAAGCGTTGAGGGATTACATTTTGTATTACACGGTTCTATTGTGAAAATAGCAGATCTACATGCTCACAAAGCCTCGCGTTGCGAGGCGTTGTGAGCATGTAGATCAGCTATTTTCAGAATTTCTGCCTCTAAAATTTGACAGTATGGCCAATGTTTAATTTGTCATTTTAGAGGTATTAAAAAGTTCTTAAATTGTCACTTTAGAAACGTACAGATACCCCTCTATACACTTAAACTTCATGTTGGTTTGTTTACTGTTGAGTGAGAAAACAATGTTGCACATTGAGTTAATCATCTGGGGACCCCCCCAGGTTCAGAACCACTGCTCTCGATCTGTGGTTCTCCACCTGGGGTACCCACATTATTTTTTGGGGGGGTCCCCAGATGATTAACTTAATGTGCAACATTGTTTTCTCACTCAAGGGTAAACAAACTAACATAAAGTTTAAGTGTATAGCACATTTCTAAAGGGACAGTTTAAGGACTTTGTAATACCTCTGAAATGACACACACACATCACACACACACACACACACACACACACACACACACACACACACACACACACACACACCCCCCGTATAACTGTATAAAAGCAGTGGTTTATGGGTAATCCAGACAATCTAAATGATGTGGGACCCTGGGTGGTGTTTGGCCAGTGCCAGAGCGTTGCCATGGTGACGTGTGTGTGTGTGTGTGTGTGTGTGTGTGTGTGTGTGTGTGTGTGTGTGTGTGTGTGTGTGTGTGTGTGTGTGTGTGTGTGTGTTTGGAGGGTGGGAGGGGCTGGTTATTGATTACGGCAATGAGCAGGTTATTAAGAATCCTGTGTGTGTGTGTGTGTGTGTGTGTGTGTGTGTGTGTGTGTGTGTGTGTGTGTGTGTGTGTGTGTGTGTGTGAGTGTGTGTGTTTGGGGGTGGGAGGGAGAGAAAGAGAGAGAGAGAGAGAGAGAGAGAGAGAGAGAGAGAGAGAGAGAGAGAGAGAGAGAGAATAGTCCATGGATGTATATTCACAAAAATGTTTGCATGTGTGTGTATGTATGGGAATGTGCACACACACACACACACACACACACACACACACACACACACACACACACACACACACACACACACACACACACACACACAGACACACAGGTACGCAGAATACCGATGAGTTCTAATGTTTTACATCATTAAATTCCTTGTCTTGTGTGTGTGTTCCTCTCTCCCCAGCTCTTCCTAAGTTCCATCGCCAGCCAGAGTCCATGTGGGTGGATGAGGGAGGCGTGGCACGCTTCCAGTGTCTGATCAACGGGGTCCCCGAGGCCCACATCACCTGGGAGAGAGACCACGTTCCCTTGAGCAACACAGACAACAGGTACACACACTGCTGGAGAGGAAACAACTATACTATCAAGTAGTGTTACTCAAGTACAATTGTTTGATTTGTTTAATTTCACTGGGTGGGCTTTTTCCAATTTCCAGTACCTTTACTTCTACTCCACTAGCGAGCTGTTGTGTGAAAGCCCTATCTATTTACTGTATGTGGAGTATTAAGGCCTGGACTTATTTTATACTTTAGCTATTGAAAAATAGCAGTTATACAAGCTCACAGTGCGGCACCGAGTGCCACGCTGCGAGCTTGTAGATCTGCTATTTTTGAAAAGTTGTGAAAATTTGTGAAAATCTTAAAAAAAAAAAGGTATTTTTAAAGCGAACATGCGTAAATCAAATTTTGCTTCTGTGGGGTACCTGGAACTAAATACTTTGAGATTGAGGTCAGTGGCCAAATACCTTTGGGCCTCCTTGATCTCCTCTGATGAAAGAAACATGAGTTTTTCAACAAAAACTTTTAGAAGAAATTTTTAGAATCGGGTCAATATATTCAAAGACTTGCACAAATTATCAAGATTTTTCAAAAAATAGCAGATCTACAAGCTCGAGCTTGTAGATTTTTGCTGTTTTTCAATAGCTAAAGCATAAAATAGCGGTTAAAGTGGTTCAAGTAGTCTAACAGGCCTGGAATTTCGTCATTTTAGGGGCAAGGCCACTTTAGCCTGGGGCCAGCCTATATACAATGCAGCTAACTAGTAACTGTGTATAGATATATATATATATGTTTTAACCATAGGTTTTAACATGTGTGGGGATGAAGTCTAGCTCCAGCCTTTGGTGTTGTCCATTTTTTGAGGACACAAAGGCCAAATGCCAGGGCAGGAAGGCCATCAAATAAAACAAGATTTTAGTCCATTGAATGATTTTGTTGAATTTAAGGGTTAGGGATGATAACCTAATCTGCAGTGAAATAGGTAAATTATGGTATTTACAATCTGATCCATGCTGGTTACACATCTTCATTCAGAAACATTGCCATTCAGAAGATTGACTTCCATTAGCCCTGCACCAATCAAAGTCAATGGATTGGTTTAAAGATGGGGACTCGGGAGAGATTTCAGAATCTCACAACAAAAGACACTGGTGTCTACATGACAAGAAAGAGACACTAGTGTCTGTCCAGTCTAGTCTCTACATATTGACAACAAGAAAGAGACAGAGGAGGAAGTGGTATAGTCAGCTGGGGCATTAAGGCCACAGTGGCCTCAAGTCATGCCATTTTTTTGAGGGGCACAAGGCCAAACTGAGGGGCAACGGCGTCCATGGCCTTCATGGCCTCCATGAAATTCCTGCCCTGAGTCTAACGCAACATGGGTGCGTGGATTTTACAGCAGACAGGCGCTCACTAACGTGTCCTATTGTGTTCATCAGGTTCACTCTGCTGCCCATGGGGGTCCTCCAGGTGACGGGCGTGAGGCAGGGGGACGCCGGCGTCTACCGCTGCGCCGCCGCCAACATCGCCAACACGCGCTACAGCCACGAAGCCCTGCTCAACGTCACCGGTACAAACCAACCTCCGCCATGCAGCTCCACCGGGCATGACACCATATGTGGATATTAACACATCACTAAAAACCCCAGGACGAAAATCCACTCGTCCTTGACAATTCACCCTCCTGGCCCCCAAACTGTGGAATAAACTCCCTGTCGCACTCAGAACCACAGACTCACTCCCTAGCTTCAGCCGTGGATTGAACACTCACCTCTTCAGACTCCACCTAAACCCATAGCACTTACCTTAGCACTTGCATACCCCCCAATGACCATACAATGCCCTGTCAAGTATGTATGAAGTTATGTTCAATCTGTGCCATATGGAAACAGATCTTCCTCTGTGACATCATAGGGGAAAGACTTACATACCGTACTTACCTAACATAACAGACATGTAAAGTGCTATAAAGGTGCTGTGGAAGGGGGAAAAAATGTATTTACAGTGGTAAGCTGAGCTTTAGTTTAACCCTGGTCGTCCCAGAGACTTAACACTAGGGCTGTTAACATTCCTCTGAAATTAAATTAGAATATTTACCTGAATATCGAATTCGAATATATAAATGTGTTCCTCATATTCAAGGAATATTTTAAATTAAAATATTGGTTTACCAGCCCTACTTAACACGTTGTCTCTTCTCTTCCTGGCTTGTCCCCCTCCCAGGCGGGGCTCCCAGGATCTACAGGGAGCCAGTCATTCTGTCTGGACCCCAGAACATCACCATCACGGTGCACCAGACGGCCATCCTGGAGTGCATCGCCACGGGAAACCCCCGGCCCATCGTCTCCTGGAGCAGGCTGGGTAGGACCATCACCACACCACCACTGGAATGCGCTGTGTTGCGTTACGACTTGAACCGCTTTAACCATTATCTTATGCTCTAGCTCAGGGCTAGGCAACCTTAGGCAGGGTGCCAACATTGGCACAGGGGAGGATGATCACTGGCACACTGGCAGAAGTGTGAGATTCAACAAAAGTTTAGACAGTTAAATTAAGTCCACTGACTCCACTCACATCTATATACAAATTCCATCCTGCACATAATTCTACATTCATTCAAACTAATAAGTTTGACTGGGGAGGGGTTCTGGGATGTGGGTTATTGCTCTGAGTCTGATGATCATTACATCCTGAAAATATTTATATAAGAAGAAAGAAATTAAGGTTATATTATGTAGGCCTATAGCCTATGGACAATCAAAATCAGTTGGAAATATAACATTTTGATGTTGTGTCACTGGTGTCATAATTAAAGTTAATGTTGATATGGCACACTGACTATAAAGACAATGAAAACATGGCACTTCATGTCAAAAAGGTTGCTGAACCCTGCTCTAGCTATTAACACTTTGAATGCCATAGTTTTGCCATAACGAATGTAGATTAGCTGCCAAGGCTTTTTCCTAAACAACCTACGTCATGTGGTAGTCATCAGGCGGACAACAGGCTTGCCAGAAAGACCCAACTGGAAACAGAACTCAGAAATGTTTAAAAACTGTTTAAATTGGTATAATCGTTTTGTTTCTTTTGGTATAATAATGGTTTGGTATGTTGATCTTTTTATTTTAACTCGTACCGTGACAAGCGATAATAAACTAATTGATTTGCATTATAACGAAGATATCGTTACGTTACGTCATGCCACCCCTAGACCGGATAAAACGAATACCAGGCTTTCCTCCTGGTGACGAAAGGTTATCTTGCCAATGGCAGGACGTGTGAAGTTTTGAAATAGTTATTTTGTCTTCGTCAGTGAAAAAAGGTAGTCGTCATTTTTTCGTCATAGTTGTGGTCAGGCACTTGCACACATAGACATCAAAGGGGGCTTGAGCCCCTGCCCTTTTATCCATCTTTAAAAAGTGCCCTCTCCAGACCATGAATGCCGTTTTTACTATGGTGAAAGAAATGTAAATGCTCTCTTTCCATGCCATACCTGAAGGCAGCATTCAAGATAATTGCCTTGTCCAAACTCTGCTGAACTTGAATGCAGCATCTCATGTTGAAAGAATTGTCCTCTCTGTGTAGAAATCCATGCCGTTACGCCACATCTCCAGTATCCAGTACTTGATTTATGCTTGCATAGTTCAGTGTGGTATCAAGCAGCCCGCTATTTTCGATATTTTCACCAAACAGCCCTTTGAAATTTCAGCCCCTGCCTCTCTTAACATTCTGTAGTCGACGAAATTAACATCAACGTGTGTGTGTGTGTGTGTGTGTGTGTGTGTGTGTGTGTGTGTGTGTGTGTGTGTGTGTGTGTGTGTGTGTGTGTGTGTGTGTGTGTGCAGACGGGCGCTCCATCGGCGTGGAGGGCATCCAGGTCCTGGGCACGGGGAACCTGATGATCCAGGATGTGTCCCTGCAGCATTCAGGCGTGTACGTGTGCGCCGCCAACCGACCCGGAACCAGGATGAGACGCACAGCTCTGGGGCGCCTGGTGGTCCAATGTGAGTCACACAACCATACAATTATCATACCTAAAAGAGCTGAGTGTAGGGCTGTCACAATTATTACACAATCGTCTAATCGTGATTTTTTTTTTAAATAATCGTGATTATTTTTCATAATCGTCATAATCTTTCCATGTTGAAAAATGTTCCTATATTTAAAAATGAAGTCAAAAAATAGTGGAAATAGCAGATCTACAAGCTCACAACGCGTCGCATCGCGACGCGTTGTGAGCTTGTAGATCGGCTATTTCCACTATCAATGTTCTTTTTTTTAGTATAAAGTTGTCAAATATGTCAGTAATTTCTTTGTATATTTAGGTTATGTATCATATCTACCATGTGTAACTTCAAAGCCTAAAAGCCAAACAGAAATGTAATTGTCAACAACAAAAACACAATTAAATCGTTAATCGTAATTATTTGAGTGACAATTAATCGTCATGTAAAATGTCATATCGTGACAGCCGTAGCTGAGTGGACACCTTTCATACACTCTGGGATGAGGGGAGAGTGTTTTTTTGCAGGTCTTTCAGTGCGAGTGTATCAAAAATGCAACTGGGTTAAGGCAGCGGAAGCTTGTGATTGGCTGCCCCTTAACCCTAATAGTTGGGGGCGAATGCGATACTTCCGTGACCGCGAGAGCAAAGGTCCGTTTCTCAGTGGTTTTGTCAACTATGAAGGTTAAATAACAAATTGAGCTCCCATGCCCCTCGCAAAAATGCGGCCAACTATGGTTTAGTGATGAGTCATCACTTTTCACAGTCTTTTGGGGTCAGTTTTTTAGCCCAAGGAATGTTTTTCATCCAAAACAAATGCTTGCAATGGATTCAGAATAATTACAAAACCCTAGTTTGACCCTCACATCCCACTTAAAGCAGATTTTTTGGGAGTCATTTTTTCCTTTATAGTATGGTGTATAGTAAGTGAATGAGACTGAAAATTACCCTAGCTGTCAAACATTTTGCTCACATTTTTGCGAGGGACATGGGAGCTCAATTTGTTATTTAACCTTCATAGTTGACAAAACCACTGAGAAACTGACCTTTGCTCTCGTGGTCAGGGAAGTATCGGATTCGCCCCAACTATAACCCTAACCTCAGTAAAACTAACGCTGGTGGATGCTAACCTGGTGATGCTGGTGAAGGCTAACCTGGTGAAATGCTAACCTGCCAATGCTGGTGAATGCTAACCTGAATGTTAAACTGGTCGGACCAACGGTGCTTAACCCAGTTGCTTTTTTTATACACTCAGACTGAAAGACCTGCAAAAAACACACTCCTGGGATGATGTCACAATGCCTACAGTGTTCCTCATAGATGTTATAAGACTGATACTCTGTTATCAATGTTGCCAAACGTGTGTCTGGCCCCATTTTTGGAGTGATTGGAATGGCTGTAGATCTTACTGTGTAGAACCTGGATTAATTGTGTGTGTGTGTGTGTGTGTGTGTGTGTGTGTGTGTGTGTGTGTGTGTGTGTGTGTGTGTGTGTGTGTGTGTGTTTGTGTGTGTGTGTGTGTGTGTGTGTGTGTGTGTGTGTGTGTGTGTGTGTGTGTGTGTGTGTGTGTGTGTGTGTGCATTTATTGCTATGCTTGTGAGAGCCCAAATTATAGTAGGATTTGAGAAACAGACATTTGTGGGGACCCTTTTTTTTTTGATTGGCTCACAATTAGGAAAGAAAGATTGCAGTTGGAGTTAGGGTTAGGCATTTTGAAGAGTTTGGGTTGGAGTTGTGCATGATTTATTTGCAGTTGCACTCCAGTTGCACAGAAGACACTGCTATGTGGGTTAGAAATGGTCCCAAAAGAAGGGTGAAAATGGCATTCATAAGGGTGACATCCTAACATGCTGATGTCCTCCCAAAGATAGTGTGTGTGTGTGTGTGTGTGTGTGTGTGTGTGTGTGTGTGTGTGTGTGTGTGTGTGTGTGTGTGTGTGTGTGTGTGTGTGTGTGTGTGTGTGTGCGCGCGTGTGCCATCCATCAGTCAGCAGTGTGTCCATACACTCTGTACGGCTGGTATTTCAGGCTGTCATTCATTACAGCCTCAGATTTAATTGGCCCTCAGCCAGGGTCCAGCTCATTAACCACGGACGGTGGCCTTGGAGGGTCACGTCACCCTCGTCGGCGTGAATGGGACGAGGCAGCAAACACCTCTCCACGGGCATGAATAAATAAACGACCACGTGAATGATTCCATTATGACAGTGGTGGGAAAAGTACTCAAATGTAAAAGCATCAAAGACTGTACTGCGAGGCGTTGTGAGCTTGTAGATCGGCTAATTTCGGCAAAGAGGTTTGGTGTAGAGGGGAAAAAGAGCAGACTAAGTACAGAGTGAAAGGTCAAGTTTACTAGGACGGTTCAAGTGGTTGAATATCTGAAAACACAAATTGACATGAATCCAAAATACACTGATGATTGTGCTGTCAAACGATGGAATCTATGAAAATGTTGTGGGGGTCCCTGCTTCATCTCTCTCAACTAAGGGGTCCTTGGCCTGAAAATGTTGAAGACCCCTGGGGTAGGCTATTATTATCATACTCAATCATTGTCAATACTTTTAACTAGTTCAATTCAATGTTTATAAACGACCTTTTACTTTCACTTTTTCAATGTTCGAAGAAGCAAAAAAGAACGAACGAAATCGCCGATGGCAATTATTTCGTATGCCTATTAATCGTCGCCTCAAACGCTGTCACCGTGACGGTACCGTCCTTCCAACGTCGCATCGATGCGAGGGGATCAGTCGATGCTATCAGATTGATTAGTGGGGTGGGGGTGGGTGGGGGTGGGGAAGGGACACACCATTAATAATATTCATTCACTTATCGATCCTCTACTGCTCTCTTTTTGGAACAAAGAGCTTGTTCTCCTCTCCGCATGATGACCTGGCCAATTAACCTATAGCCATATCAGTGCTGCTCCAACCTTTTACATTTCTAGGACATGCATACGTCTGAGAGTGTACAAATGTACAGAGTTTGTACTGCGCAAACTATATGGCGATGATACACAATATAGAGCTATTTGACACTGTTACTGAACAAACACTCAATAGCAGGGGTCTTCAATGTTTTCAGGGTCCCCTTAGTTGATAGAGAGATGAAGCAGGGACCCCCACAACCTGTACATAGATTCCATATAGTTTCGTTGACAGCACAATCATCAGTGTATTTTGGATTCATGTCGATATGTGTTTACAGATATTTAACCACTTGATCTGTCAATACTTCTCCCCCCTACTCTCTCTGCAGAAAATAGCTAATCTACAAGATCGTAGTAGCTTGTAGATCTGCTATTTTTGGCTGAAGTTCTCAGAATCTGGTTAAGAATCTGGCTATATAATGCAGATTTTTTTTTTTTTTTTTTTTTATCACACAAAGATTTGGAGGACCCCCTGTAGTAACTCTGGGGACCCCCTAGGGGTCCCGGTCCCCCTGCTCTATAGCAATGATTACTATCATAATATACATCTATTGCACTGTTACTGAACAAACACTCGCAATGATTACTGTTACAATATAGAGCTATTTAACACTGTTACTGAACAAACACTCTATAGCAATGATTACTGTCACAATATAGAGCTATTTAACGCTGTTACTGAACACTCTATAGCAATGATTACTATCACAGTATAGAGCTATTTAACACTGTTACAGAACAAACACTTATTACAGAACTGTAACTTCATAACAAAAGCATGTGTTACACATCATTCTCAACCAAATGAAGCATTGCAGTATGGTACTACAGAGCAGGCAGGCTCAGTAAGCAGTGACATAAGCCAGTGTATTGTTATAGTATTGATTTGTTGACAGCATATAATAAGTCATGTTCAAAGTGGACACCATGGCCCCCTGTGGGCTGACACCAGTGGGTTCTCAAATGGGGGTTATGTGCACCCCCTAGGGATATAAGGGGGTACTGCATGGGATATGTGAGAGAAAGTGGACAATCAGATAATTCATTGTGTTTAATTAAAAGAGCACAACTGTTATTGAATAGAGAGCGATGCTTCCATTATGTTTTGCCACATACATCTGCTCCAAGGGGCACAAATTGCAACTCTTTCACTGCATTTCTTGTTTGTAATACTGTTGTCATGTGTTCATTCTATACATGTATGTTCTCTTAAGCTAAACATTCATTCATTCATTCATTCAGTTCGTTTTATTTTTCAGCACTTTTGGACAGTTCAATACAAGTACATATCTGTTATCAGTGCATCTGCATAGTTTCAAGAAAGAAAGAAAGAAAGAAAGAAAGAAAGAAAGAAAGAAAGTTATTTCAAGGCACAGATAGTGCAGTGCATTTGACACGAAAAAGGGTCCAAGGTGCCAAAAAAAGTGAATTGGGAGAAGCATAATGCTTAAAGCATTGCGGTCAGGTAAAGGGGGTACAAGGGTAAGGGTACCAGGAGCCTACAGTAGACAGTTAGAGACCCATCCATCTTTCCATGATATGGGTCTTATAACTGTTTGTCAGTTTATGTGTGAACTTGTAATCTGTCTCTGAACACAGAACCACTTGGGAAGTTCTTTCCTCAAAGCAGGGTCCTTGAAGGGGGTCCCCCCAACTAAACGATCGATCATTCAGAGAGTGTACAAATGGAACCAAATGGACCCTTACGGTTCTGTAACTCTGAGAGTGTACACATGGACAATAAGGGTCCATTTAATTTGGTTCCATTTGTACACTGTCAGAGTGGCCTAATGCATAGTAAACACATGGAACTGACCGACTGTCCGTCCGTCTGTCTCTCCGTCTGTCTGTCTCTCTGGGTCCATGTTCATGGTCAGCTTGAAGGGACAAAAGAGGACAAGGGCAGTGTGTGTGTGTGTGTGTGTGTGTGTGTGTGTGTGTGTGTGTGTGTGTGTGTGTGTGTGTGTGTGTGTGTGTGTGTGTGCGCGCCTCGGACAATAGGAGTGCGCAGGGTGTGCGTCTTTAAAGGTCGGGAGGGGGAGGTCAAGGGATGACCCCTGACCTATCACCCCTGACCTCCACCTTCAGAAGGACCTGGCAGTGGGAGGGGGGGGGGGGGGGGGGCTTTGGGGGCGGAGCTATCTGGGTGTGATTGATGGGCTCCCGGAGGAAGGAAGCGAACGGCCGAACGAACGGTGCGTGACCCGGTGGGGGTGGGGCCTCCGCACAGCTGGTGGTCAGCGCGGTGTGTGTGTGTGTGTGTGTGTGTGTGTGTGTGTGTGTGTGTGTGTGTGTGTGTGTGTGTGTGTGTGTGTGTGAATACTGAAAGAGATCTTATGAATATCAGCTCATATATGCCTCATATAATAAGAAGGATTTAGAAGACATTTATAGAATATAGCAATGATTACTGTCACAATATAGAGCTATTTAACACTGTTACTGAACAAACACTCTTTAGCAATGATTACTATCACAATATAGAGCTATTTAACCCTGTTACTGAACAAACACTCTATAGCAATGATTACTATCACAATATAGAGCTATTTAACACTGTTACTGAACAAACACTCTATAGCAATGATTACTATCACAATATAGAGCTATTTAACACTGTTACTGAACAAACACTCTATAGCAATGATTACTATCACAATACAGAGCTATTTAACACTGTTACTGAACAAACACTATAGCAATGATTACTATCACAATATAGAGCTATTTAACACTGTTACCGAACAAACACTCTATAGCAATGATTACTATCACAATATAGAGCTATTTAACACTGTTACCGAACAAACACTCTATAGCAATGATTACTATCACAATATAGAGCTATTTAACACTGTTACCGAACAAACACTCTATAGCAATGATTACTGTCACAATATAGAGCTATTTAACACTGTTACCGAACAAACACTCTATAGCAATGATTACTGTCACAATATAGTGCTATACTTTACCGTTACTGAACAAACATACAAGCTCACAACGTGAGCATGTAGATCGGCTTTCTGAAGTATTTTAAAATGTTTTTCAAAATAGTAAAAAGAAAAGCAAAGAAGTTTAGGGATAAGGGGTAAATGTAGATGACAATGCCTGCATGCACATTATATCTGTACGTAACTAGTGACATTATAACATATCTGTACGTAACTAGTGACATTGTAACATATCTGCACGTAACTAGTGACATTATAACATAAGATTACAAGACATAATATTGTTGGGGAAAAAAACCTTGTGTTTCCTTATTTCAACTTCTCATTTATGTTTTCCGTAGATTAACGCACTATAGGCTACTACATCATAGATGAGTCTTGCACGGAAGTAGTGAAAATAGCCTATCTGCAAGCGCACTTTCACTACTTTGAAAAGGCTTTTAAAACAATACTAAAAAAGCAACGGTTTTGGACATGATACAAGGTTTGTATGTCCCCAGCAGCGATGCTATACTTTGGTTTTTTGGTTGTATTTGAATGTGAAAGCAGATGGTGCAGAGAGACAGGGGCCATACCGTCCGTCCGTCCGTCCGTCCGTCCGTCCGTCCGTCCGGGGCCTCACAAAACAAAGCCCCGGTCGGACGGTGATCTAATGAACGGATGACCTCTGGTGAAACTCAAGGTCAAGCCGCGTTTGCCTATAGCCAAGAGAATAGCTGATCGATACGCGGTATGGATCGGTGGACAAATGGACGGGGGGGCTTGACAGCTTAAATCTTCACGCCGCGAGGACAGATGAAGGGGTGGACAGTCTCCCGCGTGCGTGACATGCACACACACACACACACACACACACACACACACACACACACACACACACACACACACACACACACACACACACACACGTGCAGGGCGTGATTTAATTATCCATCTGGCTGTCCCCCAGTGTGTCAGTGACAGATAAAGAAACCTTGAACTTGCGTTGTTCTGGATTGAGCAGTGCGGTCGGCTTCTTCCGTCTACTCATCTAAAAAATACAACAACTCTAGTTTAAATCCTATTCTAGAGTTGAATTGAAAAAAAGTATAGCCTATATAAAAGTTACAAGACAGAAGATTAAATCATTTGAGCTTTGGATCAGCGGTGAGAGATGGACTGAAGCAGTGCATGACAGTGACATTTTACAAAGTAGGCATTTGAAACTATAGGATAGCAAGTAAACAATGAACTTAGCATCGGTCTAAACAACATGCTGTCTAAATAACACAAATATTTCAAACTCTAGGATAGCAGGTAAACAATGAATCTAAACAACATGCTAAGTATCTAAGTAACACGAATATTTCAAACTGTAGGATAGCAGATAGGCTATAATGACGAATCTGCCTAAACAAGATGGTATCTAAATAACATTTTGCACATGTGTGGTCAAGCAAAAACGAATGTAAACAGCAAAATCTAAATAACCGACATCTATCTAAACAGTAATTTAGCAAACTAGCATTAAATCTAGCAGTGGGGAAATGCATGGAAGCTGGTTACAACTGTTTGAAAAGACCAGTGTGAAATATAAAGGACCCCTATAATAAAATGATAATAATAACTGGTCGAAATAACTAACAAGCACATAGATATTTTCCTCCAAATCTGCATGATGTTCTGATAGGATAATGGTCAAGTCCAAGTGAATCCCAGACACATGATGGATGACCCTCTACTCCCCCTCTAACAGCACTGCTGTTCCTGCAGCCAGGCTGCATGTGGCTCTAGTAACCTCTGACCTGCTCTGTTCTTGCCTCAGCCACTTAAAAAAAACCCCAGCATCCATATTATTCTGGTGGGAACATTATTATCTCCCCCCATGCACCACCAAAAGAAATGGTACACCTACAAGCCCGTTTTAGCACCCTCTAGTGGACGAACAGTGTTAAGCACACAGACTGACCAGTGTGTCATCATTCCCAATACAATTTACAATTTACAATTTAGGCATTTAGCAGACGCTTTTAATCCAAAGTGACTTAATAAGCAGGTAATACATCAATATAGTAAGCAAGATAACATGTCAGTACATCAACAACAATAGCTAATAGTTGTTTGCATGGCTTTGTGGCTCTGTCGAGCTATCAAGGCCATTATTACTGTTAGTGCGGGCTGTTTCCTCCTTCCATTTTTTTATCAAACTAGCAAAATGTCTTTCTATAAGCATCAGGCAAAACCTATTTCACAAAATAATAAATAAGATGCTGTAGGCCTATGTGTGGTCATGTAGATAAACCTTCGCTCGTCATGATTTCATGCATCAAAACTTGCAGCTTTATCGCCACATCACAGGTTTAAAGGTCTAAAGAGGTGCGTGAAATTATTTCCATGCAAGTTCCTCGAGTTGCAGTTTTTTAAAACTATATATATATTTATATATTTGTTTTGAAAAGGGAAGAAGTACGAGGCAGTTAAACCAGTAAAGCTGAAAGCAAGGAGCCAGGAATAGATGTGTGGATGTGTGGGATCTGTAGGAGGAGCCAAGCAGTTTGGGGAATACGGACAGAAATCCATGAACATTGATTTATTTATCTTCCCATTGAAACGGGTCTTCTCATTGACACTTTCACCCCTCTGGCTTAACCCCCACCCTCACCCCCAACCCACCCCCTCTCCTCTCCTCTCTCCTCTCCTCATCTTTTACTTTTTATTAATTTATTATTTCTCTCTTTTCCTTTCCTCCTCTCCTCTCCTCTCGATCGTGTTCATTGAAAAAAGAAAGCATCTATTATTTCTCCTCACCTCTCCAAAAATAGCATAGCAGAGACCGCCGCCAAGTATAAGAACGGAGGCTTTAGCACAGCCTCTCCTGGCCAGGGGTTGATGATGGGTGAGGGGTTCAGGGATGGGGAGCGGGGAGTGGGGAAGGGTTGGACCTAAGGGTCAAATAGATCAATGAGATGCGTTGGGGGGGTTGGGATAGGGATTACGCCAGTGCTATACGTATATATCTATACCACATATATGCATGTCCATTGTGTGAGTTGTAAGCGCTGTGTCACGCGGAACGGACGACCCCGACAATCTGCCCCCCGCCACGGCCGGACGGCTGGCTGGATGGCTGGCTTTCTGCCGTGTGTGTGTGTGTGTGTGTGTGTGTGTGTGTGTGTGTGTGTGTGTGTGTGTGTGTGTGTGTGTGTGTGTGTGTGTGTGTGTGTGTGTGTGTGTGTGTGTGTGTGTGTGTGTGTGTGTGTGAGAGAGAGAGAGAGAGAGAGAGAGAGAGAGAGAGATGTTAGTTGCTCACAGCAGTTTCCTCAGGGAGCTAAAGATGGTGGAGTTGGTATCTCTTTGCTTCAAACAAACAAACAAAAAAGTCCAAACCACCATATTGCGATTGCTATAGAGCAGTGGCATATTCAGAGGTAGGCGGAGTAGGCTGCCGCCATGTGTTAAACCTTGTGTGATCTGATCCAGCCTAAATTAGTATTTTTCAAATCGACTGAAAAACTCTCCATTTCCATTGTGTAAAGTCCTGACTGGACAGTATAATATGGAGAGGGCCTTGAAAACAGCCCAGCTCCCGAAGAAATGTTGCTTAACCAGTTCCTTGTCCAATCACGGGTAGGCGGCCAATTAATCAACTCGCTCATAGGGATGCAAATCTTTGCTATTGTTTTCAAGGGGTGATAGGGTCGGGGGGGTTGGGCCATCAACTGGCTGTACCTGCAAATTACTGTATATTTCAGGGGCTGGCATTTTGGCTGGCATTTTGCCTACCCTGAATCTCATTCATGAATATAGGCTACTGCTATAGAGTGTTTGTTCAGTAACAGTGTTAAATGACAACTTCGTTTTTTTTTACAACAAGGGTTCATATTTGAGATTGTAATGTCCGTCTGTCTTTCAGTGTTATATGAGATACATAACGTGGTTTCTGTGTAAATAAGCCAAAAAGCTTGCTAGGATCTCCTTTTAGTTGACCTTGTACCAGTGATTTGGACTGTCATGAAACTGTACTGTTTCCTATGCTACCTTCTATTATATTCTTCTTCTTCTTCAACCTAACCTCAAAACCACCTCAAAACCACGTCCACAAAAAAAAAGGTTTATTGCATGGTGTTAAAGGCCCACTTCACCTCTGGGACAACCCTATCTTATTTTATTGTTGTTTGGGACATGATCAACACAATCCTGAGTTATTTTTTGTGTTCAATCTGTGTTTTTAGATATTTTAGTATTTCAGCATGTACTAGTGATGCATTTTGCATCATCAGTGATGCGTTTTGCATCATATGATGCATTTTGCATCACTAGTACATGCTGAAATACTAAAATATCTCAAGAAACAGATTGAACACAAAAAATAACTCAGGATTGTGTTGATCGTGTCCCAAACAACAATAAAATAAGATAGGGTTGTCCCAGAGGCGAAGTGGCCCTTTAACATGACTCAATATGTCTGTCTCTCTCTCTCTCCTCAGCACCACCTGAGTTCGTCCAGTGGCCGCAGTCTGTCTCCAAGCCAGCGGGGGGCAGTGCAGTGTTCACCTGCGTGGCCCAGGGCACCCCCGAACCCCACCTGATCTGGCTGAAGAACGGCAAGGTGCTGACGCCCGGAGACAACGTCAAGCTGACCAACAACAACAGGTACAACACACACTGTACCCCTACATCAGTGGTTCTCACACTTTCAAGATAGCAAGGCCATTTGGCCTTTGGCAGAAAGGCCAAATGCAAGGCCATCAAATAAAACTAGATTTTAGTCCATTAAAAGAATTTGTTGAATTTAAGGGTTAACCCTCTAAGGCCCGCATTAAGAAATACTTGAAATAAAAAATTGAAAAAAATCAGATGGTGTTGTAGGAGTCCTATTAAGAGGAAAATGTAATGTTTTTTTCAAAAAAATGTTTTTGTAAGATTTTATAGCCATAAATCAAAAATCATAAATCATGCTCTAATTTACATATGGGGGATATTTTTCACAATAACAACATATGTACATGTTCTAGACATTCTAATGATCACCAAAAAAAATAGTACAGGCATTTTACTTATGTTTTTGTGAGGTATAGCCTCCATGAAAAAGTGAGATGTTGTTTGTCAAAACTCTGGAATTTCAGCGGGTGTGGCGGGTGTGAATGTCAGCCCCTGTGGGGGGTATTTATATGCAAATATTGTGGCCAATGGCATTGTAATACTAAACAATAGAATCCAATGGTGGTGTTTAGGTGGTAGGGGGAGCTAAAATAAAATGATTTAAACCTTTTTTTGGATAAAATACAAACGTTGTAATATTACAACCGTGGGCCTTAGATGATAACCTAATCTGCAGTGAAATAGATAAATGATGGTATTTACAATCTTATCCATGCTCAGCCCTGCGCCAATCAAAGTCACTGGATTGGTTTAAAGATGGGGACTCGGGGGAGTTAAGATTTTCTCAACAAACAAAAAAACAGTGGTGTCTACATGACCAGAAAGAGACAGAGGAGAAAGTGGTACAGTCAGCTGGGGTATTAAGGCCACTGTGGCCTCAGGTCATGCCATTTCTTTTGGATGGCCAAACTGAGGGGTAACGGCCTTCATGGCCTCCCTGAAATTCCTGCCCTGATTCTAGATATGGCTTAAGTGGTTCATGTAATCTTCATTTTGGTGTTGGAGTACAAGAAAAAAGCACATAGTTTGTCTTGGAAATGTAGTGGAGTGAAAGTCAAAAGTATATATTTTTTGTTTTACTTTACTCAGTTAGTCTGTTAGTTATTGTCCACCACTGCTAAGCCAGTACATGTATATGGACTCAAACACCACAAGCATAATTAACACCCTGCACAGTGCACAGCACATCCAATCTCTGCACTTCATGCTTAATGCCACAGGGTGGCAGTGCTGTGTCAGTGTAGATGTTAATGGTGATCAGAATTGTGAAGGGCTGTTGGTGATATTCTGAACTTTGACAGATAAAGCAATTTGTTTAAAGAAAAACTAGTTAGACACATTTTCTAAGAAAGAAAAAAATAACGTTTTTTTTAGCTGCAATATCACTTCAACTCTCCGTATTTGATCAAAACTGACCTGTAAAGAGAGCATTTGGTAAGTTTCGATACACAAATAGTTTCACCAAAAAGAAAAAAAGCAGATCTACAAGCTCACAACAGCTATATCTCTCTAGCCCAGTGTTTCTCAAATTGTGGTACATGTATCCTTAGGGGTACTCCAGGGGGTACAGGAAAAAATAAGAAGATGTATTTCACTCTTATAAATGACTAAACATTGACGGTCTTTGTGTGAACCTACTCATCTGTAAATTGTTAAACCATCAGTCAAATAAGTTGACTAGTACAACTGTTATTGAATAGAAAGCAATGTTTATTTGCCATTATGCTGTTTTATTTTTGACATATTGGCATTGGAACTGGACTTTTGCTGAGCTTTTAGTGAGCAAAATGCTGTAGTCAGAGGAATGGGGTACTTGGCTTCAGGAATCAGCATAAGGGGGTACAGAAGCCAAAAAAGTTTGAGAACCACTAGCACACAGAGGCACAGTGTTTCTCAAAGTGGATTCTAGGGACTCTGTGGGTTCCGTTAGGGGGGGGGTCTAAATTGACCCATACAAGTTTGCAACTATGACAGCGTACAAATGGAACCAAATGAACCCTAACAGGTCCGTTTGGTACTGGGAGTCTGGTGTAACGCACAGGTCCTGGACCTGGTTAGAGCAGGAGTGGACCTGGTGAGACGTAGGAGGGGGCAATCCACAGAGCCTAGTCCTTGGCTTCCACAAGCCAGATTTCCTCTCCCAGTCTCGGGAGAGTAGTTCCGGAGCGGTGGAGTGAATGGTCCTGTCTTTCCCTAATGGGACTGATCGTGGGTAGCTACTGGGACATTAATCTGAGCTGGGACAATACCGGTTGTAGAGCCATGTGCAATCCCTCAAAACATTGAGAACAGAAACCAAACAACAACACTACAACTATCTACAGCACATGTGTCAAGGTGAATCCTACCAGACTACTGGGACGTAAGTCGGGACTTGATCAACCCCGGCTGGGTCACCTGGATGAGGGTTATGATGTTGCGAGACCCGAAACCCTGATGAGTTCAGGCTATGACTGAGGATACATCCCAGGTGCATCCATGTGATGTTTTTTCGTCATTTGTACACTGTCAGTTAAGGGAAGACCTTGAAATGTGAAAGTTTGAGAAACACTGATCTAGCCTATATCATCAGAAGGCATTCATATCGTCCCGTTCCTAAATAAACCGCTAACTAACCGCTTTCTGTCCGGCGCACGCAGCACTCTGGCGGTGACGCGCATCAGCTCAGTGGACGAGGCCATCTACCAGTGCATCGCCGAGAACAGCGCGGGCACCAACCAGGCCAGCGCCCGCCTGGCCGTGGCCGTGGCCACCGACCTGCCCGCCCCCCCGCAGGGCCTGGCCGCCGGCCCGCTCTCCCCCAGCGCCCTGCACGTCACCTGGACCCAGCCGCCCCCCGAGGTCACCCACGGCATCATCGGATACGTCCTGCACTTCCGCAAGATCGGAGGTGGGTCCACGAGGGGTTATTTTATTAATTGTTTTGGGATAGTTTGTAATGTCCCTCCCTCTTGATTAAGCCATTAAGACCTGGATTTATATTACACTTTAGCTATTGAAAAACATCACATATACAAGCTCTACAGCAGATCTACAAGCTAGTGTCGCGCTGCGAGCTTGTAGATCTGCTATTTGTTTTTAAGTTGTGAACATTTTTGCAATCTTTGAATATATCTTATTTTAATGCGAGCAAGTGAGAGATATTTGTTGATATTAAAAAAAAAGTTCTGGTTACCTCAGAAATCGGAGCAGTGTGTGTGCATGTGCATGTGCATGTGCATGTGCATGTGCATGTGCATGTGCATGTGCATGTGCTTGCGTTTTACAAATGTCTATACAAATATAGCAATGGTTTTTATGGTTCAAAACAGACGAAGGCTTGCAGTTAAAAATGTCAAATGAATGGCATTCATAAAATCGTGGTCCTAAAATGTTAATGTCCTCACAAGCAAGTATAGTAACACAGACGTGTGTGTTTCAGAGCCGGACAGCCGCGAGCTCCAGGAAGCGGTCAGCAAGAGCACGTTTCAGCACGACTTCAGCAGCCTGGACCCTGCCACCACCTACTGCATCTACCTGAAGGCCTACAGCCCTGTGGGGGCCAGCCTGCAGAGCAGCACTGTGGTGGTCACAACACTAGGGGGCGGTAAGACACTCATAGAGATTATTATAGAATCTATAATAGATAGATAGAGCAGCACTGTGGTGGTCACCACACTAGGGGGAGGTATGGAGCAACAAATACCACCTCATCACTTGTGCCAGTGGGGTTCCAAATGGACTTACAAAGGGTCATTCATACTCTGCAGTCTGCAGAAGGTGAAGATCAGTTGTTTTCTAAAGTCTCACTTCACCCTGACTTCACCCTAGTATGACTTTAGAAAACAACACTGCGGTGAACTTCTCTTCACCTTCTCTGGAGTATGAATGAGCCTTAAGAGTCTGTAACTCTGACAGTGTAGGAATGGAACCAAATGGACCCTTATGGGTCTGTAACTCTGAGCTTGTACATATGGAACCAAATGGACCCACGTTGTTTCTTTTTTAATTTTATTTTGTCACATTCATCTGACTCGCATTCATCTGTCCCACAAGTATAGCAGAATATGACAAAATAGACGTTGTGAGGACTGTTTGGTGCTCACAAGGTACAAAAGTATTTTAGAGATCCAGTTACAATTGTGGGGTTGGTGTTAGATTTACGAATCACGATTAGACATTTAGTGGTTAGGTCTATGGTTAGGTCTATTGCTCGGTCAGTGCTTTTGTGGCCCACAGTGTGTTGTGGGCTTATTAGACCTGCAATTTTACAGCTTTAGACTCATGGATATATTTTTTAATACAATTGTTTTAATTGCATTCATAAAATCGCTGTTTTATAATGATGATGTCCTGTGTGCGTGTGTTCGTGCGTGCGTGTGTGCGTGCGTGTGTGTGCGTGCGTGCGTGCGTGTGTGTGTGTGTGTGTGTGTGTGTGCAGTCCCCAGTGCGCCCACCTTCTTCACCAAGGTGCTGAACAGCAGTGCGGTGCAGGTGCTCTGGGAGCTCCCCTCCAAGGCGGGGCAGACCCAGGGCTTCCGTCTCTCCTACCGCAGGGTCCCCCACGCAGACTACCAGGAGCCCGTCCTGCTGCCGCGCCAGACCAACGCACACACCCTCTCTCTGCTCGGTAAGTGTGTGTGTGTGTGCGTGTGTTGGTTGGTACCACTGTTGGGCAAGCAACCAGGTCTGCGAAAACAAGACCATAAGAAGCGACTATGGCCCACATGATCACTTTTTACAAAAGAAAACTCGAAATAATTACCCAATGAATGAATGAATGAATAAATGAGCATTTAACTCATTTACTACCAAGAATATTTAATGATGAATATTTATGATGTAATATTCAAAAAATGTACAGTGTAATTCAGGGGTGCCGTGGATGAGAATGTTATTTACAGGGGTCCCCTGAGTCAAAGAAGTTTTAAAACCCGTGCTCTAATCAACATCACCCGATGCTGTGTCAATAGACTGAGCAGATTCTCTCCTCTCAACATCACCTTTCCAATCCATCCAATCCCTCGTCATTGATTTTCTCTTGAGAACACCTGCAACATGCCGGTGTGGCCATCATCAATCTGATTGGACGATGTTTTGACCACACAATGTCACTGACATCATAGCCTAACCCATCATAGCCTAGAATGGATCTCTATTGGAGACATGGGAATCAGTGCGGTCAATAGGATCAATCAATAGAGAATTAAAGGGGATTTAAGTTGTGCGCACGGCTGCCGGGCACTGGAAATCGACGATCTACAAGCTCACGCACAGTAGATCCATATTAGTAGATCTAATAATAAAATAGCTACATCGGCTCCAAATCGGTACCCCGCAGTTCAAAACTGTTCCTCTAATATATATCATATTTTATCCCTAGTCAACACTGTACTAGATGTCCAGCCTGCTATTGAATAATTGTAACACAATAGGTGGCTAGAGAGGATATTAAGAGGGGCAGGTGCCAGCTTTCAACAGAAACAGTGTTGTGCATGTCAGATAAACACAGCATAATCCATACCTGGTTTAACTGTACATGAACAGACCCGGCCTTCTAATCCTCTGATCAATGGCGTTCGATTAGAGCAGTGGTTCTCAACCAGTGGTCCGGGGACCACCAGTGGTCCTCAGCTAAATGATGGAGAGTTGGTGACCAAATGGACCCTTATAAATCTTAAATGTAAAACGTAAAATGGGTCTATTAGGTTCCATTTTACACTCTCAAGAGTTAAATTATCGTTAAACATCTGCTTAACTTACAAGAAGCCTACTTATAATGTAGAAGAATTGTTATTTTGAAGATCGTTTGCCTGTTAGCTCTCCAATGGTAGTTTAGGGATACAGGGTAAGGCATGGACGATAATATAGCTACAGTAAATACGTATCTCTGGGGTGGCAGAGGCTCAGGGGTAGAGAAACCGTCATTAGAACACAGAGGGTTCCCAATGGGTTCCCAGTTCGAACCCGGGCTCCCCCAGAGTTATTGTTGAAGAGTCCTTGAGCAAGACTCTGAACCCCTAGTTGCTCCCGGTGAGCAGGTTGGTGCCTTGGATGGTTTCCTCCGCCATCGGTGTGTGAATGTGTGTGTGAATGGGTGAATGTAATGCACAATCTCTGTAAAGCGCCTTGGATAAAGGCGCTATATAAATTTACCATTTATCTAATCAAATGGTGGTCCATGGCTCAAACCAGAATAAATAATGGACCTTGATATGAAAAGGTTGGAAACCACAGGATAAGAGGAGGGCTTTTTAGTTTGTTTACTTTAGTTTTTTTTTAGAAGCAGCATGTGACAAAGGTTGGATGGATGTCTGTATGGGGAAGCAGCTGTCTAAGCTGTGAGCGTCCTGTCAATCCAATAGGATCAATGTGAAGACACATATAGTTTTCACTGCTTCAATAACAAGCTCTGAATTACCTTCAGCAAACCGTTTAACCCCCAGCTGTCCTTGTAGAAGCAATGGGACATGGCTTTACTGTTTTACCATACCAATCTTATATCGGAAAAGCTCTGTATCGGCAAGCATGCCAGTCTATGCCATTCCAATGACACACACATTCTTTAATTACACACAGAAATCAAATAGGTACACTGTATCGTTCGACTGATACACAAGTTATCGAAATCGGAATCTGAAAGGAAGAAATGGTGTAGGTCAGATCCAACCAGTCAGATAAATACTACTAATAATTTGCCAATACCACTTGTACCATATTATATACACTTAGTTGAGGGGAGTCAACTATCTTGAAATATTTTTGTAGATAGTTTAATTAATTGTGGCAGGCTTAGGCATACTGTACAATTTATATTGTGTGTGTTTTCCAGAATCCGGGGCAGTGTATGAGCTGTGTCTGGTGGCTTATAACGGCAACGGTGAGAGTGAGTGTTCCAAGAGGCTGGTGTCGCTGGCAGAGGATGGAACCAGCGCCCAGAACACTGGTGAGTTTACCTACTCTAGCACCAGAACACCGGTGAGTTTACCTACTCTAGCACCAGAACACTGGTGAGTTACTGAGTATACCCACTTACACCTGTCATGCTGTGGGGGCAGAGACAGTGGTGTAAAGTAACAATATTCCAACTCTTTGTGTTTTTTTGTCCTACTTGACTAAAGCGTCACACAAAAGCATCAAAAGTAGCAGATCCGCAAGCTGGAAACGCAGCGCCAAGCTTGTAGATCTGCTACTTTTGTTATTGTTGAATTTTAACCCTGAAATGTATAACACGGTAGAAAACACCACTGCCTTTAATGCTGGGAACGTCTTTTAGACTCAGGCCATTTATGTCCCAGCTTCTGGAGCAATTGAAAGCCTAAATATTTGGCAATTGCCGACAATTACGTACATCCATAACCAAAGTCATTCGCTGCATTTTAAAAATGACTGCCAAAGTTCCAGGATGCCACAAGTCTCCATAGACTTCCATGTAATTCATAGTGCACGGATCATGCACGCCCATGCACAGATCATGGGGGTCAAACATGCAATTTCGCGATCATGCCTAGTAGATAGAAGGAAGTAAAAATAAAGGCCCAAAACTCGGGAAACTCGGGCGTGGCGGTGTGAACATATGGTATAACTCATGAAACTCCTGATAAAGCAGTCAATGAGTTACATGAAATGTCTGTTTGGTGGGCATATAGTCCAGAAATCCTCCTAAACTGTTCTCCCTCTGCCAGGTGGCAAGGCACCGTGCCAGTGTCGGGACGGAGAGGGCTCTCTGGGTGGCATCGTGGTTGGCATTCACATCGGCGTGGCCTGCATCATCTTCTGTGCCCTGTTCCTGATGCTGGGTTACCGACGCAGGTGAGGGCCTACTATCACTGTTCATTTATTTAGATGTACTGTAGTTGGGTTACCGACGCAGATGAGGGCCTACCACTGTTCATTTAGATGTAGTTGGGCTACTGACGCAGGTACTGTTCATTTAGATGTAGTTGGGCTACTGACGCAGGTACTGTTCATTTAGATGTAGTTGGGTTACTGACGCAGGTGAGGTTTTGTAGTAAGGTGTGTGTGTGTGTGTGTGTGTGTGTGTGTGTGTGTGTTTCAGTGTGTTTTGCAGCAAAGGGACTCAGGACAACTGGTCCGTGCCGAGGGAAAACGGAGGACATCAGGGACACAACGGAGCTCCCAAGGACACGGCGCTGCGCTCCAGAGTGGACCTGGTTCCTCAGGTACGGCCTCTCAGTCCAGCTCAAACACCTAGCTAATAGTTAATTAACTAGGTTATTACATATATATATATATAATCTTTATTCAGGAATCACACAGGGGGTCCATATCAAAAACACCAATGACAACAACAGCAACAATACAGTATACAAAAAGAACATAAAATACATAAAAGACACATAACAACCATATGCTGTCAGTGCACAACAAAGAGGCTTCTGCGCCAATGGCGCCACAGACTTGAGCTATACCTAAAGGAGCTTTTAGTAGGGTCCGTTAGTTTCATTAGAATGTCATTCTCAGATTCATTCAACCGACACATGAATCTGTACATCAAGTTTCTTAGTAGAGCTTTAAAAGTAGGTAACTGCAGATTAACAAATAATTGGCTGGCGCTGTGCCATCTAGGCACACGCAATAACAGCCGCAGAGCATCATTGTAAGCTACATTTAGTCGCTGTAAGGATTTAGCCTTGTACCTATAACCTTGTACCTATAACTATTACTATGGATTAACCATAGTAATATAGTATAGTATAGCCTTGTACCTATAACTATTACTATGGATTAACCATAGTAATAGTTATTACATGGAGTACAGTTCTCTGTCAGGGACTAATAGGGTTGACTAGCATGTGTTTTTCCTTTAACCTCTTTGAGTCCATATTATGTGTTCAAATACATTGTCCATGTATTCCCAAAGAATCACAGTGTTCACTTATTCATATCCATACTAATACATGTTTCCCTTAAAAACCCGCACTACACATTTCACACAGATTTATTGTTTTGCTAAATAGTTACTCTAAAGATTGTAAATGAACAAACCTTGTATTGTATCGCCAACCATGTATCGCGATGCGTATCGCATCGCTGTTAAAATGTAAAACCGTTACACCCCTAGTCCTTAAAAGACACTTTTTCAGTGGTTCTCAACCTTTTCAGGCCTCAACCCCCAAAATAATAATATTTGAACTGGGGACCCCCCACCCTGCTCAAGCACTTGACATTTTAAGAGTTGGCATTACATTTAGTTTGACTCGATCTGTTCCATTGTGGAAAATAGCAGTTGGGATGCGTTGTGAGCATGTAGATCTGCTATTCACAATGTCTGCCTCTAATATTTGACAATTTGACCAATGTTTGACCGGAGGTACTAAAAAGACATTTAAAGTCCTTAAATTGTCACTTTAGAAATGTGCAGATATACATTTATACTGTATGTTGGTCTGTTTACTGTTGAGTTAGGAAAAACAATTCTAACATTTAGCTAAACATATGGAAAAATAATTTGGGGACCCTCCGGGGGTCCCAACCCACTGCTTGAGAACCATTGCACTATTTGAGGAAGGGGGTCAAAACAAGTATCTAATGTTTTTGTTTTTTCCTCCCTTTTCTTCCCATCACTCTCTCTCCCTCCTCTCTCTCTCTCTGTCCACCCTCCCAGGCCGGGGGTCCGACGAGCCCCCCCACTCAGTGCCAGGTCCTCATCGAGCAGCACTCCTCGCCAGGTGGTCTTCCTGGCACAGGCACTGGCTAGCACTGACCCCCCCTCCTCCCCTAAATAACACCCCCACCCCACCCTACCCCACCGCAAGTGGTCTGCATGGTTCCTCCACCTCACCCTACCCAAACAGAGACCCCCGTACCCCAAACCTACCTAACCCCCTCCTACCCCAGTGGTTCTCAAACGTAGACATTTGAAGGTCTTCACTTTAACAGTTTACAAATGGAACCAGAACCAAATGGTTCCATTTATATACTGTCAAAGTTACAGACTTTTAACGGTCAATTTAGACCCGCATGAAGGAACCTAGACAGTCCCTGAAATCCACTTTGAGAACCACTGTCCCCTGTCGCTCGCCAGGAAAAACGTTATTCTGAACCTCAACCGGTTCTGGAGTAAACTCTCAAAGTCAAATTCGGAACCTTATCAACATCATTGAGCCTATAACCTGACGTAGATGCCATTCCCTGGTACAAAGTAGATCCGAGTCGCCGAGGACTGGAAATAGTCGACCTGTAAGCTCACAACATCAGCTTTAATCGTCTATTTCCGGCAAGTTTGAATTGGCGCTTCGTCTCAAACTCCCCTCCTCCCCTCCTCCTCCCCTTACCCCCCACCCACCTCAAAACCAAAGCTTATTGCCTTTATTGCCTGTACATCATATGAGTATGCAGAAAAAGAAAAAACACCCACGCCTTGGGAAAAAGTATTCTCCCTCAAGAACGAATCCTGTCATGTTGGAATTTTGAATTTGCCCAAAAGAACGTAATAAAACAATGTTGTGTTATGTCACCAGGGAGAGGTCCTCCCGTAACCAAAATGTTCTCCTTTGGGTGTGGCCCCCTCCTGGTGACAAACCGCAACGACACCCTGAAGCCCCAAATGATGCCAAATATTTAAACTAATTGGGGCCTCGTATGTACAGTATGTTCAAACACGGGAACTTTTAACAGCACTGCCCGTAAAGGTAGCAACGATATCCCTGTTCGATTTCCAACTCACTGCTATGAGTCATGACTAGAGTTTGCCTTCAAGTTTCAACAAAAAAAAACAGAGCGGCCTTTGTGATATAGCCTTATTGTAGGTGAAATAAATGATTGTCTTTTTATCACCGTGCTAGCCTTGAGGAGGGTGTCGATCTGGAGGAACCAGCCAAAGCGACCGATCCCTTTACACCCCCAACCCCCTGCTCCCCCCTCTACCCCCCCAACCACCACAACCAAAAGCTACATACCTCCAAAGATAGAGCTACCTCAGTCTGTGACGAGAACGTGTGAGCCATAGGCGAGGCTAACGTTAGCCCGTTGATGCTGCTTGTGCTAGCTTACCTCAGCCAAAAAGAAAGAAAGAAAGAAAAAAAAAACACAAGATGATAAATATAACCAAACCCTTACCCTTAAAAAAAATCCCAGAGTCATGTGCCCGATGCCAGTGTCCTTGTGCCAGAGCCGCCAACGATGGCCGTCGTCGTGAGTGTCCACCTGGATGACTGCCCATGGAGAGTGGAACCTCGGCGGAGACCTCAACAGTCCTGATCCTGCTCCCAGCCCGCTACATGCCATATGTCCCTGGCCATGTGACCATGTCCCGCTTTAGCTCTGCCAAAGCTCGGGCCTCGCCTCTTCGTGAACAGAGCGTCTATTAATTTTTTTTGAAGGAGGAGAAGGAGCTTCAAACGTTCCTTTGTTCGCTGTGCGAGAAAACACACAGCGACGATCTGGAACCAACGTTTTCGCCGCCGCTCTGAAGCCTTGCTTTGTCGAACGTAGCGCAACGGGCGTCGCTTGCCGCGTTGTTAGCTTAAAGATCGGTTATTGGCGGTTTAAGTGGCAACTGCTGCGCGACGGAGTTTGAATTAAGCAGGAGTCACAAAGCGAGCGGCGATCGACCAGAAACGCGTTGCCTCTTCGGTTGCAGTCGCTCCTGTGTTTCACTTGCCATGGCTTTAAACAAAGCAAAACCAAAAGAAAAAACACCTGGATCACCAGTGTTGAACGGGAACAAAGACGTGCTGCGTTGGAACCTCAAGGGAAATACGGACCTTAAGGAACGCCTCTCCCATCCAATGACCTGTCGCGTGGGATGAGGTGGATCCTGGCTTTTCCTACGCGGTCCAACAAACGAAAACAAGCCGACGTCTTTAAACGTGACGCTTGTTTTCACTGCACAAACATTTCAAAAGGCCAAATACGGTGGTTTGTTTTAGGCCACTCTGTCACGTGAAACTCTCCAGATGCCAAATCGGTCGCCATGGGGGAAACTTGCCGATGCCGAAGTTGGTGGCTTTATGGATTTCCCTTGAAAGTTTGAAGGTGATTCTTTCGTGGTGGAACTGACCTACCCTGGCATTAGTTTCCAATGTAAAAAGCCTTGTCAGCCTATCCAAAAAGAAATATGTTTTTTATATGAAAACCAAGCTTAATGCTACCCAAAGATATAAGAGTTTTGACGGTTTTCCTTGTTTTTCCTTCATGCCATTGTTTTAAGAGAAACTACGTTTGCTTCTCAGTTTTGTGTTCTTCCTGTTTTAAGGGGCGGTCACTATGAAAAAGTGCTTTAACTGAACCTAATAAGCCAAAAAACCTCCTTATGATTTCATTTCTAAAGATTATTTACAAGTCCTTTTTGCTTGTAAACCGTGGTCTGCCCCTTTCGACAAAGGAACGTTCACATTTTATTATTGGTTATAACGTTTTACTTTTTAAAGAGTATACAAATGAAAATGGTATATATTTTCAAGATTTTCTATACTAAAAAAAAGGAATACTTGCCTACTCTTTTTTTGAAAATAGCTAAAACTTTGCCAAATAACTAGCTGTCTTTTTTGATGAAAGAATTTTGTGACCAAATACCTCTTACAAGTTTTAACATTCGTTGTCTTTAGCGTCCAATGACACTTTCTCATAACCAAAGCACAGCAACATGTGTATGTGAATGTAAGAACATGTGTGTGCGTGTGACAGAATGACAACCTTGAGGACAATTATTAGTGGCTCCAGGAACCCCGCGTTATAGCTTTAAAGTTATTATTCACTATTGATTTATTCTCAAATAACAGTTGGCTACCCAATAGAGACCTTTCACAGAATGTTCGTATAGATACTTTAGCTCTCTGACTTCCAACGTGGCTGCCTGTAACCAAAGCATCCCCTTCCCAAAGTAAAACAAAAAACGAATTTCTGCATGTGCAGAGGTAGCAGGGTACGAGGAGAATGCTTTGAGATTTATTTCCAAGATCCAGTAATCAGCCACTGTTATCAGTATATTTCATTTATCTAGGCATTGAAAATAAGAATAAATATTAATGAAAATAAAACAGAGGGAGGATATCCATAACCACCTTTTGTAAATCTAAATGTAATTAAATTATAACATTATTCATTATGAATTATCATGAATACCAAGCATATCAGACGAAATACATTCATGTATTTAATTCAGATTGGCCAGAAGAAGCTAAGAAGAAGAAAAAAAAAAAACATATCCCTGCCAGACATAAAAATGAATATCAAAAACAGAAGCATGTGTGTGTGATTGTGAAAGGCCTGTATTGACCAAAGGACATAGCTACTGTGCCAAGGTGTGCTATCACACTGTCCATGATGCTGAATTTTATTAGCAGATGAAACATAATATTGGGGTGATTTTATTTTCAATTGTTTTATCTCACAAACCAAAACCGTGGGTCGTCTTTGGAAGCCGTATTGTCCTCAAGGTTGAACCCAAGCCATTAATGAGTGTTGAAAGGTTTATTCAAAAGCTTTGCAGTACCAAAGCCTGACCACCAGGGCTTTGACCAGCGGTGGACAGCAACTAGGACTACATTTACTCCAGTAGCTGTACTTTACTTTGAGTATTTGTATTTTTTGACTTCTCACTCCAGTGCTTTTCATAGAAAAATATTGTACTTTCGACACTATATTTCTAGGAAGGGGAACAAAAACATTTTGTGAATGAACCACTTAAGCCATATAGTTCCAATATAGTGAAAATAGATCTGCTATTTTCTCATTATTTTCCCCCTGGAAAATCGTAGAATTTGTCTTCTACATTTCTACAGCAATGCACTTATTAAAAATGAAATGTACTTTGTAATTTGTACCGTTGAATACAAATGAATTCAAAAGCAAGTACTCCAGTACAAATTTGCAGCTTTCGTGGAGCATCTGTACTTTGACTCAAGCACTGGGGTCCAGTAGGCTACTTTGTCCACCGCTGGTTTTAACTCCCAACTTCGTTTCTCACAGGAATGAAATATGATAACAAGAGGGGAAAAATAAATATATACGGTATATGTGGGAGATTGTTGAAATACGTATTTCTCGGTAGCGTGATGAGTTGTGTAGAGGTCTAGATTTGTCTATTTCTGCTGAGCACATGGAGACACTGCCAAAACAAATGCTAATGTTTTTTTATTTTGTTTTTGTTGATATTATATTATTGTTATTAATTTTGAATTCCTGACCCACGTTTTCCGAGGTGTTTTTTGTATAATTTTTTTTTCCACTAGAATGTGTAAGGATGTGTGTTAGAATTGATGATGTTTTGAAGGTATTCAGGCACAGCGAGTTTCACTGACGTCCAAAAAGGCACCGAGTCCGGTTGACCACTTAAACCCTCTTTTATATTTCATCGTACAAAGGTGTCGAATATATAGCGGAAACGGATGATTTAAGCTCACAACGGGTCGCATTGCAAGACATTGTGAGCTTATAAATCAGCTCTTTTCACTATTTTTGGGCAATTCTTTTTGATTAATTACACAAAAAACAAAGTTTAAACCTTTTGAAAACACCTACAGTACAATGGCGTGCCCAAACTAGGGATGCCAGGGTGAACGTGGTCAAAGTGGTATTTCACTTAAAAAAAAAAAAAAACATTATTCAGGCTTTAATATTTATATATTTATAAATAAATCTATACAACCACCATTGACAAATTCAGGCTCCATTTTAACTAGCCTAAATTTCAAAAACATTGAAAACACATGGTGCCTGGTTCTGGTGACTGACACTGTTCCTTCTAAAACTACCGGAGAATGTGTCCAAATGACCAGAGAAGTGTTTTAAAGTGAAATACCCCTTTAAGTTGAGCTGCCAAGCGACTACAGAGCTATAGCAGTAATATTGGAAAGAAATAGATGCTCTTCTTTACTTCCTTCTCAGGTGTTACCAATGATACTAATGAAGCCTCTGTTCCATTAGTGTCTTGCACAGTGGTTCTCCATTTGTTTAATTCTTTTTAAAGACCACCTGAGACTCTGAGAGTGTACAAATGGAACCAAATGGACCTGTATGGGTTCATTTGGTTCAATCTGTGCACTCAGAGTCAAATACCCATAATGGGTCCTTTGTAACCTCCTCACGGAACCATGAGGGTACCTGGACCCGATTCATACTCCACTTTTAGAGCCGAAATTGTCTCTGTCCAAACTACAATATGGCGTCATTCAGAGGTTCGGGAGGGCGGGTACCGTCATTAATTCGACGGTTCGGTGCCACCGAGATTTTGTGACTCCCCGAACCGAACCGAAATAAATTCGTCTCTAAAAGTGGAGTATGAATCGGCCCCTCAGACCCACTGGTTTTCCAGAGTGTTTACAGTGAGCCAACATGCAACAATATCAGCACCCTGACTCGCCGTCATTAGCATCATTGGTAACACCTATATCGGAAATATGGAAGAGAGTAAATTTCTTTCTGGTATGGCAGCTGTGCATAGAGCCTATTGTAATGCTGTTGCAGTACTGTCTCTTCACCAGAGGGGGCGCTGAAGCAGCTCAACTAAGCATAACTCTAGGTTTGCCGAGCGTTGACGTGAAACTCACTGGCTGTCCCGAAGGCCTGCCAAAGCAGGAGAAAGAACAAAAAATAAATAAAATGTGTGTAGGGATGCTAGAAACCAACCGCTAATAGAACCAATTCCATGACATGATAATAATGATGCTTTAACGATACGTGAAAACCTAAAGCTTTAAAAACCGTTTGTCAGATGAAAGACAGAGAGTTCTTTATCTCCGACCAAAATGTTTAGGAGGCAGGATTTATAGGAACCCCGGCAGATGCAGACGCAGAGCAAACCCACCTGTTCCACTCACAATGCATTCATTCATCTTGTCAGTTTGTTTTGTATTTATTTATTTATGTAACCTACCGATTAACATAGTTATTTTTTTAGTATTTTCTTTTTTTTTTACCAGAATCTATGCACAGGTGATTTAAGCCAACAATAGCCATATAATACCAGCAGTGCTGGGTTTTCTTCTTTTTTTCTTCTTTCTTTGGTTGTGGTTTGGGTTGTTGTTGTCCTGTTGTGACAAAATATTGGCGACGTGTTTCGCTCTGTTGCTCTACTGATTCGAAATTGATCAAAAAATAGTCGATCCTTTGAATTATATCACACAGTTGAAACTCAAATAATTGTATTTGCCAAACATAGCACATTGTGCCAATGTCTAACATCACACATGCTTTTTTGGATTATCGGTTTCTAATCAACAAAGCAACCATATTGAAGATGTAGTCTCCTAATAACATATTAGGAGGCTAACAGGCCAAACCTCTACCAAAGGGCCATTCTGGTTTAAGTCATAGGAAACCTATTTTGTAGTGTATATTATAGTATGCATGTTCATATTCACACAGTTGAATGATGTGTCATCAGACATTGTGTAGGTTGGATTAAAAGGGTTTAAGCAAACTAATATCTTTTAGATACACCAGGTTTCTCAGGTCTGCTCACATGCTGTCTGTCCTCTGCCGCGGTTTCGCTTGCTTTCTTGGTCTACATTCTCCATGCGCCTAAAACCAAATAAAGACATTTGAATAGGATTGTGTTTCTGATGTGTTTTTAATTCGTCATCTTCCGACTGTCCTGCAAAACTCTTTTTGTTTTGTCCAGTAGAATAGAGTACCGAAGTCCTGAAGTCACCTATAGCTCTGTTCCATAGCGTTAAGGACTCCTTCCAATGCTATGGACCAGAGCTGCAGTATAGGTGACTTCAGGACTTCGCAACTGAAACTGTTGTATAATCGCAATATTACACTTGAGCGTGTGTTATCGTGATTATCGGCACTTCTGTGTTGCCTACGGCACTCACCTTCAGCTCGTTCCTGCAGCAACACAGGCATGCCGATATTCACGATTAAACACAACCTCTCGTGTAATATTGCTTTAAAAGCTGCCGGCTCGCTATTATTGTTTTCGTAGGTGATGCTATAGAGCAGTGAAGTCTGGTGTCATTTACCCATCCTACCTGATTCACGTTTTCCCCCCCCATTCTGAATTCCCGGAGACTTTTTTCATATCGCGTCATGTAAGAACTGTGTTCCAAACATAAACAAATTATCTCGGCGGTTTGACTCATATGGATATGAAGAATCAACTGATGGTGAGAAAACACTAATGGTACTGTCACCGAATTAGTTAAATGTTCGCTAGAAATAGGCGTTTATCAAATATGAGTGACTGACTATCATAAACCATACAGAGCCACCTCCCCAACAATATCGTGCAGACCGTTTGTTTATCTTTGGACCACAATGCTTATATGAGACGATTTTGAGATGACCCAACGTTATTCTCCATAGAGAAATTACTTCTGTGAACCGGAGAATGAGCGAGTCACGTCATGACTTCACTGCTCTATGCTAGTAGTTTTCATGTGAAGTTCAGGGACATAGTAGTGGCTAGATCTGGCATTACAAATTTACACATTTCTATTGAATATCTTAATTACAATGAAATGAAGTTTATTTAAATGTTTTAAGGGTAACTGTCGTATAATCACAATATCACTTAATTGCTTAATTTCATTACTGATGGTGTTTGTTTTGAGTGTGAGTGAAGTCTCTTAGCCTGGTGTTCTCTACTTCAAGTTGTCCGGGACCCCTAGGGGGTCCTCAGAGCAACTGGAGGGGGAAACTGGAGGGGGTTCCACCAGATCTTGTGGAACATTCGCCCAAAAAATGGCAGCTCAACAAGCTTGTGAGATCGGCTATTTGTGGGGGTAAAGGGGGTAAAAAAGAGCAGACCCCGCACAAAAAAGAGCAGACCCGGCACAGGGCCATCGTTCAAGCTGACTAAATATTGATGGTTCAAAAGGTTAACTGTCTGAAAAGACACACTAGCATGCATGGATCCAGCATATTAATATAGATGAGATCATTTTGTGACCAACAGGTCTATGAAGCTATCCAAGCTACTAAATGAAAAACATTAAAAATTTCGTTGTAGACCACTGATCCACAGTGATTGCCTCCGTTGGTGAAACTATAGTCTGTCTGTCTGTCTGTCTGTCTGTCTGTCTGTCTGTCTGTCCGCCTGTATCACTCAGAGAGAAAAAAAGAAAAGAAAAAGTAAAAAAAAAAAAAAAAAGAAATCACTGGTCATCAGTATGACCATCACAAACACCAGCTGAAACCAGTCTATAGGCTGAGGCTATGGGAGGTGGTGTGGGGCTTTCCTCCACACAACATGCAAGTACTGCGATCGGCCAGGGTATGTACTGTATGTCGGTGTCTTTCTTTCTTTGTTTAAGCCTGTAGCCCAATCAGGGGCCAGCATTTCTGGCAACGTCATCATTAACAGCCAATGAGGGAGAGGGACCATGCGGCGATGCCAGTAGTGATGTCACTGGCATCACCTGTGGTGATGCCAGTGGTGAGCGCACCCTCGTGGCATGCTCTGCTGGCGCAACAAGTAGGCCGGCCATACAGGGCCTACTTGTGCACAGGGAGCAAGTTGGCACCTCGACAGAGTGCAGTTCTAGTTATTATTGTGTTTACACAAGCTTACATTTTATATCATACACTATGATGCACTACTGTACATTTCACCAGTGTAAAAAAAAAGTAATTCAAAAAAATAATAAATGTTAATGAGTTCAAAGCATGCATCGCATAACCGCCATGTTGTGGTAAGGCGGCTATTGTCCCAGTCCCGCTGGTTCATGAGTTCCCCTGGGTACAGGTAGTGGTTCTCAGTGTTTCCTATTTTATTTCAAGGACCCCAGTTTGACATGCATTATTAGGGCCATTATATTTACGGATATAATTATATTTATTTATTAATTAATTTTAATCTATCACTTGTGCCCGCAGAGCGTGCAAGCACTGCGTTTGGCTGCGTACGTATGTCGGTGTCTGCTCCGCGTTTAAGCCCGTAAGCCAATCAGGGATCAGGATGTCTGGCAACGTCATCATTGACAGCCAACGAGGGACCAGCATTCCAGGTGATGCGAGCGGTGACGTTACTGGCATCGCCAGTGGGTGAGCGCAACCTCATGGCGCGCAGATGAGTACTACTGGTGAGGTGACTGGAGACGCTGCCACAAGGATTGTCACGAGGACGACCTAGTGATTTACTACAGGGGTCTTCGACGTTTTCAGGCCAAGGACCCCTTAGTTGAGAGAGAGAGATGAAGCGGGGACCCCCACAGTTTAATCGTTTGACAGCATCAGTGTATTTTGGATTCATGTCAATTTGTGTTTTCAGATATTACTTGAACCGTCAATACTCAATAAACTTCACTCTGTACTTGGTCTGATCCTTTACACCAAAGCTAAAAATAACGGATCTACAAGCTCACAACGCCTCGTAGCGCGAGGCGTTGTGAGCTTGTACATCTGCTATTTTTGGCTCAAGCTCTCAGAATATGGACGCTAGGGTTCAAGTGGTTAATATAGAAAAGGAGGAGAAAAAAGCTTCTATCACACAAAGATTTGCCCCTGTAGTAACTCTGAGGATCCCCTAGCTAGGGGTCCCGGACCCCCTGTTGAAGACCACCCTGCTGTAGAAGGTATCTATCTATTGTCAAACCATCTCTTCCCCGAATCAGCACCACACACGTCACTCCTGGTTCTTGAGCTTGCGCAGCTCGTCGGCGGCCCAGGTGGCCAGCCTCTTGGTGTTGGAGATCTTGGACTGCCGTCCCTCCGTCAGCAGGTTGCTGATGAGCGGCCGAGCCTCCACCAGCTTCAGCACGTCCAGGCCGAACGAGCTGCACAGGTCGCCTATGAGGCCCGAGGCCTTGGCCACGACCGCGTCCGAGTGGTCCTCGTCCTCGGCGATGTGGTGCACAAAGTCCAGGATGAACTGGACCTCGTGGTGCACCAGCATCACGTCGGCGTGCACCACGTGCTTCTGGTCGCCCTTGAGGCCCTGGATGATGCCCGTGTAGGCCTCCAGGCAGCCCTCGCGCAGGTCGTTCAGGTAGTCCACCATGTCGTAGTCGGGGTTCTCCACCCGGGGGATCCGGGCCAGCGAGGCCTGCTTCAGGATGTCCAGGGCGATCTTCAGGTACCTCTTGAACTCGCCGCCGATGGCCAGGGCGATGTCGCCGAACGCCGACAGGATGCGGGGCTTCACCGAGCGGTCCACGCTCTCGTTGCCCAGGTTGGCCAGCAGCAGCTGCATGATCTCGTCGCAGTACGGCAGCATGTTGGTCATGAGGGCCCTGCAGAGGTCGCTCACCAGAACCACCGCCTGGAGACACACCTGGTACTCGGCGTGGTTTTTGAGCGCCACACACAAGAAGGGCTTCAGGGCGTCCATGTATTTCTGGAAGTCCCCGCCCAGCACCTCCACCAGGGTGGACATGGCCATGAGAGCGTCCTCCTTGACCTCTCCGGAGCCCGCGGTGCTCTGGAACAGCCTCAGCAGGAGGACCATCACCTCGTCGGAGATGTTCAGGGCGTCCGGGCGCCGCAGCTTGCGCACCACGGCCTGCAGAGTGGCGCACAGCAACAGCTGGAAGTCGTTGTACGTGATCCTGTCCGGGCTGCTCAGGACGTGCGACTCCTTCTGCAGCAGGTCCTGCAGCCGCTGCATGACGATCTGGGCCGTCTTGTGGACGGTGGCGTAGCAGTCCTTGGCGCTGTTCTCCACCATCTTCATCAGGGCATCGTAGGCCGCCGAGCGCAGGTTGTTGGCGTTGCCGTCGGCCCGGTCCGCCGTCTCCAACAGCTTCTCCACCACGACCTGGAAGGAGGAGGACAGGCAGAATGTGTCAGGCTCCGCGGCGGTGGTGGCCTCGCGAGCCGCGTCGGCCAGGCCTGAGAAGGCCGAGCAGACGTTGGAGGCCACGCGGGGCTCGTCCCGGAGCCCGTCCGTCAGACACTGCAGCAGCGTGGGCAGGTGGGCGTCAGCGACGGCCGCCTCGGGCAGCAGCTCGCACACCCTGCCCACCGTCCAGGCCGCGGTGTCCCGCACCACCACGCTGTGGTCCTTCATCAGCGTGATCAGCGTGGGCATGGCCTGCTCCACCTGGGGCCGCAGCCGCTCCGGGTCGGGCCCTTCCAGGATGCAGCCGAACGCCATGACGCAGGCGTCGCGGTAGTGCCAGTTGGGGTGGTTGATGTACTCCTTGATGAAGGGCAGCACGTGCTCCACAACGTCGTCCTCGCAGCAGGACGCCAGCAGGCACAGGCACACGCTGGCCGCCTTGGACGGGATCCAGTCGTCGTCGTCGCTCTCGTCCTGCTTGGTGAGCGTCTGCGTCAGGATGGGCACCAGGTAGCGCAGGGCGCCCTTGGCGTAGAACTTGCTGGTGTTCTCCGGCGGCCGCCCTTGCTCCTCGGCCTCGGTCAGGGCGTCGGCCAGGTCGATCTCCTCCTCGCAGACCGTGGACCAGAACTCGATGCCCTGCAGGGCCACTTTCTCGTCGTCGCTCTTCATGGCCTCGATGGTGATGCCGAAGAGGGCCTTGCACATGTAGTTCTCCATGTGGCGGTAGTACAGCGACATGATCTTCACCAGGTTCTGCAGGGCCGACACTCGCACCCGGGTTTCGGGACACTGCGTGGCCTCGCACAGCACCTGCATGATGAAGTGCCTCTCCGTCTCCTTGTCGAAGTTGGCCTTGGTGAACTCCAGGGAGTTGCTGAGGGCGTTGGTGGCCGCCAGCTTGACCAGGTTGCTGGGCTCCTCCTTCCCCATGCCCTGGATGATGGCGGTCAGGATGTGGTTGGCGTGGTTCTGCAGGTGCTCCGCGTCCATGTCCTGGCAGATGTACCCGATGGCGTCCAGCGTCGACTCCTTCAAGGGCTCGGTGCTGGAGGGGTTGGTGACGTTGGCCACCAGCTGCGGGATGAGCTCGGGCCACTGGCTGATGGGTATCTCGGCGCAGGCGATGCCCGCCACGCACTGGGACGCCGGGCTGGGCCGGAACGTCTCCGTCCCCAGCGCCTGGAGGACGAGCGTCTTGATCTGGTGCCGCATGTTGCCGTCGATGGCCAGCCATCTCTGCTGATGCTGCTTCTTGACGCTCTCGTCCTTGGAGGTCAGGGAGTTCTTCACCTGCAGGCCGGCGGCCACGCGAGCCACCTGGCTGTTCCCCGGGTTGGCCAGGACCTTGGAGAGCTCCACCAAGAAGGTGGGCAGGTTCTGGACCGCTGCCTGCTCCAGAAACTTCTGCGCCTGGTCCAGTTCGCCATGAACGTTAGAGACCGTTTTCTCAAGGATTGTGATGAGCTCCATTTCGTTCGACCGGCTTCTCGTTCCCTCTGCTGAGACGGCGTCTAAAGCTTAAGCGATTGATTCCCACTCAGGAATTCAAACTATATATTTATGGATGGTCCAGAGATATGGCGTGACGTCATACAAAACATAAGCGGTTGCTGTGCCTGCCTAACTACACTGATTTGGCATAGCCAGACAAATATTAAACCTTTATAGCCAGACACTATCCAATCACAACCAGTCAGAGTAGTGGGAAGCAGAGTATTCCTGGGGAGGAGAGTAGCATCACGCTTTGATCTCGCCGCAGACCGGAAGTGGCGTCGCTGGAGCCTGGTGACATTCCTACAGCTCTTCAGCCCCGTCCACCTCCGTTGTAATCGAGACATTTTCACTTGACCAAATCACGTCTTTTCCACCCTTTTAACGCATTCTCCGGGCCTCTCCAAGTTAGGCAACATTATTATTTCACGTATTAATGTTTAATGTAAGAAAATGTACTTTAGTGACTTTTAAATGATTTACTTTATTGACTTTAAAATTGACTTAAATTAACTTGGAGAGGCCCGTGAATGTGTTAAAAGGGGGAATATCACCAGACTCCGGTACGCTAAATAGTGACGTCACGTACGCTTTCCACGCTAACAATGGGAGTCAACGAAAGTGTCATAACTCTCTCTTTCTACGGGTCTGGTGCAAAGCATATACCTGTATATATATATATGTGTGTGTGTGTGTGTGTGTGTGTGTGTGTGTGTGTGTGTGTGTGTTGTGGGTTAATGTTTAAGTGTATTTATTAGTTGAGTAATGTGACTTTAAATGTGTTTATGTATTGTATGCATAGTATTGTCATGGAATTGACATGGACACATATTGTCTTTGGACATGGAAAAGTTGTACCCTGGTTCATAGGTAGATGGTGGATTCCATTTAAGATTGGTACGGTCCGGGGGAGGGGTTTAGCCTATTTAATGGGACCTGCCACCTGTGTGTGCTAGTCAGTCAATGTAGGGCTGTGAGCTAAACAGACCCAATGCCAATCTGGCCAGTCTTTTTGTATATAGTTTTGTCTACCTGCTGTATTTTGGTGAACACCATTTCGTTGGTCTGATAGGTGAATAAAACACTTGGGTTTTTTGCAAAGAAGGACTCTCTCGCTATTTTTGAAAGTTGTTCCATATAAGTATTTTTTGAGTATTTTGAAGTGATATAGAAACTGATTCAAGAGCCTTTTTTGACCTACACTACTCTCTCTCTAGACCAGAGTGTGACAGTTAGACTAGTTAATATCACCGTGTAGGTTTTAGTCTGGAATCTGTGTGGAACGTGTGAATCCAAGGAGTGAAAAACAAAAAAAACACATTGTGAAATGAGCCGTGCTATTTATTTTGAGTTAAATGTGGGCTCTCTTTAGCGAGCAGTTAATTGTCGCATCTAAATTTTTTGACACCTACAACTATTTCATTTTTTTAGCTACAAATTACGTTCAAACTTCAACTTGTTCAGCTTTACACAGTTATCATTTTTCTTCTTTCTTGTATCATCGTCCTTGATTATTGGTTGACATTTTATTTCACAAGATTTCTTTGCTTGTATTTTTTTCGTTACAAATTGTAATACTTTTTGAGATTTTGGAGAAGAAAGAAAAAACTGTTTTCCTGTGAATTCCTATGGGAAATTAATTTTGTCTTACTATTTGTATTTTCTGCCATCCAATTTTTTTGGCACATAAAACTAGTCCACACTTTGTCTTGTTATCACTTATCCTATATGACTGCCATCCACATTATTTGGCACTTCAAATTGTCCACGTCTTTAGAGCTACAAATTGAAAAAAAAAAAAAAAAAAAAGAATCATGTGGGGACCCCCGTGTGGATCCTGACCCAAGATTGAGAACCACTGCTGTATTTCTACTGCATGTCTCTATCTGTCTCTCCCAGCCCATTAATTCCACATATAGAACAGCTTCCCTGACGCACCCTGGACAGGTGCTGGCCTTCAGTTTGACTGATGGGACTGTGAGTCACACAGAGGGAAGGAAGCTGTGGTGGCTCCTCTGGGCTCTCTGCTGCACATGTACGGTATGTCATCATCACTGTCAGGTGGAAACTGGAAACCATCAGCGGTGGAAAGTGAAAACCAAGTGCCAGGCACGTGCACACATAAGCCCCCCTTTTTGACTCTTCTAGCGCCACCATCAGGCCGACAGATTTTGGCCTAGGGCCATGGCTACACGGAGCTGGACATTTTTTTGTGCTTGCAGCCACATGAAGCTGGATATTTCGGCCGTGAAGCTGGATATTTTTTAAACCGGATATATAATATAATGGCAAATCACAACCTCCACCCCTGATTTCTCACATGCCCCTCTTCTAGCGCCACCATCAGGCCGATTTTTGCAAAAAAAAAAAAAAAAAAATTTGGACACTGCTACTACAGATTTTGGCCTAAAATCACGCGAAGTGGTACACAGTATTTTTAAAGTCATCTCATCAACATGGATTTGTCCCAATCCCATTTCCCATATTCCCTCCTGATTGCTAACATTGCCTTCTAAAGTTTGTGTATGTGACCTGACGGTCGCTTATCTCCCGATTAGGGAGTCTTACTAGTATTATTATTATTTATTTTATAATAATAAATGTAACAGTTCCCATACATCACCATACAGTACGTCTAATATGTATCATTTAGCCATTAATGAGGACGCAGAAAAATGCTTTTAGCCAATGAGGAAGCTGCAAAATGGTGACATCATGAAAATGCTGTGGTTCCCCCGACACATCACAGGTGACATCACTGTGTGTCAGGGGAACCACTCTAACAGAATGAGTTTGCTGCTCTGACATCACAATCTGACTTCACTGTGATGTCAGGGGAACCACACTAACAGAATCCCTTCTATGCCCATATATGGAGATCCCTGATGCCATCAATAGTAAGCCCATATCTGCCACACTAACAGAATCCATACAGTATATGGCCAAGACAGCCCATATCTGTGTGGCTTGTTCTACAGACAGGGATCTCCATGTATGGACATAAAAGGGATTGTATGTATGATATCAGATGTCATAGACGTCATAGGACTTTCACATAACGAATAACTGAGTAAGCATGTTGTTGGGTTATTGGGTTTTTGGGCTCTCACACAGCACATCTCCATATAGTACATGGATCTCCATATATGGGTACCAGGGGTCTCCATGGGTAACTGGTCTGATATACATCACTGGCCAGATGGCCAAGACGCCCTCAGGCCTCAGTGCGACCTCGCCTGAGGCCTGAGGGCATCTTACTAGTTATATATACTAGAGGTGTGCGCCTGCTTCTCCCGCTCCGCCTGTTTAAGATACTATTATGATCAGGTGAAACTTGTTCAATCTTGAAGATTGGCCCATTTATAGTCTGGTTGGCCGAAATGTCATGTGAAGCTCACCAGTCCATCAGTCCTCAAGCTTATTGGACATATCCCCGTTTATGCCCATCTGATTGGCTACAGGCATAGACGACACCTCTTGTGGCCCTTATATATGCTTTGATCTTATGACGTCACCCTTCACGTCTGTGATGCGTGTGTGAACGTACGCATCCCATTCATTTCCAATGGAGGCTTGTGAGACAGTTCGTCTAGTGCAATAGGGAAGGTTTCCCGCTGATCGCACACATCAGACAGACTGACAAGGACAGATCTAATTTGAATGAAGTTCATCTCAACCAACTTTATTCAAATCTTGTCCGTGAAGCCAATGAAAGCAGCGCCACTCTGCGTGTAGGTGTGGCTGTGAGAAATGACAGGGAAGTGAGTGATCCAACGGAGTGCCTGTCAAACGACAACAGCCGTCGCGGACTGGAGGCGCACAAAATTGCGTTCTTTGCACTTTAGCCGGGGAGCCACTGGGCCAAAATGAGAGAGGACCTGTGATGTCATGACATACTCCAAAGTTTTGTTTGTCCCATTAATTTGGTCAATAAGGTACACAGAATGAGAGGCCTGCTCTGCCGGAAATCCTGCGAAAAAAAGTTTCCCATTGACTTCACTATACTGGAAAAAAACACACCAAAAAAAGTAGCATGTGAGGGGTCAAACTAAGGGTTCTTCATGATTCTGAATCCATTGCAAGCATTTGTTTTGCATGAAAAACATTCCTTGGGCTAGATTTCAGCCTCTCAAACCTGTGAAAAGTGATGAGTCATCACTTTTCACCGTTATTTTGGTCCGTTTTCTAGCCCAAGGAATGTTTTTCATGCAAAACAAATGCTTGCAATGGATTCAGAATCATCAAGAATCCCTAGTTTGACCCCTCACATGCTACTTAAAGCATATTTTTTTTGGTGTGTTTCTTTCCTTTATATTGAAGTCGATGGAGTGAATATATACAAATGGCCATAACTTTTTTTCGCAGGATTTCCGGCAGAGCAGGCCTCTCATTCTGTGGACCTTGATGACCAAATTAATAGAAAAAACAAAAATTAAAAGTATGTCATGACATCACAGGTAACATCCTATTCTTTGAGCTTTTGGGCCTGTGGCTCCCCGGCTACTTCAGACTGCGTGTCCATGGAATTGGTCTGAATAGTCCTTGATATGGGCGTAAACACAGACACAGACTGTGGAAAGTCATGTGGGGACATGCACACGCACGCATGCACGCACGCAAGCACGCACGCAAGCACGCACGCACGTACGCACGCACGCACGTACGCACGCCTCGGGCATGCTATCCATACAATCTCATCAATCTAAACTGATAATTGTTGTGGGATTGCATGTGATTATGATGAGACATGGGGGGGGGGGGGGGTATTACTTGAACTCAGTATTTTGTATCGAACAGATGTAAACTGTCAAAGTTTTACTGAACTAAATCTATACAGTTGATTTAGAACTGTGTTTCCCAACGTTTGGGTCAAGGGATAATTTGTATGGGTTTTAAAGAGTAGTTCACCCCCAAAATTACGTTTTTTCTTTTGAATACACACACCATGGAGACTTGAGTTCAATTAAAAAAGAAAAAAAAAGAAAAGAAAATCGTATCTGTTGCATTCATAAGACAACAATTTGATTACAGTAATTTTACTCCCATTGATTCCAGATTGAGTACATTTATTGTAATCAGACGTTTGTCTTAGGAATGCAAAAAAAAAAAAAAAAGAAAAAAAAAAAGAACTAAACATATTATTGAACTCAATTCTACTTAGTAATCAATAGGGGGAAAAAACATTTTGGGAGTGAAGTAAATATCCCCCTTTTTGTGTTTTCTACATTAAAGAAAAATGTACATTAAAGAAAACAAAGTAAAGTAAAAGAAAGAGAAAAACCTAAAAAAAAGATTACAAAAAGGATTAAACCAAATAATTCCCATTCACAAAATATTAATAAAGTATTCGAAAAACAAAAAAACATCACTACATTATTTTCACAATGAATGACCACAAGACATGGTTGAGTGAGTGTAGGCAATATAATAGAACAGAACAGAGACATATTGCCCATGTGGAAATGCACCTGAACAGGGGCGTCACAAGGGGTAGGAAAGTGGGACTGAGTTACTAGGGCCCAAGGTGGAGGGGCCCTAGTAACTTTAGCTATTGAAAAATAGCAGATATACAAGCTCACAGCGCGGCACCGAGTGCCGCGCTGCGAGCTTGTAGATCTGCTATTTTTGAAAAGTGGTGAAAATGTGTGCAAATCTTTGAATATGTATTTTTTAAGCGAACATTTGTAACTCAAATTTTGCTTCTGGGGGGGGGGGGGGTCCCTGGAACTAAATATTTTGAGATGGGGATCCGTGGCCAAATTCATATCATTTTGTGGGTCCTTCACATGAAAAGGTTTGAACCTCACTGACATGGAAACAGTTTTCTTGCACACATTTTCACAATTTTTCAAAAATAGCAGATCTACAAGCTCGCAGCGCGGCACTCGTGCCGCGCTGTGAGCTTGTATATCTGCTATTTTTCAATAGTTAACATTCATGGGGGGCCCACAGTGAATCATTGTACCCAGGGCCCAGAATTTGGTGTGACGCCCCTGCACCTGAACAAGGTAGCGTTTACACACGCAGCTCACGTTCCAAGACATCAGGGCAACGTGACGAACACAACCGCTGCTCCATTATACATAAACACACAGTCAACACTTGAAGATCAAACACCCTGCCTCCGTGCGTGCCCGCAGGTCCCTGCAATGCATTGTGATGTATCAGTTAGTGATCGGTGGTTTGACGTCACCCGTCCATTGAGATAAGTTCATCTCTCACACACACCTTATGGACTGACTGTGGTTCTTATCTTGTAGCTTAAAGATGGAGTCTGTGAACCGTGACCGACCCGCACATCACACACAAACCCACCGGGAGGAGAAGATACGGCCGCGACAAACCGCTGGATTAATGACTCGCATTCAGTGTGATGCCCCTCTCTGTCAGATAGGAACATTAGTGGACTTCCTAGCGGCTTCTTTTTAATGGTTATCTAGACTCAAAGTGCGATTTCAGCACCTGGACAGCGCCGGGTGTTTCAGCTCTCTGGACAGCGCTATTAGACCCTCACTCACTGCTTGGCATTTGTTTTGTTTTTCTCTCTCTCTCTCTTTCATACGGATCTAGATTTTTTATGCTTTATGGATTATTCTGTCAACTCTAATCTTCAATACACACCTCCGTTGGGGTAAGTGTGAGATCGCTCCGGGCAACGCACACGCACGCGCGCACAGGCACACACGCACACGCACGCACACACGCGCGCGCACGCACACACACACACACACACACACACACACACACACACACACACACACACACACACACACACACACACACACACACACACACTCTCTCTCTCTCTCTCTCTCTCTCTCTCTCTCTCTCCCCTCTGCAGATGCTGCTGTTGCGTAACGCAGTGCTTTCCACGTATGTTGCGTGGGGTCGATTTATTTTCTTCTTGGGAACACTTTCAACTTTCACGGCAGGATATGGAGATAGACCACCAACAGTCAACGCCGTTTCGGGCTGTTGATGCACTCGCTATAGAGAAACTGTATCTGGTCTTTATGAAACCATCGACTGGCTGTTTCTATAAATAGGCTTATAGGCTACAATGTGTATTGATGAAGAGGGCTCTCTGTGGGGATTGGAAACGCAGCATGTAATCTTTTGTTGTTATCTGGCCAGCTTGTCCACAGTCATCGATTTTCCTTCGGTCTATAGCCTAATAATGTGCGTGTAGTGGAGGAGACGCTCTTGCTGAAGGCATTCAGTATCAGTCAACATGCAGGGTCGCCACGCCTTTTAAAGGCTCAATTAACGGCGGTCGGCACCACCGGCGACTGCATGCGTTCCTTGTGTGGGCAAGCGACAACGCTGCACTATGATTTATTTATTTATTTTTTGGTCAGGGTGTCAGGGTTTAGCATTCACGCTCATCATAGCCTATTCATAAAAAATATATTGCATTCCATAAACAGATATCCACATCTTTTAGGCACTGCATTATGATTAATGTTTAATGAGGTATAAAAAGGGGATAAAAAAAGGGTAAAAAATAAAATCAGCTCCTGGCTCAATTATTAGATAGGCTATAGGATCCCAGTAAACACAAGCCGTCATTTAGCCCAATGGTTATGTTTAGCCCTCATTTGAACCGTCTATCGTCAGTCTGTCTATAGACCGATTGTAGCTGATTACATTTAATCCATTATTCCATACTTGTTGATTAAAAAAACAGCTTTATTATCCACACCTGGTTTTCAAATATTGGACTAAAGTAATTTTAAGAACCAATTTCACTATATAGTCTAGTTGAGTTGTAGCCGTCATCTGAACACGTACTGCATGTCACCCCCACCATACGATAATGATTAAATAAAATCGTTTTATAGCTATGCATCAATATAAAGTTAGTTTGTGTTGTCAAACAAATGCACCGACCTCAAACGAACAGCGGGAAGCGATATGTCAACTACTAATAGCTGCTGGAACCCCTTTGAATCACAAGCTGCCGTGGTCGAGCGGTTAGCGCGCAGGTTTCAAGTACAATAGATCCTGAGTTCGAACCCCGTCGACTCCCAGTGTCAAATAATAACAGTGCAAGAAATCATCACAAATACGATCAGCTGCGGTGGTACGGGTAGGATACGGCTCTCAGAGCTAAGGAAAAATGATTTTAAATCCTGCTGGCTGCCATCATTTTCACTAAATTTTCACTACTTTCGGCGGCCGCTAGGGGCCGCTAAAGGCGTTTAAATGACGGTGATACAATGGCTTGGCTTGGCATAGACGGTGAAAAAACTTTAACATTTAAACTCGTCACAGACTGGATCTAGCTATACGTCCGGTTTAGGCGAAGACGTCATCTGAACGCGATTTAACCCCCAAATTGCTTAGTGGGATATAGTCACCATCAAACAAATTCATACATAAATAATATCCTTGTTGTGTTCTGTTTGCAATGAATCCATCAGTATGGTTAAAAAGTTATTATTGGGTCCGCCTCTGCCAAATAACAAAAATCACAATTTCGGAAAACCATATACACTAGCCCTTACCCGTTCAAAGATATGAGCTCCAAAATGATGTGCAGTGTGTGGGTTATGGGATGTGCACTGTGCACACAGTATATGAGGGATGGAAAGTAACTTTAACTGGTGCTTGCATGATGTAGGAGCATCAATGTAAGAAACCCGTTTCCTTTAATGGCTACAGAGATACTGTCCCCCCCCCCACCCCCCCCCCCCCCCCAGCCCGCCCACCCACCCGCCTGCACACACACCCGCCCGCCTGCCTGCACACACACACACACACACTCCCCCCCCGTGTGTGTGTGTGTGTGTGTGTGTGTGTGTGTGGGTTTGTGTGTGATTGTGCATGGCCTGAACAACAGCGCCCCTCCATTAACATGTGTGGTCACAAAAGGTACTGTAGGCTAAATAGATATAGATACACCATAAAAATGCAAATATACAGCATACGATTTGCGAAAGTGACAAACGGGCTTCACATTTATGTCAGGTGTGTTCATATGCTTATGGTGATGCGATTTCAGATCAATTGCTCCAGCCACTGATGAGAAACGCGGTTTCAGACAGACAGACACTCAGACAGACAGACATTCCGAAAATTATATGTTAGATATACTGACCATTGGATTAATTGCAAACAGACCACTAGGGGGCGAGCACAACTTTTTTGCAATGTTTTTTGAAAACCTTAAGCCCAAGCGAAACATCAAACACTTGTCACCAAGTGCATGGTTTTTATGAATTCCCTTACAGCTACAATGGGGATTGTATAACAGGGTGGGGCTTGCATGGACACAGGTCTAGTACTAGAAATACTCTCTCAATAGGTTAAAAGTCCTACAGTTAAAATGTTTCTTAAAGCAGTATAGTTAACCCCAAAATTACCGTAACCTTCTTATCGATTGCTCACACCATGGAGCCTTGAGTTCAGGGACAGATTAACACACATTTCTTTTAGGTTCAAATAAGGAACCTGGAAGTCAAATCATTAGACCACTTAATTACCTGTCAGAAACCCAGGGCACAGCTCTCTATGATGATTTGTACCCAGGTTTCTCATTTCACTGCAGCTGCACTAAAGCACCATGTCCACTAGGGGGCAGACATGCAGCTACTTGGTCAGACAGCATTTCTGTTAAAGGGCCAGTTCACCTCTGGGACAACCAGATCTTATTTTATTGTTGTTTGGGACACGATCAACACCATCCTGAGTTATTTTTTGTGTTCAATCTGTGTTTTGAGATATTTTAGTATTTCAGCATGAATGATGATGCATTTTGCATCATATGAGTCATCATGCTGCATCATATGATGCAAAATGCATCATCATTCATGCTGAAATACTAAAATATCTCAAAACACAGATTGAACACAAAAAATAATTCTTGTTTGTGTTGATCGTGTCCCAAACAACAATAAAATAAGATCTAGTTGTCCCAGAGGTGAACTGGCCCTTTAAGCAATGTCATTGGGCATCCAGCAGGTGTCAATCAACTCTAGTTGGGTGGGACTCAATTCAAAAAGCAGGAAGGTAAACAGTGAAAGAGACAGGTGAGATTGTTTATGGATTAAATAATCTGATAAATGTTGTCACCAAATGAAGCGGGCCAGGGATAATAAACCAGTGTGGATATATCAGCATGTCTGTGTGTTTGGAGCTGGGATTTCACTCAGTATTTCTACCATAACCAGCTGACATTCTGTCCACACTATCCTGGAGGAGAAGAGAGTGTGGGAGACATTTCAACAGGTTTCTGAGTGAGTATGGACGCTATCTGACAACTTCAGCCCTAGAATGGCTGTGATGATATCACTTACATTTCACAATGTCACCGACACAGGAGGGCATGGAAGTGATCTATGGCTTTATACTGTATATCAGGGGTCTTCAACAGGGGGTCCGGGACCCCTAGGGTGTCCTCAGAGTTACTACAGGGGGTCCTCAAAATCTTCCAATCCTTTTTATATAACAACTTGAACCCTAGTGTCCATATTCTGAGAACTGTAGCCAAAAATAGCAGATCTACAAGCTCATAGGCGTTGTGAACTTGTAGATCGGCTATTTTTGGCAAAGAGGTTTAGAGGGGGAAAAGAGCAGACTAAGTAGGCTACAGAGTAAAAGATCAATTTTATTAAGTATTGACGGTTCAAGTGGTTAAATATCTGAAAACACAAATTGACATGAATCCAAAATACACAGATGATTGTGCTGTCAAACGATGAGAGCATGAGACTATGGAATCTACAGTATGAAGAGGTTGTGGGGGTCCCTGGTTCATCTCTCTCTGTCAACTAAGGGGTCCTTGGTCTGAAAACATTGAAGACCCCTGCTGTAAATGAAATACATAAATTAAAGGAATATCACAGCCAATCTAGGACTACAGTGGGACCTTAAACAGTGTTGTGGTGATTTGGATAGTGTGCTTTTAGGACCTGCTACTAAAAAGCTGTTGCAGTAGAGGTGATCAGGACTTGTTACTGCACAGAGGATCCAGGTACAGACAGACAGACAGACAGACAGACAGACAGACAGACAGACAGACAGACAGACAGTCAGTCAGTCAGTCAGTCAGTCAGTCAGTCAGTCAGTCAGTCAGTCAGTACTGTGTTCTCCAGCTCACCCAAACTCATCTTGTTGGGAAACTGGTTGCAGGCAGCAGCTTTCAGTTCAGAGGAACTGTGAGCACAGACAATACTTTCATTGAGGACTTCAAATCAACTCCAACAAGCAATCAGGACACAAACAAATGTAGTTTGCGAAGCTAACTACACAAATAAATGTTCCTTTGGACTGCATGTGTCCTTCATGTTAGATTCATTTTTTGAAATGAAAGCAGAGTGATTTACTACTTCTTTGTATGATGCTGCTTTATTGATAGGTAAATAAGTCCGTTTGATGTTATTGTTTTGTTACTATTTGTTGGTTGAAATGTCACTGATAGGCATGTGACAATTATGATATATAATCGCCATCATAATCGTCTCCATGTTGCAAAAAATATAGCTATGTATATATATCTGATCTATAATGCGACACATTGTGAGCTTGTAGATCGGCTATTTCCACTACTTTTAATTTTGACTATACCATTATTAAATATGCCCCTAAATATGCCCTATAATTGATATATTCCTTTCCAATGTTCAAAGGACAAATTAAATTAAATTGTTGTGCAATTATTTGTATGACAATCAACCATCAAGAGAAATGTCATGATGGTGACACTGATCTGGGATCTGATCACCCTAAGGGCGAGAAGTGAGGTTGTGCTGAAACAACAGAGACTAACATAATATCTCCATATATGGGCATTCCCAGATATCCTTAATATTGATGACATTGGGACATGGATCTCCATATATGGGCATAAAACGTATGTTAATTAGTAAATCCATATATGGGTATAAGGGGGTACCCTTAGTAACAGGGCATCATCTGGGAATGCCCATACTGTATATGGACATTTTATTTATTTTATCCTTTTATATATATATAAAGTCCTATGTGTGTGTGTGTGTGTGTGTGTGTGTGCGTGCGTGCGTGCGTGCGTGCGTGCGTGTGTGTGCAACATTTCTCATGGTAAACTGCGAACTTCGGTCGCAATTAAATGTGCCTACGGTCACAATTAGTTGATTGTAACCGTCTCTCTCTCTCCACTCTTCTACCGCTCAGGTTGAAGAGCGCATCGCTGCATGTCTGGCTGACATCTCACAGAGGATGTTTTCTTCTTGCCACCTCAAGCTGAACCCAGATAAGACTGAGCTTCTCTTTTTCCCAGGTAAGTCCTGCCCCATGCAGGATCTCTCTGTTTCCATCTCCGGTGACTTCCGTTCCAACAACATTCAAGGCACACATCGCAGACTCTATATCAAGGGTTCCCTAACTTTGCAGGCTGCAAACCTCAAATAATCAACTGGGGCTCCCACCACCCTGACAAGCACTTGGAATTGTAGACATTACATTTAGTTTGACTCGGTTCCACAGATAAATATTGTGAAAATAGCCGATCTACAAGCTCACTTGTATTATGCCAGTTGATAACGAGAGGCAGAGCTTTCGTCCTACTCCTCCCGCCTAATACTCCACGCTGACAGGTGCCCCCCGCCCCCCTCCCACAGTGAACATTATCACCCTCCTCCCCTGCCGGCTTCTCTCCCCTGAACACAGGCCTGTTGTGTTCATAAAGACGCGCAGCCGGATGCACCACAGTGGATTCAAACCCACAACCTCCGTGGTGGTGGAAGGTTGCCTCTTTCTCATGTAATATTTGGCCAATTTAGTATTTAAAAGGCCTTAAAAGTCATTACATTTTAACTTAAGTAATGTGTAGATACCACTGTATACACTTTGTATGTCGGTGTGTTTACTGTTGAGTGAGACAACAACATTTGGGGGCCCGGCTGGGGGGCCCGGTGCCCAGTTTGGGAACCACTGCTCAGTAACATGGTAAGGTTCAGACCCTTCCTCACCCAGGAGTCAGCCCAGCTGACCAGCACCTCATCCAGACCTCAGTCTTATCAAAACTACTGCTAGTGTAACTCTCTCCTCACTGGCCCTGTGCTCTGAACAAAACACAAATAACTCACATAACCAAATGGGCTAGATAAAAGAAAATCAACAAAGTAGCCTTTCTTTGACCCCTTCAGATTGAGACAACAGGGAACAAGGAATCCTCACTATGCCTTTTGCCTGCGGCATCTGGCACAGTGGTCACTCCCCCCTGAACGGGCCCATCCCTGGTTCACTGTGGAAGCATATCATTGCCCCGCTCTTCCTCTGATTGCCTATGCCTCGGCCTCCCTACCCTCAAATGTGCAATCACATCCAGTATTATCATGCCTTAAGGAGGTGTGGAAAAAGGCAGCTAAAATACTAAATTTTGACCCCTTTCTAAATAGGACCTCCAGTATTTGGTTTAATCCCTGTTTACGTATTGGCAAATCACCTCTCCACTGGAGAGAATGGGTGGAAAAGGGCATAGCAGTGCTTGGTGATCTCTACAGAGACCAGGAGATTAAATCGTTCAATGACCTACAGGCTGAATTCAATCTGCATAGTCAACAATATTGGCATTATGTACAAATTCATAGTTTGTTGAGAACAATATCAAGAAGCTCCCAGGTCCCTCAAAATGCAGAGACTCCCTCTGATATTATTGCAAGATATGGCAGGGGTCACGAAGCATCGCTATATTATTCAATGTTGCTGCAGAAGTACAGCACCACTAGTGCACTGAAAACGGTATGGGAAAGAGACATTGGAACAACACTTACAGAACAAGAATGGGTCAACATACTACGTAACTCAAAGCACATGTCACGCAATACTCGTACTAGGTTAATTCAGTTTAAAATTCTCAACAGAATATATTGGACCCCCTCCAAACTACACAGAGCAAAGCTTAAGAACGACCCAGCATGCTGGAAGTGCTCGGGTGAAGGTACGTTGACCCATGTCTTATGGGAGTGTCCCAAGGTACAGGCCTTTTGGAGAGAGTTGTTGACCAGCGTGTTCCATTTGATATTCGCTTATTTATATTGGGAGATCCCTCTATTTTGAAAGATCTAAGTTCTCCGGCATGCGTGGAATGGGTCCAAACTGACATAATGCTGGGTAGGAGATTGCTAGTCCAACTGTGGAAGTCAGCCCACGTACCATCCAGTCTAGATTGGCATAACTTATTATTAAGAACAGCATCATATGAACGGGTATCCTTCTCTATGAAGGGCAGAATGGTTTTGTTTGGTGTTGTATTGTTTTGTTGCTTTGTCCTTGTTTTGTTTTGTTGTCTTATTGGCTTATCGCTCTGACCGCACCATTTGTCAATAATCGCCTGCCAACTAAGTTGTCTGTCATGTGTCAGCCCATGGGCTGGTGTACTGTTTTAAAAGAAAACATCCAATAAAATACTAATCAAAAAAAAAAAAAGAACAAGGAATCCTGAGTAATATTACTATAAAATATTTTTGTTTGACGGTGTTGACGGTGCTGGCAGTGTTGGTGGGCCGTTTATAATGAAGCCGCGGGCCATATAAAATGTGTCCTCGAATGGATTATAGATATAACGGGCAGGAATTTCATGAAGGCCATGGCCATCGTTGCCCCTCAGTTTGTCCTTGTGCCACTCAAACCAATGGCATGACCTGAGGCCACAGAGGCCTTAACACAACTCGTGCCTCTTAATCTGAAGGTTGCTTGTTGCCTTGGTGCCGCGCCGTTTCCTCCGTCGGCCGCCGCTATTATTTTGAAGGGCTGGAAGGGGGTTGTTTTTGTTTTTTTGGATTATCACTTGACGGCAACGATTACGTCATCTAGTCACATGACAGTGTGAGCCGAGAAGAGAAACATGGCTGCGCCCTTCCGTGTGTATTGTTTACATCAGATCTGGTGCAAAATGGCTCAAAATGGCTCTTTTGGATTAAATGAAGTCTCTTTATGGGCCTCTCCATTGACTTAACATGGAGGAGCTTCACTTCGCGTGCACGCCCAACGTGCGTTTTAAACAAATCGCGGACATTACCGATGCGGGCGCGACCGGAGCGACATTATGTAAGTATTAATACATTTACTGTAAATACAGTAAGATTGACGGTGAGCGCTGTCAACGGCGTCATGTAGTCACCGATTTGAATGACGGTGAGGATCGTCTACAGCAGCAGAACAGTTAATGCCCCAGCTGACTACCACTTTCTCCATCCAGTGCAGTGTTGATTTCGTCGACTAAAACTATGACGAAAAATGTTTGTCGACTGTGTTTTTTTCACTGACGAAAACGAAATAAAAACTAAGATGTGGTGACTAAAACTAAGACTAAATATATTGACAATTTCGTCAACAAAATAAAAAATAGACTAAAACGTTAGGGAGGGACTAGTGGAGAAGAGAGTAATTTTATGTTTGGTTGTTCTCAGGTGTTGAGTGCTGAAAATAGCCGATTTACAAGCTCACAACGCGTCGCGTCTGTGACGCGTTGTGAGCTTGTAGATCGGCTATTTTCAGCACACAACCAAGTGTAAAATCAGTCTGTTGTATTTCATGGCCTTCCTTTCCCTGGCATTTGGCCTTTGTGCCCTCAAAACACCAAAGGCCAAGTGGCTTCGCCCCTAAAATGACCAAAGTCCAGGCCTGGCTAAATCTGATAAATATTCTACTGTTGAAATGAATAGATTTTAAATATATGTGATCATTATTCTACTGCTGAAATGAATAGATTATAAATACCGTAATTGCCGGACTGTAAGCCGCGGCTTTTTTCCCATGTTTTGAACCCTGCGGCTTATACAACGGTGCGGCTTATATAGAAAATTTTAGAGCTAACGGCCAGTTAGTTAGTTTTACAATGGTCTTTAACAAGGATTTATATATAGATTTTTACAGCTAACGGCCACCAGGGGCGCTCTAGCAGGAAGCAGGTAGGACACCTGCGGCTTATAGTCAGGTGCGGCTTATATATGTAAACATTTGTTTTTTGTTCTAAATTTAGCTGGTGCGGCTTATATTCAGGTGCGGCTTATTAGTCCAGCAATTACGGTATATATGTGCATCAGTTTGTGACATATGACCTTTGTGTTTGACCTTCAGGGTGGATCCACTGTTGAGGGAGTGGATCAGGATCCTGATGCCCACCTTCTCTACGAGACCACACCATCTTAGAGTGTTACCAGAGGGTAGGAATTTAACCCACAAACCATACAACTAGACCACATCCTGTTGGAGTGTTACCAGAGGGCAAGAATGTAACCCACACACCACATAAATATATCCTAATACCACAAGAAGTTACCCTAACATCAATGGGCCATTCACACTATAACTATGACTATATGGTTCACCATTGTATTTTATAGTGCTCAGTGTGAACTGCCCTTAAAACCACAAAACTACACTATTTGGGACATTGAAAACTGGTTCTATACGCCCATATTGGTTGAATGGTTAATTGGAAATGTTATAAATTAATGTATTATTGATTTTGTTTTCCTGTAATAATTATATCTGCTCTCCTCCCAACAGATACACATGCACGCACGCACGCGCGCGCGCACACACACACACACACACACACACACACACACACACACACACACACACACACACACACACACACACACACACACACACACACACACACACACACACACACTACTCAATGGAAATCCTTTCGATAGGCGTTTATTAATATACATTTGTGTCAATAAAGAAATTGAATCAAAACCCACCTTGTCGTTTTTTTTTTGACGACATAGGGTTAGTTAGGTTCATGTTCTTTACAGTATTATCCGTTCATGTTTTTGACAGTATTATTACAGTAGGCCTATGTTAGGATATGTTGTGTCGTATGATATGATATGATATGATATGATATGATATGATATGATATGAGGTTTTTTAACTACCGGTATATAGAGGGTATGTGCGTGACATCATCATACCCAAAACTTATTCAGGAATGCCTATTGAGTGGCAAAACTACGTTCTGGCCTTGACAGCCCATACAGAAAGGTCCTATCTGATTGCATTAAAAAACGTTAAACAATGTTAAACTCACTTTGCCACTCATATTGACACTCGATTTGCCACTCAATTTGCCTTTCACTTTATGCATGCGCATAGCCTTTATTAATGAGGTGAGGTTTTTATGTTGTAAAAAAGACATGGAATGGAAGTGGTTGGAATCTATTTTATGTAGGTTTCAAGTCAAACCGGCAGAATGCTGTCTAGAATCAGTTAAAAAAACAACAAGATGCTGTCTGAATGCACTTGATAACTATGTGGCTCAGCTTATAATTGTAATGTGATATTCTGCATGCCATGAGTGATATTTTTCTGTTAAACATGTACGTTTGGGTGTAGTACAACACCACTGGAATTATTAATGTGTTTTCTTTAAAGATTACATAGAGGTTAATAAAAAAGAAAAAAAAAGATAAAAGCTGGAGAAAATTCCTGGCTGGTTTTGAACCCATAAGCCTATACATACAAGGGCTACAGCTAAACCACTAGCCTACTGAATTTAACATGTGGTCTGTTCAATTTTGTAGTTTTAAATGAAAGATTAAGTTACTAGAGCCAGACAAAACATGGGAAATGTTCTTGCTGGTTTCCAATCAATCATCCTGATTGCAAGCCCTGTATCTTTAGCCACTGCATCAACAATCCAGGTAAAAAGAGGAAATAAAGAAAGTTAAAATAAACAACATATGGTTTTGCTTGTGGTAACACCGGTTTAAAATTGAAATACACACCAGGAGGCTTTGATCCCACCACCTTCAGATGATAAGACCTGTACTTTAACCACTGCTCCACAATGGCTCATACTAATTTATTCTCTTTGGCATGTTCTTGATTAAAAGATTAGGCAAGGGTAAAAGAGGCAGGTAAAAGTAAACTAAAGATCCTTGAACCAACAACGCTCTGGCATCAAGTCCCATTTCATAACCACTAGTCCATCAAGGTTAAGACTTTGTGATTCCTCTTGCATGTTTTTCACTACAAGATTACATAAAGGTGCACAAGTAATGTAAAAGATGGCAGATATTTATGCTGGGTTTGAACCAAGGACTTTAAAGTTGCAAACTTTATGTCTTTACCACTGCACCATACCTAGATAGTTCTCTTGTGTGTTCTTCAGTGAAAGTTCAGATAAATGTAAAAGATCCAGGTAAAAGTTGGAGAATAGTCACTTCTGGTTTTGAACTCAAAACCTTCTATACTAAAGGTCTGTAGCTGAACCACTATACCATTGAAGTTAATAAGTATGTGTTGATATCTTAGTAAAAGATTGGGTTTTAAGAGCCAGGTAAAACTTGGGAAAATGTTGTTGCTGGTTTCAAACCAAGAACATTCTGATTGCAAGCCCTGTATCTTAACCACTGCTTTAGAAGAAAAGAAAAGAAAAAGGAATCAACAAATAGTTCTGCTTGTGGTAGTTCCAGTTTGACCTAGGAAAAACATGGTCAGGTTTCTGCACGGCTGGAGAGCCTATTTCAACCAATTGCTTGTCAACTACCTGTATAATATACATATTTCAAACCACTGCACTAAGGTGTTTTGTAAGTAAATAGTGTAAATAAAGTGATAAAGGAGTGTGTATCTTCTCGAAGCACAAACTGACAGGCAATTCATGAAAGAAGAGGATGTACACTGTACATCTACAAGCCCACAAAGTGGCATAAGAGATAATTCTGGGGTTGATAACCAAATGTTGGGTTCAATCTCAAACATTTTCACTGTCTTTTAAAAGCTGGGTTAAATGTAACATTGTCAATTACATCATGCAGGCCAATGTGGCTTAAAGGTGATACACCATGAAATTTCACTTTTCCTATTTTAAAACCTTTTTTTGGGGTCCCACTAGCACCTTCTATCCTCACAAAGTCCCATTTCTGACCAATGTGTCTTTCTCTGGTTTTGAGAAGGCGAAGGTTAAAAGTATCCCACGGGTTCTCAAAACAGGCTGTTCAGATTTGCTGCCGATTGTGACGTCATCTGCCGATTGTGACGTCATCACAATAAAAAAAAATATATATATATATTTTTTTTCAAAAAAAGATTTTTTTTCAAAAAAAGATTTTTTTCAAAAAAGATATTTTTTTTCAAAAGGATTTTGGGGGGGTGGCGCAGTTCAGGCCAAAGGTGGTACTGCAGCTGAAATGCTCTGAGAGCCATTCAAAAATGAGAGAGGCTCTCTATTCAGGAGTGGTAATTTAGCCTCAAACAGGGCCGGATCTCCCCATAGGCAAGGGGGGGCATTGCCCCCCTAAATGCCCTGTCTGCCCCACCAAACAAGATGGCATGAAAAAATAAAAAAAAATATATATATATATATATATATATATATATATTTTTTTTATATTATGCTACAGCTGTCGCACCACCAAAACCAACACCATTTCATTATATATACATTTTAAAAACTCCGATCGCCAATGCCATCTCTCTCCCTCTCTGCACCTCAAAATAAGTAAAACAAATAATAATGTTCCAGCCAGGCCAGCAGCTCCGCCCCCGATATGCGTTGAATGCGTAGGAGGGAACAGCAGTCAGTCTCGTCTCGACAGACAAGTACACGCACCACTTCTGGTTGCCAACTAACTTCAGTTTTGTCCAGCGCATTAAGGAACTAATCGAGAGAAGGAACAGTTTGTTTTTTAGTTGTGCTTGCAGCTTGTTTCACTTTAACTTCTGTTCTCTTTCTCTGGCTCTTTCGGTCAATATGCATCGATTTCTGGTTTCTAAACCTCGCGACGCGAGTAGCACTGCTGCTACGGCTCCAGTCAGTCCAGAGGCAGGCTCCGAGCCGTCGTCGACTCGGGGTACAGCTGCTCCTCAACCCGACCCAAACCCTAACCCCCAATTGAGTTCCACAAGCACGGCAACAAGCTGAAAGCGTCGCCGTTCGCAACGCAGCAGCGGCCGCCGATTATCGATAATAGCACACAGGGAGTAGGAGGTAGAGCTGCTGCTCCTCAACCCGACCCAAACCCTAACCCCCAATTGAGTTCCAAAAGTACGGCAACACAAGCTGAAAGCGTCGCGGTTCGCAACGCACTCAGCAGCGGCCGCCGATAGCAGCACGCAGCCGCAGGGAGGTAGACCTGCTGCTCCTCGACCCGATCCATTGAGTTCCACAATCACCGCAACACAGCCTGAAAGCTTCGCCGTACACGACGCAGCAGTGGCCGCTGCTAACAGCACTGGCTTAAGCACAACAGCACCATCACAGCCCGCTAATCTTGTGTTTACAAAACGTCATTTTGGCAAGACAGCACGCGCATTCAGCCCGGGCTGGTACCGTGGAAGACCATGGCTGGAATATTCAGTGAAGCTAGATGCGTGCTTTTGTTTTCCTTGTCGCAAATTTGGAGGAAATAATGACAATGTCATTGTCTGTCTAGTGTCATATCAGTCTGTCTGTCTGTCTGTCTGTCTGTCTGTCTGTCTGTCTGTCTGTCTGTCTGTCTGTCTGTCTGTCTGTCTGTCTAGCTAGTCTAGTGTCATATCAGTGTATCAATCTATCCATCCAGTATCATATCTATCATCCATCTAGTGCCATATCAGTGTATCAATCTATCCAGACCAGTATCATATTTATCATCCATCTAGTGTCATATCAGTGTATCAATCTATCCAGTATCATATTTATCATCCATCTAGTGTCATATCAGTGTATCAATCCATCCATCCAGTATCATATCTATCATCTATCAAGTGTCATATCAGTGTATCAATCTATATCTATATCAGTTAATAGTATCATTTGCATTCATCTTTGTCAATCGCATCAGTTTATATAGCTATCACACCAGTAACATGTCTGTCTTTTGTTTATCACATTATTTATCATTTCTTTAACCTTTTGTTGTTGTTTTTTTTTTTTTTTTTTTTTTTACTTTGTGTATTTTATTTCTTAAGTTATGTGACTTGTACTGTACACAGCATGGTGTGTCATTGGTATAAGTGTGCCAAAATGCATAGGTTTTTATGCATTTCTGGCGTTATGACCCCCTAAAAAGGTTGCCCCCCTGGCATTTCCTCTCGCCCCACCTACTACTAGAGCTTACATCCGGCCCTGGCCTCAAACCTTTTGAAAAACGTTTTTGGGACATATATGACATAAATACTTTTTAAATGCATGGTGTATCACCTTTAATAGATAAAAATACATGTGTAGACTGAAGGTTCAGGGCTCAAAGCTCCTAAAGAACATTTTCAATGTCCATCTAAATTCTAAAAGGTGGGTTAAGGTATCACGTTTTGTTTGTGTCTGTGGGTTAAGTATTACGTTCCCAGTTGCATCTTCCATGCCAGCGTGGCTTTAAAGATAAATCAAAAGTTCACATAATAAAGGTTGAAGGTTCGAAGCTCAAATATATCCAAAAAAATAATCAAAACTAATAAAACAACTAAAATAAGACTCAAAAGCCTCAATAAAATGACCAAATCAAACTTGTGATGGGCTAAAGAAAATAACACATTTAAATGATGACTCAATTAAACTGAAGCTATGAAAAATTCATAATCTCCTTCCCCCTGGAGGTGGGCTTCATCTATCCACTGATAGCAGATCTACAAGCTCACAACACATTGATGTGGCTTAAGAGATAATTCTGGGGTTTATAAGCCAAAGTTTAAGGGTTCAATAATCACATGTTCACCACCTATCAGAATTCTAAAATCTGGGTTAAGTAGTAGGTTATTGATTCCATCTTCAGGCCACTGTGGCTTAAGAGATAAATATGTGGTTTGTGCGCCAAAGGTTTGGGGTTTGAAGCTCCTAATGGAACATTTTCACTAGCCTGGGTTCCAGGCCGACCGAACTCCTCCCCACGACAAAGTGTGTGAAAGAAGCTGGCAACGCAAGGCTAGATTTTCACTGTCCATCCAAATTCTAAAAGCTGGGTTAATTATTACGTCTCAAGTGTTTCTCCCAAGTTGTAGTGGCTCAAGAGATAAACGAAGGGTTCATTTATTAGTCAGGCGGAAATTCTGGAAAAAGGCCTTCTATAAGCAGGTTAGAGGCATTTGGGGGTAAAAGTGGGTAACCAGGCCATTTAATTCAGGGGTGCAGAATCTGAAAAACCTGGTTACCAATCAAAATGTTGAGTTTTTGACCTTCTAATTTGCATAACAAAGTGGCTACCGAATTGTACATTTTGAACTATTTATTCAAGCAATATTTCTCTTTCAACAAACTTTTCATTATTTTATCATATAATCAGGGTTTTGCGAACACCCAGGACAGTTTTTGAGTTGCTTGATTCAGTTTATATTTAGATATTTGATATTCATTGTATCAGACACGCCCCCTTCCTATACAAACCCATTGTAACTTCAAACTCCATTTTAACCATGATAGATTTAATGAAAACACCCGTCCTTTTTTCTGGTGACTCCTGACGCCCTCCTAATACGTGAGCAGGTCGTGTTCTTTCGATAACTCCTTTCATTTCTTTTTAATAATGTATTTTTTGTATTTATTAATTTTTCATTTTCCCAAATAATTATTAAAAAGAAACTAAAAAAGTTATCGAAAAACACTGCCTGTTCGTGTATTAAGAGGGCGTCAGGAGTCACCAGAAAAAAAGGATGGGTGTTTTCATTGAATCTATCATGGTTAAAATGTTTTTGTATTTAAGTGAAATATCTCTTTTAAATAAAAATAAAACATTTTAACCATGATAGATTCAATGAAAACACCCATTCTTTTTTCTGGTGACTCCTGATGCCCTTCTAATACACAAACAGGTAGTGTTCTTTCGATAACCTTTTTAGTTTATTTTCTATAATTATTTGGGAAAATGAAATAAATAAAATACAATTAAGAACTTATTAAAGATAAATGAAAAATGTTATTGACAAAACATAACCTGCTCACGTATTAGGAGCATATCAGGAGTCACCAGAAAAAAGGACGGGTGTTCTCATTAAATCTATCATGGTTAAAATGGAGTTTGAAGTTACAATGGGTTTGTATAGGAAGGGGGCGTGTCAGATAAAATGAATATCAAATATCTAAATCTAAACTGAATCAAACAACTCAAAAACTGTCCTGGGTCTTCCCAAAAGCTTGATTAGACGATAAAATTACTAAAGGTTTTTTTAAAGTGAAATATCCCTTGAAGAAATAGTTTAAAATTGACAATTCTGCAGCTATTTTGTTATGCAAATTAGAAGGGCAAAAACTCAAAATTTTGCTTGGTAACCATTTTTTTCCAGATTCAGCACCCTTGAATTGTGTAAAATAGACTGGTTCCCAACTTTTACCCCAAAATGCCTCTAACAATCACATTTTTCAGAAATACCACTAGACTATATGACAGGTCTGGGGTTCAAGACTCATGATAAACGTTTTCACTGTCCATTTGAATTCTAAAACGTGGGTCAAGTATTACATTCCCGATTATATCTACATGTCAGTGTGGCTCAAAAGATAAGTCAAAGGTCCATGTACCAAAGATTGTGGGTTCAAAACTCATGACGAACATTTTCACTTTCCATTTGAAATCTAAAACGTAGGTCAAGTATTACATTCCCGATTATATCTACATGCCAGCGTGGCTCAAAAGATAAGTCAAAGGTCCATGTACCAAAGGTTGTAAGTGCAAAGCTCAAACAAAACTAAAGTTCAAACAAAAAAACAAAACAAAAAAAAACTCAAACAACAAAAATCTCAAAACCCTCAATAAAATAATCTGGTTCAAATCAAGCTTGCAATGGGGGGGAAAAAACACAATTAAACCATCAAATACCTAAAAAAAAAAAAAACAGCAATCTGATAAATACCCAATTCTATAATTAATATACAAATGTATTAAACTCCTCCCCCTGGGGGTGGGCTTTATCTATGCTCCTCCCTCTCCTACCGGAGCTAAAAGAGGCGTGAAAAAGAGGTTGGGCTGCCTCCAATGCCCCTCCCTCTCCTACCGGAGCTAAAAGAGGGAATGATGAGGGCGGCGGGCTGCTTCCATGCTCTTTGCCTTAAAAAGACCAAAGTTAAAGACTTTCCAGTAGTCAGATTCAAACCCACAACCTTCAGGTTGTGAGTCCTCTGCTTTACCACTGCACCACCAGGATTTTCACATTAAGAGTAGGTCGGAGGTTGTATTTAAAGTGAAAAGGAGAGCAAACAGGTCAATAGATGAAAATCCACAGCAAACACCTCTACCCCTGACAGAATGACTGAATCTACTAGATACACCCTCTTATGACCAGGGTTCATTATGACAACTGCAATTTAGGTTGTTCTTTAAAACCATCTCATTAGAACACCCAGATATTTCACTTTCATTGAAAGCACAATTAGTAAAAAAAACAAACTTAGTTTCAGCTGATCAAAACTATAGCAGTTTCAATGTTTTTGTTAAATCAAGTGCATTTTTACGGTTTTCACTTTTGACTGTTGAATAAGAAAATAAAAAGCTTCATTGATTAGCTAAATTAAGATTATTTAAGAACACTTCTGAGCTGTTCTAATGACATTGAAAACGACCACTTCCATTTCAAGTGTTTATTACAAACACCAATCATTTAAATAAAACAACTGATAGCTGTACTGCAAACAATTTAGCCTCACAAGGAAGTATGACAATAATGACATACATTTCTTAACTGTAATAGTGTATGACTACATTTTTCAGAGTATTACATTTTTCATAGAATATTCCCATGTCAATGCAGGAGCTGACTTAAACAACTCCTGTTGATAGTCAAGAGGCAGAACAGGACACATTCCCAAAGGTTGATTCCACCAAACACAGGATCACAAGAATAACCATAGGCATGTACAGAGACATAACTTCTACTGAACACTGTGAAAGCATTCAAGTACTGGCAGAGAAAGAATCAAGGAACCGAGGGTTTAAATACTCAGACACAGGTGAACACAACTGACACTCAACACATGGATTGGCTAAGAGACTAACAGGAGACAGGTGGAGAAAACGAGCAAGCACAGGGAGGTGAGACAAGACAGGTAACAGTAAAAAGGGTAGACAGGGAACACTAGGAACAATAATGCCTACAAAATAAAAGTAACACAAGTGCAAAGTAAAACCTATGGTAACTAACCACTGGAAACAGGACCCCACTGAATGCTACTAGCCAAATAATAGCCTAAGCCTATATGTATCCAATAGATTGTGTCCAAACCTCATGGAAATCAGTTTACATATCTATAGTCACTTGATCATGGCCTGTCAGTTAGATGTTCCATGGTAGTGACTGACCATGATGGCATCTATGCAGACAGGCTTAACAACTATAGTGCTGACTGCTGACTATAGTAGTCACCATGGATAATGACCAAGACTTCCCATGCTTCTGTGGCACCAGAGCTATGTCAGTGGTTTGTAAGCTCACGGTTTGCGGTTCTTGACCACATTTACACACGTTCACTCTCCGTCTAAATTCTACAAGGTTAGAACTACTCTTGCTGGGATTGAACTGGGGACCTCCTGGCAATAAGGCCCATATCATAACCACGACTACATCAAGGTTAACTCAATGAAACTACTCTTATACGTTTTTAAAGGGGCCCCACCATGCTTTTCAAAATATATATTTTATATAAATATTGGTCCATAACACAGTTGTATATAGGTTTTGTACCTCAATAAATGGTAAATGGTAAATGGTGCATTTATATAGCGCTTTTAATCCAAAGCGCTTTACATAGATTGTGCATTACATTCACCCATTCACACACACATTCATACACCAGTGGCGGAGGAAGCCATGCAAGGCACCAACCTACTCACCGGAGGCAATTAGGGGTTCAGAGTCTTGCCCAAGGACCCTTCGACATTAACTCAGGGGGAGCCCGGATTCGAACTGGGAACCCTTCGGGATTTATACCCTTCGTGCTCTAATACCAGTTTCTCTACCCCTGAGCTATGCCGCCCCTCAATAAGAACCATACAGAGTCAATCCATTCAACCCAATTTTAGTACCACTTTACCTCATGGTTCCACCTCATATATATAATCTCAATAGAATATAGTCTCCCAAAAATACCACCCCCTTCTCGAGGGGGCCCAATAGGAAATGAATCCCTTTGTGACATAAACAAGGGCTCAATTTAAAAAGAGTACTGTTCAGACACACCCATTTAGAAAATCACAGAAATGAAAGGCAAGGCTTAGAGTTAATGAATGTTTTATTTATTCTTTTTATTTTCTGGAAGAGACACTAGGAAGACAAAAAACAAGAACAAAATTATCTATACAAGGTCTTCAGAATTGCAAACTCCAGATCTTTACCACTGCACCAACTGTAGGCCTATTTCATACTCATGATTTGTACTCTTCTGTTGCATGGTCTGCAGTATAGGATTAGATAAAGATAAAAGATCCAGGTAAAAATGAGAGACAATTCAATGCCATTTTAAAACTCAGAACCTACTATACTCAAGGACTGGTTTTTAATAACTCTACCATTGAATTTATGAATTTACTTTGTAATTTTAGCAAAAGAATTTGGTTACAAGAGCCAGGTAAAAACTTGGGAAAATATTCTTGCTGGTTTACTAATTCTATGCCTTTACCACTGTAGTTTGTATTTCACGTGTTCTCTTGCGTGCTCTTCAGTGTAAGATTAGATAAGGGTAAAAAGCCAGGTAAAAGTTAGAGAAAACTTGCTGGATTTGAACTCAGAACCCTCTATGGGCAAGGACTGTATTTTAATCACTGAATTTATCACATGTTCTGTTAAATTTTGCACTTTTTAGTGAAATATCACACCATTAAAACATTACATTACAAGCTACTTGGCCAGTATTTACAATCAGTATTATTGAGTAATATTGGCTTAAGTAATTAAATTAATATAACTCATATTAGTTCATTTAATGTAACACATTTAATGAGTGAGTAATTTATATTCTAATCCTGTTTCTTCATTATCCACAATTCAACTTGTCTTAAGTTTAATTTCAAGGGCCAAATCAAAGTATATGCATTGTTCCAATTCAGGTTTTATTGATAATATCATATATAATATATTCAATGGTGTTGTTCATGTATTATGCAATAATTCAGATACATTTAATATAATCAATTCATTAACGATACATAACAAGTAACAATACTTTCTTCTTTTCTGCAAATTGCACAACTTGTCTTCTTCTTATGGCCCCTCCACATGTTGCTGTCTCCCACTCATCATATCAGGAATTGCACAGTTTTTACTGTAACCAGTGTCTCACAGATTAACAAATAACCTGGGCGAGGGAGCTCAACTCTAACCTAGAACCCTAGCTGCTAGGGTTAGGGTTTAGGCTCAAATACTGACAAATCAAATTCCGATGTGTGTCAGTCAGCTTGCCGAGGCATACACGTGGACATGACACATTTTCCCAGCATGCTTTGCATAGCAGGTAACTAACTTATTTGACCAATCAAGGGAAAGGGGGGGAGTCAACTACTAAGCTCTCAAACCATAGAGTTTTTTCAAAAGCACTGCTGTTCGTGACAGTGTAGTGGTCTGAAGGTCAGACTCCCAACATAGAGGTTGTATGTTCACATCCCAGTCCTCCTACCTTGTTGAAGTACTTTGACACTTTTTTCCACAGCTATAATACAAGCGAACAAGTCAAAAGCAACAGGAGATAGCTGTTGAGAGCTTTAACCCATTTAGGCCTAGAATTATTGAATGCTTTAACCAGTGAAAAATAGCAGATATACAAGCTCACAGCGCGCTGCGATCTGCTATTTTTGAAAAAGTCGTCAAAATGTGTGCAAATCTTTGAATATACCGGTATGTATTTTCAAAGCGAATGTTTGTAACTCAAATGTTGCTTCTGGGGGGTCCCTGGAACTAAATATTTTGAGATGGGGGCCCGTGGACAAATTTATATCATTTTGGGGGTCCTTCTCATGAAAACCACTGACATAGTAGTCTCTCAAGAACAGACTAACTGAGCTCCAGTTAAGTGAAAAAGACCTTTTCTTTGACGATGGCTATAGCCAGATTGCTGACATAGAAACATAGATTTTTCAAAAGAAATCTTAGAAGGATTCAAAAGACACTTATAGAATCGGGTCAAATTTCTAATTTTCACGATTTTTCAAAAATAGCAGGTCTACAAGCTCGCAGCGCGGCTGTATATCTGCGATTTTTCAGTAGTTAAAGCATAAAATAATGATACACAATAATGTGTACCCGTTCTGAATTAAGGTCACTTGGATTAGTGGTGTGGTGTGCTTGAGCAGTTGTCTTTGCCTCAGACAGTTGGCAGGTTCAAGCCCCATGCCATCAAGGACTATCGGGGGTCACTGTTATTCTTATTAATCCGTATTTTAGACTTAAAATGTGTCAAAAGGATAACAACTAAATTTAAGAAATACCTTAAATATGTGAATTCTTTCCCTCCAGAGCAACACATGGAATTGAGGCAGCACAGCCCTATATGGTGTTAGTGTATGTGTGGTGGAGAGATACCACCTTACTGTTTATTCATTTATTTCATTTATTTATTTATTTAGACAGGACAGTGCCAGTTAATGAACACATTGACAGCGACATATTGCATAATAAATAAATGTACAAAAATCGCGGAATTAGCTTAGAGCTAAATTTCATCCGTTGTCCTCACATAAAACAAGAAACAAAACAAGACTAACAATAACAGGAACAGACCAGTACAGGGCAAACAAAAAACAACAAGAACAAGGTGCTTGGCGCAACAGAGTGCCTAGTGCGACAAAGTGCTTAGTGCCAGAAGTAAGCTAAAAAGTAAAACCATGTAGGAGAAACTAGACTGGCAGAGTAATTCGTACCGGCATCAGATAGTTCTTATAGGTGGTTACATGTTTGTGATCGTTTTAACCAATTCTTCAACTGCCGAAGGTGGGGGGATCTCTCTAATTGAGGTAGGGATCTGGTTCCAATATTGACATCCATTTATGGAGAGAACGTTTTTACTAAAAGTAGTTTTTTCTAGAATCAATTTCACAGTCTCCCCTGGATGTTGACCTAGTACTGCGTCCAATATCCCTCTTATGGATGAATGCCATAAGAGGGGGGGGAGCCAGATCATTAAGGCATTTATATATTATACATGCATTTTTAAATTTCCTAAAATTTTCAAAGCTGAGAAGGTGATACTTTTCTAGGATGTTGCAGTGGTGATAGGAGTTTGTTTTTTTGTCTAGTATGTTAAAGGACAACTTTGTTTTTTTACAACAAGGGTTCATATTTTAGATTGTAATCAGAGAAAAGAAAAAGTGAGTGTTAAAATGTTTTCATTTGCTTCGTTCTATTGTTTTATCGTGTTTACCGTGCTAAAATGTGGGGCATGCGTACGCATGGGGGCATGTGTACAAGTGGCTAAATATGTCTTTTTAGACACAATAAGCCAGCAGTTTCTTTATTGCTATTTACAGTAACACTTCTAGCCCCCATAAGTCACAGTCCAACCATGAAAGGTTGCGTTGTATCTTGGGAATGGGCTTATTCTGTGTAAAATGACATATTTAGCCACTTGTATGCATGCCCCAACCACTGAAATAAGAATCTCTAAAACGATAGAAAGAAGTAAATGAAATAATTTTAACACTCATCTTTTATATTCTTTAATTACAATCTAAAATATGAACCCTTGTTGTAAAAAACTAAAGTTGTCCTTTAACTCTTATACTGCTTTGAACGTTCCTGTTCGCCCCAATTCTTGAGGTCGAGTAGGGCCAATACGGGCGTTCGTTCGTTTGATGTTTTTTATGGATTATGATAAAAGACGTCCTTGCGCAACTTTTGAATGCATAATTGGTCGTCAGTGTCGTTTTGAGGACAGCCGGAAACCTTTCATAAAAAAAAAAAGTAAACAGACTGTCCTGGCTCCGCCTGCCCAGAGCGACTCTGCACCAGCCTAGCTGCCAGGGGCGTCAATTGGGTATGGCAGGGGTATGCAGCTGCCATACCTTGACAGGGGGAAATAATAAAAAAAATACTTTTCATCGTGCCTGTTGCTAAGGTATGGCAACATGACTGGTGTCTTCACCAGACACCAGTCATGTTGCCATACCTTAGCTTGTTCTGAACTGACGCCACTGCTAGCTGCTAGCAGCGTTGAGGGACTATATTGTTTTATGCATCGGGCTGTTAGTAGAGAAAGAGAGAGAGAAACGTTGGTAAAAGCGATCATTTTGTCGGAAATCAGTTGTTTTATAGTATTAGTAGTATAGTAATTGTAGTAGGTAGTAGTATTTAGCAGTACTAGAATATTGAGATGTATTAGGCCAACTCAGCCTCAACTTGCTGGTATCATTCCGCCGAAGTGCGACCCTCCCCCCCTGGCCGGAGCAGCAGCCAGCAGCAGAGCAGATCCACGGATAGAAACAAACTTTGTTAGAATTAGGATTACAAACCTACCCGCGTTGGTGACTCAGGACCAGGCAGCGCCCACGAATGGTGGTGGTGGTCGTGATGATGATCATGATGATGATGATGATGAAGAAGAGAAAAAGATCTCTGTAGCCGTTGGTATTGAAGATAAAAAGATTGAAGATGGTGCCAGTCGCGAAGAACCGGGGTCCAGAAGTGGATCAAGAGCCTCGTGATATTGTGGAAACCGATCCCGACGGAGCTCGACCCCCGTGTAGGATGGATCCCCCCGCCCGGGGGCTCACATCGCCGCAGCAGCAGAGACCCATGTACCGCCGCCACCGCCGCGAAGAGACAGACGAACTGGGCGATTTGGCCAATGAAGAATGGCTTCCGCGTAGAGACCCCTCGGAGAACAGAGGCCACGATTCTACTGTCCAAAGTAAGACTTCCAATCCAGTGCATGTATGTATTGTATAGTTGTATACTGTATATAGTTGTATACTGTGTGATAACAGAGCATCCGTGTGGAACTGGAAGCCTGGGATGGGGGGATGGTCAGTGATCAGTGAGATAGGGTAACGGTTTTCCATTGCGACGTGTTGCCACTCCGACATTGGGATCCGGTCTAGAGCCCGCCTACTGCATCCGGCTATTTACACGTACACATACATGCAAGAAATGTTTCCGTATCCGGACCGGATCAGTAACTTGATCCAAGCAGTTAGGATCCACGTGCTTGGTTTGTTTTTGTCGCTACTCAGGACACACGTGGAGTTCCTATCACGCGCGTGCACGTACCGCGTGTAGTGTACGTGCACTGCACAGCCTACTAGGATTATTTGATGGGAATTTAGGATTTATTGGCTTAGTTTGTGTGTGCGTGCGTACGATGTGTGTGAGAGAGAGGGAGAGGTTTCTTTTTATCGTCATCATCATCATCATCATCATCATCAGTAGCTGATGATGTAGCTTTTCAGTTCAATTCAAAGGAGCTTTATTGGCATGAGAAAACATACGTTTACATTGCCAAAGCAAGTGTTACAAATAAAAACTGTTGAAAATGGGGAACATATATACAGTTGGAGGGAGTACAGCTTTGTGTAAACAGAGCTATGTTGCATTGTGACATTTTATATAGGTATACAGGGTATAAAGGGAATTTCACTGTGACAGTAAATGCATGGTAACTATTTACTATAACTGCATTTTATGTTATATATGAACTTATTGTAAGTCATTTGCTAAATGTCAAAATTGTAAATTGATTTGTTTAGATATAAACTATTTGATATTTTCCTGGCTATGATTTTAGATGATGAGTCGACGATGATGATGAGCCTACTTCTTCATTTCCACATCGTGGAAAAACAAACTTTTTTCTGTAAATCAGACTTAGCACCATGCACATGCTCACATAGACATCAAAGGGGGCTTGAGCCCCTGCCCTTTTATCCATCTGTAAAAAGTGCCCTCTCCAGACCATGAATGCTGTTTTTACATAATTACTATATATATATATATATATATATATATATATATATATATTTGTGTGGTAAGCAGGAAGTGCATAGAATGTTAGAGAGGCAGGGGTTGACATTTCTAAAACGGCCTTTTGATGAAAATAGTAGGCCCCCAACCTCCACGCATTCTGCTGTGACGCGTTGTGAGCTTGAAGGTGTACTATTTTTCATGTATTTTATAGTAATTATGTATTTGTATAATTTACAGATCGACCATGGGCTCGTGTACGAGTTCAGCAGACCCGGTGGAGCCCTTCCGGAGGAGCCTGGCTGGAGTGAAACAGAATGGAGCCCCAGGCCCTGTGCAGGCTGAATGACACACACGCACGCACGCACGCACGCACGCACGCACGCACGCACGCACGCACACACACATATACACTCTGTACTGTAGACATGTAGTGTCACAGTAGTGTCACAGTGAGATAAAGAGAACCCTGAAAGCTGAAGCAGGATTCAGGCTGAAGCTCATGTCACTGTGTCAATGTTCTGCACTGCTCTTACTACTGCTCTTACTTCTCTTACACACTAAAAGTGTGTAAAAAGACACTTTTTCTTGTTTTTATTTTTTTGAATTTGTTTGTAAACAACCACTGATCATAGGTGTGATGTTACTGAAGCCAACAATAAAAGGCTAAAGAGAGATTTCTGCCTGAAAATGTATTCTTCACAAAAATGCATTTTTCTCAGCTTTATGTTCTCAAAGAGCTGTTTTTAGGCCACATTCTGCAGCTTCTAGCTAATGAACAGAACAAGATAAAAACTCGAAATCTTTTTCTGTTGCAAAGTAGACATTCTATTCTTCGTTGCCATATAATTGTTGTCTTTATAGTCGAAACCAAATTTCTCCAGTAGGCCTTCAAAGATGAGCGACAATTCTCAATTTAGCTGGCAGTGGATTGAGCTTTTTGTTCAATTCTGTGGCAGTAAAAGAGTTAATAGCCCTTTTAAATACCTGTTCAATGGGTTTGATGGTTGTTGTATTAGCAAAAGACCAGTTTGTAAAACAGTATTCCATGTGAGAGAAAATCATGCAATGAAGGTAGGTTTTGGCTGCTTCTATTGTTAGGTAGGGTCGAATTTGTTTGAAGTTTCGCAGATTGTAATTAATAGTATTAGCTACTTTTTTTATGTGGACATGCATGCTTGAGATTTCTACTTTGAAATAATTTGTAGTTTTTGAAATATTTAACTTTAAGCGCCTAATGCATTGGCAGTGACAATGGACATTTAAAGGAGTGAAAATCCACGTGTCATTGGTCAGATGCAGAGATGCCAATGTTGGGATTTGATCCCATGTCCTGTTGATGATGAGTCAAGAGCATTTCTAACCAAGCCACCAAACGCACATACTTGCACATACTTGCAACACATTTGACTTACTCGAGGCGTTGAGAGCACGTAGATCAGCTATTTTCACAATAGAACCGTGTTAAACAAAATGTAATGCCTCAACTCTTATAGTGCTCATCAGAGTGGGGGGGTCCCCAGTTAAAATGATTATTTTGGGGGTCGCGGCCTGAAAAGGTTGAGAACAGTGGTCTAGAGCAGAGGTTCTCAAACTTTTTAGGCCGTGACCCCCAAATAAACATATATGAACTGGGGTCCCCCACCCTGACAAGCTCTTGGAATTGTAGAGAGCTCAAAACGCCTCACACTGCAAGGCGTTGTGAGCTTGTAGATCGCCTATTTTCACAATGTTCGCCTCTTTCTTACTTAATATTTGCCAGTTTGGTATAAAAAGGTCTTCAAAGTCCTTAAAGGGGAAGACCACCCATTTTCAATATTGAACTATGTCATTAATTTACCTTAGAGGAGTTGTGTGGAAATAGAAAAAAAGTTCCCCCTCTTCTGTGTTGCCTAGAACTGGAGGATTGATTTTGGGGTTTGTATTGCAAATCACAACTTGATGACATCACACATTGTACTTTACAATACAAACCCTAAAATCAATCCTCCAGTTGTAGGCAACACAGAAGAGGGGGAACTTCTTTTTTATTTCCACACAACTCCTCTAAGGTATATTAATGACATAGTTCAATATTGAAAATGGGTGGTCTTCCCCTTTAAATTGTCTCTTTATTGATGTGCAGATAGCCTCTACACACTTATACTGTATGTTAGATTATTTACCATTGAGTGAGAAAAAAAAATGGACATTAAGCTAATCATCTGGCCACCCCACAAAATAATTTGGGGACCCCAAGTTTGAGAACCACTGGTCTAGAGGTATGTAGTAAGTGGTAATGTGTCCATCTCGTTACAGAATGGCTGGGAACGACGAGTCCTTCTGGGTCACAGACCTTCCACCGGGGAACAGTTCAGTTTCCTCCTCCATGAACAGCTCAGTGGACTGGGAGTCTCCAGCCAGTGGTGGGGAAAGTACTCACACACTGTATCTTACTTAAAGATGGGACTGTATATTCAAAGATTTGCACACATACTCACGACTTTTCAAAAATAGCAGATCTATAAGCTCGCAGCGGTGCCACGCTGTGAGCTTGAATATCTGCTTTTTTTCAATAGTTAAAGGCAAGCATTAAAGATTCCAGGCCTACATGGTTAAGTAAACTTTGCTCCACTGCTTCCAGCCTCCACCCCCCTGATGAACGTGTCGTTGGACTGGGAGCCCCCGGCCTTCAACGTGTCGTTGGACTGGGAGCCCCCGGCCTTCACGGTGGCGGCTCAGTGTCGCGTGGCAGCCACCCTGCTGCTGTTTGTGTTTGCCGCCGTGGGCAACCTGTCTGTGCTGCTCAGCGTGCTGTGGGGGCGGGGCCGGCGACTGGCCAAGCACCTCCGCCCGCTCATCGCCGGCCTGGCCTCCGCTGACCTGGTGGGTGATCTTCCTTTCATACACCTTTACTGCCAGCTTTATTTATTTAGCACTCTCATCATTCTACGTCCCTGGCAGTTATCAAGTTATTTGTTGGGGCAACATCCCAAACTAAATTATGTTTATTTTATTTTTTTCTCTCTGCATTTGCCTCATGTTTAATCATCCTGTCTGGGGTTACTGATTGAATGATTGAATATTCTTTTAGACAAAAATGAAGAACAGTACAAGTATGGTCAAAACAATAGAAATGAACTGTACAAGTACACCCTGCCTAAAAGGAACATCCCAAATAAAATCCTTTTACAGTCTTTTTTATTTTTTTATTCAATTCATGGACATAATAGCAAGCAAAGAAAACATTCAATATCATCACAGTTATAACAACACTATATGTACAGGAAACAAGGGGGGGGGGGGCTACGGTAAGGGGTGGGGGGGGGCTGCTCACTTCTCGTCTATAATCTATCTATCAACAACAACTGGCGTGGAGTCTATTATCCATTAGTAGCACTAAGTATTTTAAACGTGTCATGGACGCAGGTGATGACGTTCGTGGTGATGCCCCTGGACGCGGTGTGGAACGTGACGGTGCAGTGGTACGCGGGCGACGCCCTGTGCAAGCTGCTGAGCTTCCTGAAGCTGGCCGCCATGCACAGCGCCGCCTTCATCCTGGTGGTGGTGAGCCTGGACCGCCAGCAGGCCATCCTGCACCCGCTGGACTCGCTGGACGCCGGGCGACGCAACAAGCGCATGCTGCTGCTGGCCGGGGCGCTCAGTCTGCTGCTGGCCGCGCCACAGGCGAGTCCCCATGCGTCCTCACTTTGCAGTGTTTATTTTGACTAGCCTGGGTGCCAGCCTGTTCGATTCGTTCCGCGATCTGTTTTGTCTCTCGCATCACAGTCTGGAAATGAAACAGTTGACTCGCATTTCTGAACATCCGTTGTGACGTAGCGGGGACGATGCTAATTGCGTGTTGTTCCAACGAATCAGAGTAGGGTTAGGGTAGCTACGTCACCAGCCAGCCAATACAGACTTGTGTATTTGTCCCGCCCATGCACACAACAGACCAATCGGAAGCCGCGGTGGCTGGAAAGCCACGTGGTGTTGTTCCGACGAATCAGAGTAGGGTTAGGGTAGCTGTGTCATCAGCCAGCCAATACACACTGGTGTGTTTGACAGACATCACCAAAGACCAATCGGAAGCCACGGCTGTGTGAATCCCGCTTCTATATCCCACCTCCGCTTGGAGACAGGAGGCTTTCCAGACTGCGATGCGAGAGACAAAACAGATCGCAGAACGGGCTGGCACCCAGGCTAGATTTTGACAGAATTTGTCTTTTTTTTTCTTATATTAGGCCTCCGACAGACATTGGAAGCACGAGCCTCTAGCTTGCCCTTAGGCAGGAGGCTAAAGCAGCATCCCATTCATTCCCTAGGAAAGACTCTAGCTTGCCTATAGGGTGTGCCAAATGTAGTTCTAAGAGCGGCCATTTCTTGGGTAAACACAGCCTTACACAGGTGTTCTGATTAGACTATAGCATTAGTTCTATGCAATCAAACAATTGAAACACTTGTGTTTTGACCCAAGAAATGGCCGCTAAGGACTACAATGACGTAGCCGCTGGCACACACTATAGACTTAGATTTATTGAGCGACACCCTGTACAGGGTGCCACCGCCATTAGCTGCGGTATAAACCGTAGTGTAAAGTAACTTGTAACGGTACTTAAGTACAATTTTGAGTATTTTTACTTAACTTAAGTATTTCCCTTTTTCACTAATTGCACTTCTCCACCAAAGGCTGCTGTTTGCACCGCGGCAATGGCGGCGGCGCTCTCTACAGGATAGCGCCCAGAAAATCGGCCTATAGAGGCAAGCTAGAGGCAGTCTTCCATAGGCAATGAATTGGACGCTGCTTTTTGAGTTAAGAGAGAAGAACTCTTGCCACAACCTTTGACTCTCATATACTGTTTGGTTCGCCCTAGTTTCATACTGACGTACGATCAACTTACAAAAGTATTACTAAGGGAGTCAGGAGCATTACCATTTAAAATGTCATACAAGTCGTACAAGACCACATTCTGTACATATTATTGGTTGTTGTTATTATATCTGTGGCGTTTTAACTGCCTTATATGATATGTCTAGAGGTGACACAAATCATTGTAGGCGCAGTGTCCCCATAATGGATTATTGATTGTGATCGTCAACAAGATAGCATCATATTTCACCACTGACAGGCACTGGGACAATGAGACATGTCAGGCACTGGGACATGTTTTTAGATGCCTTACTTCTTCATAGTACAGTACCCCAGCAAGCTAACGTCATGATGACGTTATGATAACATCCTCCGGTGACGTTCAGAACTAGGCCACATCACAGCCCATATGGGGATGATCTTGACGTCATGTGGACTTTTTTGTTTGACAGGATTATTGTTATTGTTTGTAATGTTAGTTGAAATGTGAGCATATAAAGTTGTATTCTGGGACATATCTGACTAGTTATGATATTTATCTGGCCTCGATCGGGGTTACATGTCTCCATTCCGACATGTCCAGGTCCTGACCGTGCTTGCTGGGGTGTCTAACCAAAGTAGCAAAAGAGTAGCTGATCGATCTACAAGCTCAAATGTGTTTGTTTGTGTATTTATTAATAAATGTATTTATATGATTATTATTATTACTGTATGTATGCATACATGCATGCATGTATGTATGTATGTACAGTATGTATGCATGCATGTATGTATTCGGGCCATGGTTCCCAACCTGTGGTACATTTTCCACCGGTGGTACTTGACCCCCCTCTGGTGGTAAACAGAGGAATCTCCCAGAAAAGAAGAAAAAATACATAGTGGAGTGAAATAATTATATTATACTACATTTTGTTCTTCTGACCAAGCGATTGGTTGAATTAGGCTTCAGCAGTGCTGAAATGAGCATGACAGCACACCTACACATTAATAGAAGATTTGAAAATCTGGCCGATGACCTGTCATTACTATTATTTTATGAAGTGATACCGGTATTTAAAGTGGTTAAATGTGTGGGGGTTTTCAAGTGGTGAACCAATGAGAAGTATTAACAAGAAAATAATGAAGGTTTCCACCCGACAGTGACGAACATGATTTACCATAATGATTCTCTGTGATTCCTAAGTCATATACTGTATGTATCCATGTCTTCTCCGCCGCGTCCACAGCAGGCACGTGCACACATAGCCATCAAAGGGGGCTTGAGCCCCTGTACTTTTATCCGTCTGTAAAAAGTGACCATGAATGCAGTTTTTACTATGGTGAAAGAAATGCAAATGCACTCTTTCCATACCTGAAGGCAGCATTCAAGAGAATTGCCTTGTCCAAACTCCCCTTAAACTGAATGCATCTGATGTTGAAAGAATTGCCCTCTCCGTGTAGAAATCCATACCATACGCCACATCAGTATTGACTTGATTATGCTTAGTTCAGATCGAGTCGCAGCGAGACGCGTTGTGAGCTTGGAGGTCTGCTATCTTCTATATATTTCCACCAAAAGGCCCTTTTAACTGCCTCTCTAACACTCTCTGCACGTCCCCGGTCCACAGCTGGTGATCTTCAGGGCCATCAAGGCGGAGGGCAGGGACTTCACGCAGTGCGTGACGCACGGCAGCTTCACGCAGCGCTGGCAGGAGACCGCCTACAACATGTTCAACTTCGTCACGCTCTACGTGGTCCCCCTGCTGGTCGTCACCTGCTGCTACACCAGGATCCTGCTGCAGATCAGCCGGCAGATGACCAAGAGCAAAGGTGGGACCACGGGCCAAAACTATCTCTGCTGCACAGCGTTATAGGCCAGGGACCAAGGGCCGAAACTATCTCTGCTGCACAGCGTTATAGGCCAGTCAATCTAAGCTAAAAAGTGGTTATCAGTTAAACAAGTGACACTGTCAAGTGACACACACACAAACGTATTGTTCTTTTGGTTCTTATTTGGCCGGCAACTGAGGTCCTCTGATTTGGCACTTTTGGAGGTTCCAACATCAAACAGAGTGACCAAAGGTGACAGGGCCTTTGCTGTCAGGGCCCCCACACTCTGGAACAGTCTTCCTGTGGACCTCAGATATGCTGGTTCTGTAACCATTTTTAAATCTAAACTAAAGACTAATTTTTATAGAAAGGCCTTTTTAACCTCCTAATTGCATCTTTCTCTGATTGTTGTTGCGTGTTGTTTTTATTTTTATAGTATTGTTGAAATTGATGATGATTCACTGTATGATGTTATTTTTATGTTGTTAAGCACTTTGTAACATTGTTTTAAAAGGTGCTATATAAATACAGTTTTATTATTATTATTATTATTATTATGTTTCTCCAGGCGGTGAGTCGTGTCTGCGTCGCAGCGGCGGCGACATGATCCCCAAGGCGCGCATGAAGACCCTGAAGATGACGCTGGTGATCGTGGCCTCCTTCGTGGTGTGCTGGACGCCCTACTACCTGCTGGGCCTGTGGTACTGGTTCCAGCCCGACGCGCTGCGCCGCACGCCCGAGTACGTGCACCACGTGCTCTTCGTGTTCGGCAACCTGCACACCTGCTGCGACCCGCTCATCTACGCCCTCTACACACCCTCCTTCCGGGCCGACCTGGCCAACGCCGCGGCGCGATGCTGCTGCTGCCGCCGGCGCCGCTCCAACGCCCAGGCGTCGCCGGGGTCCATGGACCGCTTCTCCGGGAGGAGAGCGGGGGCGGCCAGGGACCTGGAGTCTGACCCCAGCGCTGACCAGTCCAGCGCCAACCTGGGTTGAGACCAGGCAGGCACGTGCACACATAGACACCACAAGGGGGCTTGAGCCCCTGTCCTTTTATTCGTCCGTAAAAAAAGTGCCCTCTCTCCAGACCATGAATGCAGTTTTTAGAGCCCCCCGTTAGAGGCAGGGGCTGAAATTTCCAAAAAGGCCTTTTGGTGGAAATATAAAAAATAGCAGACCTCCAAGCTCACAACGCGCTGCAGCGCTATTTCCAGTACTTGATACCACACTAAACTAAGCATAAAAAAGGCAATGTGGCGTACAGCATGAATTTCTATACAGAGAGGGCAATTCTTTCAACATAAGATTCAAGCTGCATTCAAGTTCAGGAGAGTTTGGACAAGGCAATCCCTTGAATGTTGCCTTCAGGTTTGGCATGGAAAGTGGGCATTTGCATTTCTTTTTGATCGATTGATTGAAGACTTTATTAGAAGTTTGCATAGGAAAAGGTACAGTTTCATGACGGTACAGTTCACTGGTACAAGGTCTACCATAGTAAAAACGGGGACTGCCCATAAGTCCGAAATCTCATTAGTCCGAATTTAGTTAGGGTTAGGTTTAGGCCTTTTTACCCTAACCTTTTACTGAGGTTAGGGTTTCGGTTAGGTTTAGGCATAGTTTTACTAACTGAGGTTAGGGTTAGGTTTAGATTTAGGCATAGTATTTTTCACCAGGTTAACATCACCGGTTTCTGACCAATGGGATGTAGGAACAATGAGATTTCGGACCAATGGCATGGCACCGTAAAAACTGCATTGATGGTCTGAAGAGGGCACTTTTCACAGACGGGTAAAGGGGCAGGGGCTCAAGCTCCGTTTGATGTCTATGTGTGCACGTGCCTGGTGAGATATAAGCAGCCCCCCCGGCCCATTTCCCTTGATTACAACTTCAACATTGAGGTGCAGGGTTCTGCTGACACAATTCTCTTTTTGCACAAAGTAGTGCACTGCAAGATAGAGGGCGCCAGATCCCTTTGAGTCACACCCTACCACTACTTCCTGTTCATCCACAGAGCATTGATTCTAGTTGTTTTCTCCATTAGATTAAAGTGCTTTCTCTTCACTTTTTTCAACTTGTATTACTTGTCAAAATACATTTTATTTGTCTGCCTCATCGTTTTACCATCCCAAGTAATAAAAGTTGAAAAAAGTGAAAAGAAATCTAATGGAGAAAACAATTAGAATCAATGCTCTGTGGATGAACAGGGAGTAGTGGTAGGGTGTGACTGGCGCCCTCTATCTTGCAATGCACTACTTTGTGCAAAACCATCAGATATTAGGCTTTTTGGCCATAAGGCAGAGGCTCTGATCCACCACTGTTACATGAACATGGGAGCGTTTCGCTGTTACTACATGTCATCTGTTCGACACCCAACTCTAACCCTTACCCTAAACCTAACCTCCGTGGGGTGAGTCGCTAACCCTCCCGACGCTCCTTTGTCGAAATGACGGTCGTTCGAAAGAGCGGGATTTCCCCCATGAACATATTAAGGAGCAGTCGGACTTCTAAACCTTTGGAGCCCAGGGTTTGAGAGCCTGGACACTGCCATTACGTTAATATTCTCTCAATGGAATTGAGCTGACAGTGAACTAGTTGGCTTTCTACCGCTTTTTGTGGTCACATGTTCAGATACTGGATTCTGATTGGCTTAAAACAGTGGCAAATCAGTCAACAACCTTGAGTTGGCTCATGGACCCCGCCCACTGTTGTGTTGCAGTCGTAACATTTCCAAGTTACAACTGTGTTTTCTTTCATTTATTTGGTAGACGTGGTAGAAAAGCTTGTGCCACAACCCTGAAACAGTGGTAAATCAGCCAACAACCCACTCCCTCTGATGGTAAATTGCTTACTTTCACAACAACCCCATTGAATGGAACTTTTCTCTACAAACCTCTCTGCCTTAAACCAGCAGGACACTTAGCAGCTGATGCAGCGCGGCAGGTTGTCATTCAAAGCCTTCAGGTCTGCTGCATGTTAAGATATGTCACAGCCTGCGTGCCCACACTGCGATATGCTCACACAATCCACCGCGGCAGTTACTACCTATATGGCGCACAGCTCTTTAAATATAGTGGCCTCTCTTTGAAAGACTAAAACGATGTCTGTTTGTATTGAGATCTACTCAAAAACACTATATTTGTTACAAAAAGAATGCTCGCGCACAGTTATTGATTATGGATACGTCCATGTACATAATGCTATCAGTCTGCTATTTAATCTGACCGAGACTGTTTGTTGCATGTCTTTCCTGTTTGTCTCCCTCTCCCTGCCATGATGACAGGTTTCTCTGGACCTGATTTTGAGACATATTGAGCTATATTTTCCCCTTAGCCCTAAACTTCTTTGCCTTTTTTACTATTTTGAAAAACATTTTACAATTCTTCAAATAGCTGATCTACATCGACACGTTCTGAGCTTGTATATCAGCTATCTGAATGATTTAAAAAAATGTTTTCTTTTTTTTTTTCAAAATAGTAAAAATAAAAAAGAAAGATGGTTATAGGGATAAGGTGAAAGGCATGGACAAAAATAGGGCCCATTATCACTACATTTGTGTGACACTATTAGTCAATAGAGGAAATAGGGCATTATACAATGTTGTAAAATGATATACATTATACAATGATGCCCTATTTGAACAGATGGAATTATGAAATATGGAGTTATACAAGAGTTGTGCAGACATTGGCTATAATGTGTACAGTACAACCCAGTGGTTCTCAACCTGTGGGTCAGGACCCCCCCAGTGAGGGTCCCTGTTTATCTGTGTAATGCCTCAACTCCTACATTCCAAGTGTATCAGGTACCACTGATATGTACCGTAACCAATGGATGTGTTATCCTCAAACACTGTGCATCCTGCACAGATGCTTTCTTTACACATGGCAATAATATATACTGTATGTATAAGTCTAAACTGTGTGGAAGATTATGGGTTGTGTGCCAAGTTCCACCTACAGTGGTAACAAGCTCAACCTCCCTATAACAGACTTCAAAAGAAGATTTGGGCTCTATTATGATCCAGGTCTTATGCCTTATGCCTTAACTTCTTTGCCTTTTTTTTACTATTTTGAAAAACATTTTCAAATACTTCAAATGCTGATCTACATCTGCACGTTGTGAGCTTGCAGATCAGCTATTTGAAATATTAAAAAACATATGTCTATATAGTAAAAAAAGGTAAAGAAGTTAAGGCATAAGGCATAAGACCTGGATCATAATAGAGCCCAAATGAATAAACTGAATACCGACTGTGGGCAACAAATCAAACAGGCTGAGTTTGAAATTATATATATTTTTTTACTTTTTTAAAACACAAACTGGGGGTCCCTGGCACAGAACATGTTCAGATGGGAGTCCGTGGCCAAGTACATGTAATGTTCCGGGTCCTTTAATGGAGAACTATTGATTTAGAAGTGTCGAATCGGCCTAGATTCAGAGCGTTTCGGGTGACTTCCAGGGGAATCGGAAAAGCACTGGTGACCCAAAGGCTAGCGAACAGCGCCATCCAGCGTCAAAACACGTAACTCCTCAAACAAGTCCTGTGGCAGGCAATGAGTTTGGGTTAAAACCACAATCTGGAACTTATTTTAATTACATTTAATTTTTACCCAAAACTGTGGTTGTATGTGAATACAATATAAATAGTAGGCCTATCCCTACTCTTTTAGTGTTTGCTGGGTCCAGGGGTATTACACCAAATTCTGGGCGTTTAACCCATTTAGACTGGGAACACATTATTTCGCATTATTTTGTGCTTTAACCATTGAAAAATAGCAGATATACAAGCTCACAGCGAGCTTGTAGATCTGCTATTTTTGAAAAATCGTGAATCGTCTTTGTTTTTTGTTTTTTTTTTGAAAAACCCAATGTTTCTATGTCAGTGGTGCTCAAACCTTTTCATGTGAAGGACCCCCAAAACGACTTTTCAAAAAATATGACATCTACAAGCTCGTATATCTGCTATTTTTCAATAGCTAAAGTATAACATAATTAAGGCCCCTCCACCTTGGGCCCTAGTAACTCCTACAGAGCCACGCAATAATAATACTTTACATTTTTCATTTATTTTTATTTTTTTTACCTTTGGCGCAAAAAAAGAAGAAAATTAAAGAAAGGATAAAATGCAGGGTGGAGGTTTTTGCAGTGATGCAGTGCATGTTTCTAATGGAATGATACTGTGCAGTACTATTGTACACAGTAGTATTTTACAGTAGTCTTGTACAGTATGGTATGTATTGTTAAAGAGTGTGACCTCAGGGGTCTAGTTTAACTTGTGTTGCTTGATTGTATACTCTGTCTACAGCCAGTATATCCTGGCTTATATCATTATACAATGTGACAGCCAATGAATGTATTTGTAAACAACATATAATATAGTCAATAAATGACAACTGGTGTGAATCTATGTATAACATAATGTAGCTCTGGCTCTCTATCAAATATATATTATATTATATACATTTGCCGTATATACGTTTGTCTTGTAAATATTTGTGTTCCCTTATGCTGCACCTTTATCGTTGCACCTTGACAAAAACCGCATACCTATGTTCACGTGCTGGCGATAAAGTGTTTGTGAGTTCTGTCATAATTTTTCATTATACAGGGTGTGCTAGCCAGAGTTTAACCACTAGAGGGGGGAAATGTACCATGTGATCAATTGTATCAATGGTTAATGACTAGTATGCTATTAAAATTGTGGGGTCCGCTCATTGGTTCGAAAGTCCATTGGTCCGTCCAGGTTAATATTCAACAGGTTAGCATGAACAAGCATCGGCAGGTTAGCGTTTCACCAGGTTAGGATTCACCAGCGTTAGTTTTACTGAGGTTAGGGTTAAGTTGTCGGCATACTGGCCCGTCTGCATTTTGACACAGAACCTAAAATTGTATGGACTTTACTCTTTTTTTTATGTACTCTTTTTTTTATGTGCAATGTATTTGTATATATGTTCATAGAGTTAACAAAATTATAACTAAATGCATTTGAAATGTAATAACATTTTTACTTTTCAGGATTCCAATTTAGAAAATTGCAAAAATAGACTATCTACAAGCTCAGTACATACAACACATATTTGATAACAACTCTGTTAGGATAATGCACACACAGTGGACCTGTATTGAGTGAAACCTTTATTAAATTAAACAAACAAAAAACATTATCAGCACTTATTTTCCCATATATTAAAGGGTTTGTTTGAGTTCAGAAGAAAATAAAAATAAAACAATAATAAAGACTCACTCTGTGGGTGGAAGCATGCTTAGAACACCAAAGGACTTGCATAGAACAAGCACAGAGCAAGTTGGTAAGCAAGCAGTAGGGGGCAGACAAGCTGCACTTGAGATATGAGATAGAAGAATATTATACATAAATTAAAGTTAAGTGTATGTCACAGTAAACATTCGACAATAATGAATATTACAAATATGTCTTTACATGTCATACATAGTGACAGTGATGCTTATGTAGCACCCAGCTATGAACCAACGACAACAGCCCTGCTAATCGGGCTCAGCCCTATTAGCACGACTGGTTGTGCGTTGGACTGGCGAGTGGGAGTCCCGGGTTCAATCCCCGCTTCCGAGTATCACTACAATCTGGCGTTGTCGGCAGGATGAGCAGCGTGATGTCCTCGCGTGAGGGAAAAGTGCCACGTCGTGTGCGGCGGTCCGCGGCGTGAAGTGTGAAGCGCGAGGGCGCGCTCCAAAAGACCAGGGGGGTGAATGTAGCACCCAGCCATAAACCAGCGACAACAGCCCTGCTAATCGGGCTCAGCCCTATTAGCACGACTGGTTGTGCGTTGGACTGGCGAGTGGGAGTCCCGGGTTCAATCCGCGTATCACTACACCTACACAGATGCAATTGATTAAATGTGCTATTCTTAAAATGTAAGCTTTTTGTCATGTGGTGAAAAAAATACTCAAATGCATTGCTTAAATAAAAGTATCAATACTGGAACATACAAATACTTTGTTACAAGTAAAGGCCTGGAATTCAAAATGTATCGAGTAAAAGTATTAGCGTTGGAATCAGAATGTACTTCAAGTGCCTAAAGTAACTTTTTTAATTAGCAGATCTAAAAGCTCACATGGCGGCACGTCTCCAAAGCCTTCTCCACGGCCCACCCATCAGACCACTTGAGTGGTCAGAGAGCCCAAACCGCCAGTGGTGTCCAGACTGGACCTGGTGCCCAACCTTGTGTCAGACGCTGCATTGGCCAACCAGCACAGTGGTGGAAAAACTACTCGCGTTATATTTACTTAAGTAAAAGTATCAATACTGGAATGTAGACATAGTCTGTTACAAGTGGTAGTCCTGTATTCAACATTTACCTGAGTAAAAGTACAAATGTATTAATTTGTACAGAAATATTCTACCAAAAGAAGTACTCATTGTGCAGGATGTCCCATTTCAAATTGTCAAATGTATAAAGAGGTTTTGAAAATAGACGATTTACAAGTTCTCCCTCTCCCTCTCACACTCACACACACACACACACACACACACACACACACACACACACACACACACACACCAAGTGGGGATACTAACAATAATAATATAATGTATCTACACTGTAAATGTAATACTTACTCATGTACCCTATGCTGTAGTAATAGCTTAAGCACAAGGTATAAGGGCTGTAAAATGACTGTATTGTTCACAGTAGTTATGGGGTGAATACAACACATATTTGATAACATTCATGTAATGATAAAGCACACACAGTGGACCTGTAGTGGTGAAACCTTTATTAACACTTTCTAAGCCGAAATAGAATGGGGGTTGGTAGATTAGCCGTGAAATTTCTATTATTGTATTGTGATCGAGACATAATATTATGTTTATAAACATGAGCCCGCAGCCCCTCCATCTTGAACAGCGCCGTTGTTTTTTTGTTTTTTTTCCCCCCAGGTCAGTAACTCACCGTGATTTTCTCGATCTCCGTTGGGATAGAATGGGTGTTTTGGCCGATCATCGATCTCCCCGTGCGCGATCCGTTCACGTAAATGTCCCCGCAAATAGTCCATGTGTGACTCAAGAGCAGAACTGAAAATTTTCGCTAGCATAGCCCCTAGCATGGCTGCTGTAGAAGAACCAGGGTACAGACAGTAACCGAATGGGATAATGTGCCTTGGAAAAGGAAAGGCCAATGACATCACTTCTGCTTCATCTCAGCCCAGCCATGAGCTATCGATGCACGAGTGGTGACTAGGGAAGGTTAGACGATCGCCGATTTTCGGATGAAAATCATTTATTTCGGTAAATACAGGAAAGTCCGGGAAAAGACGATTGGCTGCCCCTCCCCCCCTAGGAAGTTCGATATAGTACGGTTTTAACATTAAGGGGCTCCCCGTGGCTTGGAAAGGGTTAAACTAAACAAACAAAAAGCATTATCACAAATTATTTTCCCATATATTAAAGGGTTTGAGTTCAGAATAAAATAAAATATAAAACAATAATAAAGACTAACTCTGTAGAACGTAGATAAGTAATCAAACTAACTCACTCCACTGACTCTGGCATCTACCAAATATATATTTAACAATCCAAACACACACGTCAACACACAGTGAACAGCTACACAAACCAGCCTGTCAGCAACTTAATAGTCCCCCCAGGAATCCGCAGAGAAAAGGTCTTGATTCCGCGGAGAACAATCCTGATTCTGCGGAATTCTGTGGTGAACAATTCTTGATTCCGCAGACATTAAAAAACAACCTAAAATTACCAGTTATCAAGCTAAAAATGATATAGTTCTAATAATCAAGTAAAACCCTTCATGAAATAGCTACAATTAATTGTAATTAGTGGTTAGAATAATCAAATAAACATTTTTGAGAATAAAAATCTAATATTAAATCTATTATTTTTTTAATAGTTATTGTTTTTAATAATTACTTTCTGTTGCAAAGACTATATTGTCAAGCAAACCCTGCACATAGTAACCACATTTTAGAGGATAGCCTACCTACTACCTAGTATAGTGTAAATATTTATTTATTCTCTTCTGCATTAGCATTGTTATTGCCAGGACCATAGAGGCATAGAGAGGAACTATAGTTCAGGACACAGTTTCTGTCAGGAACGAATGTGGGACCGGACCAATACAGCGTCAGTGCAACTAGTAGGAGGGAAGCTAAGCTATTCCCCCAGGCTCTGTATGAGGTGGCCACTGGCCAGACCATGTACACATCGTTTTATAATAGTAGTAATAACTACTCCCGCCGCTCTGCTGCCACTCGCGACTGTTATTCCGCGGACGTCAGAAAAGTCCGCGAATGGCTGAGAAATCCGCGGGTGGTCGCGAATTCTGCGATAAATTCTGTGATCGCGGAATCGCAGACTAACTTAACTGTGCCATTATTGCGTGCATATCAATAAAAAAAATAATGATTGCATTTCATATTGGTGAATATAATAATGTTTAAAATTTAATTTTTAATCGTGACAAATGTGGACAGATACTGATGCTCATATTGTTCTACTAATAACGGACCAGCTGGAGGGAATAATACAAGAAAACAATAATAATAAAAACAAATCTATACACAAAAAACAGATAGTTTATTTTATTCAGTCATGATGGTATTGTCAGATTATATGATTACTCAGCTTTGGTATCCTTGTCATTGTCATCCTGGTTAAGACTGAATGATCATACATGTGTCTGTGTGTGACTAACTTAAACTAAAGGCTTCCCCCCTGTATGAGTCCTCATGTGTGTTTTTAGATTAACCATCTGAGTAAAGCCTTTACCACATACTGTACAAGAAAATGGCTTTTCGCCTGTATGAGTCATCATGTGTTTTTTTAGAGTACTCGTATCAGCAAAGCTTTTACCACAAATTGTACAAGAAAATGGCTTATCGCCTGTATGAGTCCTCATGTGTGTTTTTAGAGTACCCGTTTGAGTAAAGCTTTTACCACATACTGTACATGAAAATCGCTTTTCGCCTGTATGAGTCATCATGTGTAATTTTAAATGAGCATTGGTAGCAGAGCCTTTACCACAAACGGTACATGCAAAGGGCTTTTCGCCTGTATGAGTCCTCATGTGTTGTTTTAGTTGACACGAATCAGCAAAGCTTTTACCACATACTGTACAAAGACATGGCTTTTCACCTGTATGAGTCCTCATGTGTGTTTTTAGAGTACCCGTTTGAGTAAAGCTTTTACCACATACTGTACATGAAAATCGCTTTTCGCCTGTATGAGTCATCATGTGTAATTTTAAATGAGCATTCGTAGCAGAGCCTTTACCACAAACGGTACATGCAAAGGGCTTTTCACCTGTATGAGTCCTCATGTGTTGTTTTAGTTGACACGAATCAGCAAAGCTTTTACCACATACTGTACAAAGACATGGCTTTTCACCTGTATGAGTCCTCATGTGTGTTTTTAGAGTACCCGTTTGAGTAAAGCTTTTACCACATACTGTACAGGAACTTGGCTTTTCACCTGTATGAGTCCTCATGTGTAATTTTAGACGAGCATTGGTAGCAAAGCCTTTACCACAAACGGTACATGCAAAGGGCTTTTCCCCTGTGTGAATCATTGTGTGACTTTTCAGATGTTCCTTTCGATTAAACATTTTGCCACACTCTGTACAAATAAAGCTTTTCTTTCCTGTGTGACCGCTTTTGGAGTGAGTTTGTTTCGATGATTTCAGGTCCTGGGACAGCTTGCGCTGTCCTCCAACATTTGGTGTGTTCTGTGATTTCAGTGTGTTTAAAGCTGACTGATCTCCCCTATTCTCCTCCCACTCATCACTGTCTTCAGTGATATCAGATTCAGAACAGTGTGAGGAGAGGAGCTGGTCATCACTAGTTGGTTGTGATCTTCCACAGTCCTCTACATCAGCTTGTGTTTTCATGTGTTCAGTTGAGGTGCTGGCTACAGGCTCTGTATCTCTGTTATCATCATCATCAACTACACTTTTCACTGCTAGTAATGTCAACGTTGACCCACCAGCCTCTTCTGGTCTTTGAAGTAGCTCCTCCTGTTCCTGTTTAATCTGTGGAGGTTGTGGTTCCTCCTGGACCAGACTGGACCTCTCCTCTTTACACACAGGAACGTGCAGGAAGTCTAGGTAAAAGATACAATGACAATTTATGAAAGGTTTGAACTTTACACGATTTCATGCAGTGTTTCCCCTGCTTTATGAAAAGCAGGGGACTTCAGTATAAATGATGTGGCCGGGGAGGGGGGGGGGGGGGGGGAGACTTCAGTGGCAAACTTCAGTGGCGGTCCTAGTCTATATGGCACCCTGCGTGAACCAGCAATATATTTTACAACAACACAAACAGTAGCTCTGGAAACAAAGTCCAGGGGCGGCTGTAGCTCAGGAGGTAGAGTGGGTTGGCCAATGATCCATGGGTCGGCGGTTCAAATCCCAGCTTCTCCTGTCTACATGTCGAAGTGTCCTTGGGCAAGACACTGAACCCCAAGTTGCTCCCGGTGAGCTGGTTGGTGGTGGTTTCCACCGCCACCGGTGTATGAATGTGTGTGTGAATGGGTGAATGTAATGCACATTGTAAAGCGCTTTGGATAAAAGCGCTATATAAATGCACCATTTACCATTCTAGCTTGATCTAACCATGATCACTATACACTACATGAAATCATACATGCAAACTCAGATACAGCTACTGTATTATTAATACAGTATCCCTAACACTGACTGAAACAATAATATTGTGATGCCTAGATTGTTATTTCTGTATGACATAATCATATGAATACTAGAAAGATGCTGGGATATTATACAATTATTGTTATTACTAACAGTTTAACAGTTTTTCTTGTGTCTCCATCTCTCTGGAAGGTTATAACGGTTGCAACTATATAAACAGAAGCATTAGTTATAGCGAAATGAGGGAGGTGGTGGGTCAGTATAGAATAAATCAAAAGATAATTAGAAAAATAGCATTAGCTGGAATTAATGAATTAAATAAATAAACAGATAAAACTTAAAATAAGAAAGTATTCACTTACTCAAAATTAAATAATAAGTCCTCAAAAAAGGTTCAACTAAAGGGAGCTCTTTCAGCTTAAGTGTCCAGGCACTATTGATAATTCAACTTAAATGTCCAAAAAAGAAACAAAGGAAACTCAGTCTATGTGGGGATGGCAATTCCCCTCTTACCACCTCTTGATCTCAGATTCAAGGTCTGTATAGTAATCCTCCATGGAACTGTTCATTCATCCAATGGAATAGGGCAAAAGATCCAATATCCTTCAGTGGTCTTCCATAGTCTTCAACGTATAGCCACTAAACTACAATAATCTATCATAGACTTCAGAAAGCAAGATCTTGGGAAAATATCCTCTTGCTCCTCTCCTCTCAGTGTTTCACACTGGTCTGGCAGCCCTCGGGCGCCCAGGTGCAGCAAACTTTTTGTAAGTGTCCACACCCCAATCAGTCCAGCCTGATGGGGTGATTGCTGGGTGGGGTCTCAATCATTGCCAGGTCACTCCCAGCAACGGAATATCAGCCATCCCATAAATATGAAAATAAACTTCTCTTTGAACATAAATGATCACACAAATGGAAAATTAAAGTCATCATAATTGAAATAAAAAATATAAAGAAAATATAATGTGACTCTGGGCAGTGGTTACAAGGTTGCACATGAACTCTGCAGCTGCACTGAGGTGCTCCAACACATAAATCCTCACACTACTTCACACTATTACCATACTTTAGATAACTAGATATTGTTGCAACAAACCAAACCATTTTTCACTTTGATTAGGGAAACTCCTTACATTCATAAAGTTTTGTGATGATGTCGCTAGTTTGTAATTGAAAATTGTTGGATAAAGAAGGAAGAAGGAAGAGGGTAGAAGATTTTTTTTGTTGGGTGCTTTCCCACAGACATCAGCTGCTTCCTTGAGTGTAAACAGTCATGGCTCTCTAAGTTTAATCAAACGGTTACACCCTGTTACTCCGAAAGACTGCTTTTCCGAACGTTGACTTCCATTATTCGGAGTAGCGGTGGTTCCAATTTTTATATAAGACCCTGCTATTCCGAAAAGCCTATTATTTAGGCTATTATTTAATATTTAGTCCATGAGTCCCGCGCAGTCCGTTCTGCTTCCGAAGTCTCTCTCTCTCTAATTTCTGTATCAATCTTGTGATTACATTGTAATAAAATAATATATGTTGAAGCCCTTCAATAAGCCACTCACACATTCAGAAGAAGGCTTCTCTCCTAATTATTCTAATTTCACTGTCATGTGTCAGCAGCAGAAGTAGGCTATAATATGAGCATGAATTCCTTATATATAGACCTATATCAGACTTCGTGCTAGGATTTTAAACTGCTCGCTCACCGTGACCGGCATGATTAAAATTTAACAGACATCTGAAAAAAATACCGGACATAATTGTAATGCATAAATTACAAGCAGGTGCACAAACAGCCAATAGCAACAGTTAAATTGTTAGGCCTGCATGGGACTGAAAACGAATTGAATGAAAAGTAGGCTAAACAAAAAAAAAAACAGCTTCAATCTTGCATAAGGGTATTAATTGGACTACAATCGCACAGGCTGTGTCTGCATGTGGCACACTTCTCTCACAACAAGGTGTTTCTGTAGGCTATTGCATCATGTTTCATGGCAACAATACGTCTTGACAATTGCGCGGGTCTGCGCAATTATTTCATAAGGTTGATAGATTCATCTGGCCAGCAATGAATTAAAAAGGCTACTCAGTAGGCCTACTCACTGTCGAGTGGTGACACAGTGCATCCATGCGCACGTTATGCAACTTTGGGAGAGTTTAAAATACTTTGGTGGTGTTCTTCCTACTGTCTCCACTCCATGGCATCTCCTCATAAAGAACTTAAATCAATTGTATCATCATGTTTGTTTATGGGTTGATTGTTGACCGTGCGTGCATTCCTTAATTCCCATGGCTTTACATGCATTGCGTGCATCGCAAACTGAGACTGAAATGAGAGAGAGACAGAGAGACTGAGAGAGAGAGCGGGGGAGCGGGCGAGCAAGTGAGGGGGGGGGGGGGGGGGGGGTGAGCGCAGAGAGTCCTATACAAATCATTGAGAGAGGGAATGGGTGATGGTTGTTTTAAGTAATGAGCGCGAGGGTGAGGAGGGGTTGAGAGAGGGGGGGATGAGCGAAGGGAGAGAATCCTATATTCGTAATAGAGGTGTTTCTATTTTTTTTCGGAATAGGGGTCCGTCGGAACAGCGGTGTTTCGGAAAAGGGGACCGTCCCCTAATCAAACATGCCGCTCTATGTTACCTTTCCTTTTTTCCCCTCCATGTCTCTGTTCAATGCCGTGTTGTGTGCGGAAAAAAAAATGATCTCAGAGCCTAGAGGGCTCTGCTACACGCTAGCCGTACATTAAGCCTACTGAGACTTCCGCATTGTCGTCCCAACATCACAATGCGGAAGTCTCGGTAGGGCTTTCTCAATGCTTCACGCTATTGGGAGAATTATTTTTTCTCATCGGCATGGCATGGCGCCCTCGCCAACTGTCCGCCCTGGGATATGCCCCGCTTGCCACCCCCTTAAACCGCTGCTGCACGACTTCGTTATTGGACCCAAGGTGGGGAGGTGCTCGTTGAGCCTGGATGAAAATGTTATTATTTAAATGTTCTAATTAGTGCCATAGCAACATTTATGTTAGCTGAATTAAATCGAGAGACTGAACTCTGTATATAATACTCCAAAAATGGCCCTTAGAAAAGGTAAAAATAGTTTAGCTCGCTCCCTGCTCTTGGATGGGACCCATCAGCTGCACTAAAACCTTTCTTCCCTGTGTCACTCCTCATGGAGTGAACTTGTTGCGAGGATTTCAAGTCCTGGGACAACTTGCAGTTCAAAGACAATCTTTGTTCTCCAACATTTTGTGTCTTGCGCGATTTCAGTGTGTTTAAAGGGGGTCATGCTCAAGCTACCTCAACCCTATGTTCCCTCAGCCTTATGTTCCCTCAGCCCTATGATCCCTCAGCCCTATGTTCCCTCACTACCTAACAATTTATTATACCCTATGTTCCCTCAACCCTATGTTTCCCCCAGCCCTATGTTCCCTCAATTCCAAAATAGACCCTATGTTCCCTCAGCCCTATGTTCCCTCAACCCAAAAATAGACCCTATGTTCCCTCAGCTCTATGTTCCCTCAGCCCAAAATAGGGCCCTGCCCAGGATGGTGTCTCTAGTCGGGCTTGAGTCGCGGAGGGTGGTCCCTGGAGCTCCGGAGGTTCCAGGGACCCCCTGGGCTGGTTCTCCCTGCCCCTGCCTTATAATGTTAGCCAGTGCCTAAAGTGGGCACTCCCTCCATCACGGAGGTATAGAGGCCGGCGCCGAGCGGCGCCCTGCCCAGGAGGGTGTCTCTAGTCGGGCTTGAGTCGCGGAGGGTGGTCCCTGGAGCTCCGGAGGTTCCAGGGACCCCCTGGGCTGGTTCTCCCTGTCCCTGCCTTATAATGTTAGCCAGTGCCTAAAGTGGGCACTCCCCTCCATCACGGAGGTATAGAGGCCGGCGCTGGGTGGCGCTCTGCCCAGAAGGGTGTCCCAAGTCGGGCTGAGGGTCCGGCACGTCGGCCCTGGTGCTGTGGTGGTCCGTGGACCCCCGCTGGTCCCTGGGGAATCCTCCCCGTGTCCTCCTTTGAAATTCTATCGGGCGGTAAAAGCAAACACCTAACAGAACGGAGCTCTCCCCCATCTCCCCTCTGAGGGGGGAAAAAGAACCAGGATTTGGGAGGCACCAGTGCCATCTCGTGTATGGGAAAGAGAGTGGCTCTCGGTGGGGCAGGCCGGCGGCGGCGCCGCCCCTCCCGACGGAGCCTGGATGTGGTTTAGGAGCCAGGGCTCCTCTCCCTCCTCCTTCCTTTGAAAAACTCTCCTGCAGTAAATGGGAACACCCTCCATCACGGAGGTATAGAGGCCGGCGCTGGGTGGCGCCCGGCCCGGGAAGGTGTCCTAAGTCGGGCTAGAGGTGCGGAGGGTGGTCCCTGGAGCTCTGGAGGTTCCAGGGAACTCTGGAGGTTCCAGATTCCAGCCCAAATAGGGCTGAGGGAACATAGGGTCTATTTTGGGATGAGGGAACATAGGGCTGAGGGAACATAGGGCTGAGGGAACATAAGGCTGAGGGAACATAAGGCTGAGGGAACATAGGGTTGAGGTAGCTTGAGCATGGACCCGTTTAAAGCTGACTGATCGAATACAGGTCTGTTTGCCTGGCCGCCTCAGGTGTCTATCCGGTGTAATGTTATAACGTAACATACAATAGGTTTTTAAATAATTGTAGTGGAGTAAAAGTACAATATTTGGATCCGAGATTTAGAGAAGTAAAATAATTGTAAATTGCAAATAATCAAGTAAAAAAAAAAAACCTCACGTGAACCAGGTAGGATGTGTAAATGATGCCAAACTTCACTGCTCTATTGGATCGAATGTTAGTCAGTTTTTTTTTTCTGGCTTGAAAGTCCATTTTCTCACTACACATTAGTCGCAGACACTGTTAGCAACACATACAAGCTGTCTTCTCCAGGGGCGTGCCATTGTTGTTGTGAAAACGCTGAACTCAAAACTCAAGTTTAAATCCCTCCCTCCCTCTCTCACATATCCAATGCAACTGGATGGGACTTGTAAGGACCGGCTACTTCCATGTCCCATTCACCTGCATTGTAGATGGAACAGGGAGAGATTTTAACTGAGTATGTATGTGTTGCTAACAGTGTAGGCGACTGATATGTAGCCAGAAAATGAATGGGATTTGGGGCCAAGAGACTTGTTACCGGCGACAATCTCCCCTAGTCTACTCTCACTCATCACTGTCTTCAGTATCAGATTCTGAACAGTGTGAATCACTAGTTGGATGACACTGATTCACAGTGTGAATCAGTGTCATCACTAGTTGGTTGTGATGTTCCACAGTCCTCTACATCAGCTTGTGTTTTCATGTGTTCAGTTGAAGTGCTGGCTACAGGCTCTGTCTCTCTGTTATCATCATCAACTTCACTTTTCACTGCTAGTAATGTCAACGTTGACCCACCAGCCTCTTCTGGTCTTTGAAGTAGCTCCTCCTGTTCCTCTTTAATCTGTGGCGGTTGTGGTTCCTCCTGGACCAGACTGGAGTTCCTCTCCTCTTTACACACAGGAAAGTGCAGGAAGTCTAGGAAAAAGATACAAACTAAGTTTCAATTTGAATATGCGCTGATTGCACTCTATGCTATGAATAGTGTGTCCGTTATTTGTTAAAGAAAGATGCAGCAAGAAAAGGCGTGTAAATGTTAGATCAGTGAGTTTTCTGCATGTTAGTTTATACTCAAGTAGAATTAACTGATAAGCCTTAGTGAACTCATTAATTATTTTGTACAACTGTTACGACCCTGGGGGTCTTCATATTATGTGTATGAGGTGCTCCTGTGGAGTGTGTGTGTGTGTGCGAGAGAGAGTCAATGAGTGAGTTAATGAGTGAGAGGATGATTGGGACAAGATGACGCCCAGGAGATGATTGGTTGCAGCCTACCAAGAGGAGTATAAGGGCGGATTCACACTGCGGTCTCGGGACCGCTCTCGAGGCTACTTGGCAGATGTTTAGACCGGTTTTGACAGTGTGAAGCCTGCGGTTTTCCTCAGAAACGGATAGCCTCGAAACCACCTCAAGAGGTAGTCTCGAGACTGCATTGTGCGACCTCGAGACCGGTGAGCTGCAGTGTGAAGCAACCGTACACAAAACCGGAACGTGACCTCATATAAAGTCGACGAGTCAGGCGACGCCAACACTGGGTAACAGTTGTCGACATGGCCTGGTCTAACAGAGAGATTGCTTGCTTGTAGGACTCAAACGCCAATTGTTTGAGTCGAGGAGTCAAAAATGTAGACCTATATATTTTTATATCACCAGTTAGCCTACTACTGCGGTGCGCTGGACTGGTGTCATGTATTTCCAATAATCCAATTGAGAGAAGTATCAATTGGCGACAGTTATTTATTGTCTCGCACCAGCGCTCTGAGCGCAGGGGTGAAAGTGAGACGGAACGGCCAGAACCGCGGCTCCGTTAAAACATTCGGAGCCGGGACGGTGCTCCGTTAAGAGGAAGAAGCAAGCTGTCAAAATCCCATATTAAATAACCTGCCACAGCACAAACGCATGTCCAAGTCCAAGAAGTAAACAATCTAGCCTACTAATGTCAGATTAACATACACAGCTACTACATTTTCTAATTAAGTGCTTCTGAATTGTTCCAGTGTTTTTGTAATCCAAATGCTGTTTGTTTTCGCAGCCTGTGTCCATGACATGTCCACACTGCTAGCTCTCGTCCATGAGCTGTGCCTCCCCCATCCGTTTTTTCTGATACCGTTCTCGACACTGACTCATTGCTCTGTGTCCCGCGACTGCGGACTGGATCCCATCGTTCATTTAAAAGAGCCGTTCAAGAGAGTCGAATCGTTTGCGAATGTCTCATCTCTACTGCGCGCTGCTTGCGACGGGGGCCGGGGCAGAGTTGGCCTAGCGGAGAAGTTTTATTTGTTTTAACGGTGTTATTTGTGCACTGCTGTGCCTGCTTGACGTGCTTGTTACCCTTAATGTGAATATTAAGCCACACTGTGGCTTGTGAAAGCGTTTCAATTGTAGGCCATGTTGATTATTAAATAATAAAAATAATAACGTGCGCTGCGCTGCACGTCTCGCTCATCATTCTGCACGTTTATGCGCCTGGAAAATAGCAGATCTACAAGCTCACAACGCGTCGCGGATGCGAGATCAGTGTGAGCTTGTAGATCAGCGAATGTCGCTCGACACCTACTATACAGGTCAATTGATATGCAAATAGGCTTGTTTCTTTGTTAAACAGTTGTCGAGGTGTGGGGGGTGCGAGACCCAAGACCACTGCAACACTGTTCCACACTGCGCTGTCGCGCGTCATTGAATTGTTACACCAACTTTCGTGCCTGAATTTATTGGCGACCCCCATCAGCAATGTTGCATAGTTGATGACGTCTGTATTCACCAGCGAGGCACTATGTGCATACCGCCACCTGTAGGACCGGGATGTATAGTGCTAGTGGTCTCCATGGAGGCCAGAAGGTCTGCCAATGTGAATGCTGGCCAGCGTGAACCAGCAACCGTTTTCAGAATCAGTTCTAATCAAACGGATTGCAGTGTGAATCCGCCCTAAGAGGCTGGTGGCTACCAGCTTCTGCGTCCTCCTTCTTCACTCCCAACTTGAACTGCCAGCAACTAACACCTCATGTTCATGTCCTCTCAGTTGTATCCATGTGCTCACTGATCTAACAGCCAGGTTGATAAGGGTGGGGGGAGCCTTTTGTTTGAGTTCCCTTTTGATATTTTTGTGTTTGGAGGTAGGGGTTAGTTCATTTATTGTATTTTGAGTTACTTATGTGGGAGGGAGTTTAGTTAGGGTTATATTGCGTAGAGTTTTTTTTCTTTTGATAACTATTCCTAACCTGACTTGCGCCAGATGATAGCAGCAGTGCGTATTGCTCTGCTTACCATCCATCTGGGATTGCTCCGGCAGACTCGATGTAAGGGGCGGGCCATTTTTTGAAATTATTTAGCAGGTGATTGGATGGGGCCGTCTGTCTATCACAGTCTGGGAGTGCCAACTCCAACCACTCATATTGGCCAGTCTGCGTGACGTTCCACCCAGAATCCGCCTCCTGGGTTTCCACGTGGTCTGCAATCAGACTCTATTGGCTCAGAGCCGCTCAGAGCCTGCCCGTAGCTGCCGCTGATTGGTCCGGCCCGGGGCTTTACGAGCGTTATCAACTCTCACCGAGAGAACTCAGATGGTAAAGTAGAGCGGTAGCCACTACTGCCACCATCTGACGAAAGTCAGGTTAAACTATTCCCTCACCCTTCAGAAAATAAATATAAAAAACATTGTATGGCTGCAACCCTGCCTTGCTGGTGGTTCAGGAGGTTTTAAGAGGGGGGTCCCACGTCGTCATGTTGCCCCCCCCAGTCCCCCTAGGCTGGGGTGTATCAACAACCAAACCATTTTGATGCATTGATGTGGTCAAATAAAGTTAATGCTTAAATCAATAACTGATTCATCCATCCATCCATCTTCAACCGCTTATCCGGAATCGGTTCGCAGTGGTAACAGTTCCAACTGAGACCCCAGATTTCCTTATCCTGAGCAACTTCCTCCACTCCCTCAGGGAGTATACCGAGGTGTTCCCAAGCCAGTTTGGAGATATAATCCCTCCATCTGGTCTTTGGTCTGCCACGGGGTCTCCTCCCAGTGGGACGTGCATCGAGGATCTTCCAAGGAAGGCGCTCGGGGGGCATCCGTACTAGATGCCCGAACCACCTAAGCTGACTCCTTTCCAAGTGTAGGAGCAGCGGTTCTACTCCAAGTCTCTCTCGGGTGACTAAACTTCTCACCCTATCTCTAAGGGAGATACCAGCCACCTGTTACATCCCTATGTAATTTACTATTTTCTAGTTATCTTTATTATACGTTACTATTGTTCCCAATATTGGTTGGAGTCCATATATTCATACTAGTGTCAGTTTAGGTCTTGGCCCTTGTGTTGGAGTGGGAGGAGACGAGACCTGAACCTGGAGGAGATCTGAGCTGATGGAGAGCTACGCCCTGATTCCACCTGGTCCAATCACCTGCGGGGCCTCCCTAACCCTCCCTCCCTAACCCTAACCCTGCCAGCCCAGAACTCCTCGTCAGTTTGTTTCTTGCTGCCCATGGGGAAACATCCTGTCCAACTTAAACCATACATGACACTCACATGCTGCTGCTCTGGGAGCTACTCAATAGTAGTTTCCCTCTGCTCTGTGTAGCTTTAGAATCTGCTTAGCTTGTAGCGTTCTTACCTTTGTGAGCTTTGAGAACATTGGGAACTTTAGGACATTGTTTAAACCCACAACTAGGTTGTGGCCTGCAGTTAACACTTAACTACCACTGCCTGCTTCTTGTATTCGTTCATGTTTTGGTTAGTTTAGAGTAGTGTAGTTATGTTAGTTTAGAAATCTATTGTAATTTTGATTTGGGTTAGTTTTGTTATTTAGCTGTTAAAATATAAGATTAGGATTAGTTACTTTTGATTGTTTCTTTTTGTTGCATGGTAGTTTTTAATTTCTGTTAATTGTTCCTTTTGGTTGATTTCATTATGTGTAAACTGTTCCTTAAGTACTCACAAAAGAAGTTATAAATAAAAATACTTCTTCCACCTACCCTTTGCCTTATTAATGTTGCATATCCTTATACCCCTAGACTGGGGCATGTAACACCACCCGTCTGAGGAAACCCATGTCGGTTAAATTTTACACCCTCTGTACCGGCCCACTTTCACCAATAAAATACATAAAAAGAGAGATATTGAAACTTACTGAGATCCAGGTGGTCTTCAGGTTCCCGTTTAAGGTGGTCTTCAGGTTCCTGTTTAATAGAAACAGTCCTGGCTGGAGAACTGATCTTCACCTGCAGACTGGACTCCACACCCTGGTCTGGAATGAAGGAATACAATAAATGCTTTAATAAGGAATTGGTGACACGCATAAGGACTTTAATAATAAGGGCTTTGATGTTTGCCTGGCGTTGCTAGCCTCTATCACACACTTCGTTTTGGGAAGAGGGTCTGGGATTTCAGGAAGAGTTTTTATTTCTGGGGTTTGCCCCAAACCACGTGTCCCAAGCCTACAGAAACCACGAGCCTCAAGCATACAACCCTGATTGGTCAACCCTTGAAGCTGGTAGAATCTCAATGGATCGGTGCCAGACCATACTACAACACCACTGCCGCCAGGGGGTGTTGTTGTGTTCGGTCTGGTTTATTAACCAGGCAACTTTGATGTAGTGTAAATTTTTAGTGTTAATATTATTTAGTGTCGGTCTTAGTCCAGTTTCAATTGCCCTCATTAGTTTTTTTTTAATCACATTTCAGGGATAGACATTAAGGGAAATTTACTACTGGCCCTGAGGATTTTGATGATCACTGGCCCTGACACGCGTGTGCACGCAAAACTTGCGTCCTTGTTCATCCTCGATAACAGCGTCTTTTTTTTTTTTTTTTATGAATTGAGTACATAGGACCCCAATGCCAAACAAGCCATTGAGCTTTCTGTGGTTTAAATCCTTTCAGTAGAAGTTGTATCAGTGAACTGTACTGTTCTGTCCCTTTTGCCAAAATATCCCCCCAAATTTGTACCCAAATTTTATGGGGGATATCATCTCCCATAAAAATAGGCCTACTCCTAACACCAGCTGTAACCTGTTTAACTGGTGAGGGCTCCAGCCCAGATTGACAGCTGTCTGTCTGCCTTCCCAGGATCTCCTAATTTGGGGTTAATTAGCCTAGGATCAAGGCTATCAAAGCTGTATTTTATAGATGATAGAAAGATTTAAATAAAATACATCTATGATATTCTTGATCCAAGGCTAAGGTTTTATGCTGGCATAATTGCATCATATTTATAAACTCTGTATACATTCCTGCTTCAGCTAGTCAGTTATACAGAAGATGGAAGCATAGGACAGCAATTATAGAAATATAATATTAGACCTTAATTGTGGAATGTTCAATAATGTTCTAATCATGTATGCCTAATTGCCTATGTGTTACATTACTTAAGGCCATTTTCTTAATATTTGACTTTTTAACATGTAGAAAAATAATTGCCAAATTTGACATCAAAGTGCCCACTCTTCCTTAGTGCCCACTGTTGTGTTACATGCTAGCTGTCTGTCTGTCCCTCATTCATCCATCCATCTCTGACACTGAGACTCTCCATTCTCATCTTAGATCCAAGGCAACATCATTTTAGTTATTCTAGTTTTAGGCAACACAAACTGTTGACATCTTACTAAGATGTCAACAGTTTGTGTTGACTAAAATTAGATGATCTTAGTCTAGTTTTAGTCAGGAAAATAGTTTTACCCCTTTTAATTTTTTTTTGTCTGCAAATAATAACCTATAGAACATAAGCATCTAATCTAAAATTATTTCACATAGAACCTTCTCTCATCCTTTGATGAAAAACAATTTTAAGGAATACAATACAGTAAAGTATAACAAGACCACACCTGGTTATAGAACCAATGATTCTAGTTCAACCAACCCAGTACAGTAGGATACAACAAGACAACACCTATTATAGACAAAGTCCAGTTCATCCAACTGATCCCAGTACAGCGCAGCCTAACATTGTCTGGTCAAAACCACCAGCCCAATAGCTGCAAGCACATGCACTTCAACACACGCACACACACACACACACACACACACACACACACACACACGAGTGTTCACTAGTCCCTCCCTAACATTTTATTCTAATTTTTATTTGCTGACAATTGTTGCCAGAGCCAGTTAGATTATTTTCACAATGACATTTTATGGAGGCAGTAATGCACAGGCGTGACTGGCATAAACGTTTCTTTCTCACTCACCAAGCGGTTGAGTGAGAAAGATAGTTTTCTCACTCGACAGGCTGACTTTAAAACAGTGACTTAAAACTATTGTTCAACCGATCGCTTAGATTTTCTCCACCGCTCAAAAATTATAGCCTACATATATAGCTCCTTTCGGAACCACTCACTACACGGCTATGCCGCTCCGAGATGTGGTTCCTAGTCAGGGCATGCCCATATTGGTTGGAGCCGGCAAAGCCGGGGGTGGTTCGCCAGGTAAACTACCGCTCTTACCGTCACCAAGCGTTGTATCCAAAAAGCAATGGTCTGTTTCCAGTCTTTTACATCTCTACTTTCTTAGCGGCGAGGGTAATCCAAGCGATGTGTTGAAACAATATTTTAAAACACGCTCGCTTTGTCAGGCCGGTCTGTGTTTTTTGTCAGCCTGTTTCCATTTCTCGCGGGGAAATCTCGCGACACGCTCCCATTTCTCGCTTGGGATTAATGGCGAGTCACATAACATTTCACTGGGAAAACACAGACCGGGCTGACAATGTGAGCGTTTTGAAAGTTTTGTTTCAACACAACGCTTGGATTACCCTCGCCGCTAAGAAAGTAGAGATGTAAAAGACTGGAAACAGACCATTGCTTTTTGGATACAACGCTTGGTGACGGTAAGAGCGGTAGTTTACCTGGCGAACCACCCCCGGCTTTGCCGGCTCCAACCAATATGGGCATGCCCTGACTAGGAACCACATCTCGGAGTTGCATAGCCGTGTAGTGAGTGGTTCCGAAAGGAGCTAACATTTATACAGACTAGGGAAAGCTACCTTTACTTTGTGGATACAATGTTTGGTAAAGGTGAGAATCTTGTTAAGTGTGGGGAACTATCGCCAGAAAAATCTCATTTGGGCATGTAACTGAAAGAAACCTCATCTCAAAGCTATAAAGCGGAGGGAGCGTTTCCAAAAGGATTTATGACAAATACAATTATGTTTTATTGCACCACAACCACTTAAGTAATGATGTTGATGTTGTGTAACAGACATATACCTGCAATGTGTAGTTTGATGTTGTGTGTGTAACAGACATAACATGCAGTGTGTAGTTTGGTGTTGTGTAACAGACAGACATACCATGCAGTGTGTAGTTTGATGTTGTGTGTGTAACAGACTAGCCGCAAATTGCAACACTAGATTTTTTTATAATTGGATGAATCTAGGGTTGCAATACCTCCCATATGCAGCCAATGCATCAACACGGTTTTTGCTATCTGTTTGTATTAAACAACGTCAAACTCAGTTAACTCACCAATAGTGCGGCTCTATGGAAAGCATGCATAATCCTCTTTCTATCTGCAAAATGTTTGTTTCAGAAAAATCCATCGTAAACATGTTATGATTTATTTTCTGTCAAGAAATCAGAGCAGACATGGTTTATTTTCTAAGTGTTGAACTTCGGAAGCGCTCGTCTTCTGTAGCGGAACGTACCGCTGCATCCTGCATTATGTGACATTTAGAACCAGGTGGTCACAGGACCGTTGAGCGATTTTCCACGAGCACTTCCAAACTCCAGGACTTAGAAAAAATAATCACCTGAACCAAATTTCTTGATAGAAACTGGCTCATAACATGTCTACGGTGGATTTTTCTCAAACAAAAACTTTGCAGATAGCAAGAGTAAATTCCAAGCTTTCCATAAAGCCGCAATATTATATTATATATATTGGTTTGACGTCGTTTAATACAATCAGAAAGCATAAAACCGTTTTGATGCATTGGCTGCCTATGGGAGGTATTGCAACCCTAGATTCAGTTTTGCAATTTGTGGCTAGTAACAGACATACCTGCAGTGTGTAGTTTGGTGTTGTGTGTGTAACAGACATACCTGCAGTGTGTAGTTTGGTGTTGTGTGTGTAACAGACATACCTGCAGTGTGTAGATTGGTGTTGTGTGTGTAACAGACATACCATGCAGTGTGTAGTTTGGTGTTGTGTGTGTAACAGACATACCTGCAGTGTGTAGATCGATGTCCATATCAAAGTCAATGTCCAGCAGTTTGTTTTGTTTCTCCAGCAGAGTTTCTAGTGTCTCTATCTCTCTCTGGAAGAGGTTGCACATGAACTTTGCAGCCGAACTAAGGCGCTCCAACACAAACACTCTGACATTAAGCTTCACACAACAAACATCATCACCACGCTGCTGTTTGTCCAAAACACACAATATCTCCTCTCCCACCGACGTCATGTGTTCATTTATCTTCAGCCGTACAGACTCCATTTGACACGTTTTTACCTCCTTTACGAGACGCTTTTCACTGCGACTATAGAGTTAAAACAATAGTTATAACCATTATAATATGGGTTATTATTACGTCTATGGTTTTCACCATGCTAACCAGCTATGCCTTTGTTGCGTTAGGTCATGATCGTAGAGCTATGCACTTCCGAGGTAACGTGTTCCACACATGCGCATTACACGATACAGGAACCGTTGCCATAATGTGTTTCGCTGGTTTCGCCACCTGGTGGAGGGGGTGTGTAACTGTCAGAAAGAAAGAAAGCGAGAAAGAAAGAAGGACAGATAGACACAGACTAAACATTTAGGGCTGCCCAGGGGGGTATCTAATGGGGGGGACGGGGGGGACAAGTCCCCCCCGGGCCGCCGCCCCCCCCCCCCCCCCCCCCCAAAAAAAAAAAAAAAAAAAAAAAAAAAAAAAATCCGCGGGGGTCCGTGGACCCCTGGGGGTTATTATATATCCAAGGGTTTATGGATAGAAATGAGACCAGTGAGTCCAGAGTTTCAGTTAGAGCACTGTAAAGTGTGTGTGTCTCAAATGCTAGTTCATGCTAGTCAGTGGCTGATTTATAACAGGGCTAGGGTGGGCTGCAACCCAGGGTGCTGGGCTGCAGCCCAGGGGGGGCTGCGCTAGGGTGGGCTGCAGCCCAGAGTGGGCTGCGCTAGGGTGGGCTGCAGCCCAGGGTGGGCTGCGCTAGGGTGGGCTGCAGCCCAGGGTGGGCTGCAGCCCAGAGTGGGCTGCGCTAGGGTGGGCTGCGCTAGGGTGGGCTGCAGCCCAAGGTGGGCTGCGCTAGGGTGGGCTGCGCTAGGGTGGGCTGCGCTAGGGTGGGCTGCAGCCCAAGGTGGGCTGCGCTAGGGTGGGCTGCAGCCCAGGGTGGGCTGCGCTAGGGTGGGCTGCAGCCCAGAGTGGGCTGCGCTAGGGTGGGCTGCAGCCTGCAGCCCAAGGTGGGCTGCGGCCCAAGGTGGGCTGCGGGCCCGCGGCCCAGGGAGGGCTGCAGCCCAGGGTGGGCAGCCCAGGGTGGGCTGCAGCCCAGGGTGGGCTGCCCAGGCTGGGGGGGGAAGTGGGCCGGTGCAGTGGAGAGAGGGCCGTTGCTGACTGGCAGCAGCCAATCACATTCATTGGGCCATCAGTTGCTCCAGCTCACTCACTCAGTACTGACAAGGAAGAGGCCTCCTCTCCCCTCCCCCATACCTGTGTCCCGTGTGTTAATAAATCAGCTATCAGCAGCATTGAACACAGGTGGTTCATCATCACTCCTTCACTCAAACAAACCAACTGTTGAATGCAGAGAGAATTCTGAGGGTTTTGAGGAGGAAATTTTTTTCCCCCATGGGGAACATTGCTGCCTGCTGGGGTTATATTGGCCAATCACAGCCTTGTTCAGGGAGGCTCTAGACTCAAAATGCTAGTGCTCTGTGCACACAGGGAATCAGGAAATGGGATTACTCTAGGCTCCAAGACTGAAGAGTTTGATGATGAAGCCAAGTAAGTTCATGCTAGTAGTGTGTGTCTGATGGTGATCTGATATCTATTGATCTAATAGATTACCTCTAAGTTGAAGAACCAGCAGTAAATCAACCCAAAATATCCAAAGGCAAAAAATAACCGATTTATAACCGTTTTTGAACATAAAATAACCGATTTTTTTTCGCGCGCGGCCGAATCGCCGGGCCGTGCGCTTCGCGCACGGCCAATGTGGGCTGGTCAAAATATGTCCCCCCCCAACTGTGGAGTGCTGGATACTCCTCTGGGGCTGCCTAAAAGGAAAACACAGAAAACGTCCACTCCTGAGTCCTGGGGTCTCGTTTCCATTGTCGTCCTTTGTATTAATTTCATCAACAGAGCATAGAATATGAACACATTAATACAAGTCATCAACAAATGGGCTACATTACAAACAGGCTGTAGGCCTATTTATTTTACAGAGAAGAATAAGGAAGAAAAGGCAGGCAGGGCAGCACAGCCATCAAATAAAACAATGAGTTTAAGTGTGCGGCTATAACTAATTGAGGTTAAAATAAACAATATGCTGAAAGAAATAGATGTTCACTCACCTTAGGAAAAACAACGATAAAAGAACATAATACAGCAGCACATGTTGGGGGTTAAAGAGGAGGTACCATAGGGTGTTGTAGTTTTTCTACTTTTGTTTGTGTCTATCCACCTCTTTACACTGGAATTTACTGGAGATTTCTTTTGCACCACACTTCTGGTTCACAGCATACATACAAGCTCACGTCGCGTCGCAGATGCAACCGCTGTGAGCTTGTAGATCACAGTCGGCTGCGGCGCCGGAAGCTCCGTGCAACTTCTGTGCAATGCACGATGGGATGTTGGAAAGTTGTGGATAGAGCCTACAAATTCACGCCCACAATTGAGGCAGCGGCCCCGCTTCTGGTAAGGGAGAACGGAGAACTGCAAGCCAGCCCATAGAAAGTCATTGCAATTCAACTGTCGTTAGCCTAATATTAAAATAATCCTACACGAACTGAAGACTATATTGATTTAAATAAAATGTGTTTTCAAATGTATGGCCAGACCCTGACAACATATCTTCTTGTTTGCTCACGTTTAATTTGCCCCTTGAATGGGTTATCCATAATGTTAACAGAGAAGAAGAGGAGAAACCGCAGACACAGAACCTGTCACTTTTCAGTGACATCTACTGTCTTTACTGCTGTGCATTTATGAGCGCCGACTTTGAAGATCCCGACTTTTTCAACTCCAGTTTAGTATTAATACAAAAATAACCTGCAAGACTCTGTTTGGAAGAAGCGAGATGTGATCATTTTCCAAAAATAAACAGCCTAATTATACATGAGAGACAAGAGCAAAATTAAACTCATGGGACACTTTATTAAAACACACACACACAAAAAATCGCTATGACCTCAGTAGTCAACCACTGAAATTATGATATTTCAAGATGCCTCTCATTAGGAATCGGATTGCATTGGCAGCTGCAGTGCACCGCTCTTCCTTACCCAAAGTGGGGCCGCTGTCACAATAGGGGGGCGTGAATGTGTAGGCGCCCGTGTGTCTCTATGGAGTTAAAATTATTTGAATATACCCCCATGCCAGGTGTGGTTATAATATGCAAATATGTCAAAACTAGTGAAAACAACAGATCTACCAGCTCACAACACCACGCTTCACACCACGTTGTGAGCTTGTAGATCGACTACTTCCACCACTTAAATATGTGTGTTGACTGTATTCTAATTTATGAAATGTCTTTGATTTTTCTTAGATTTCAAAATTTTGCTTTTCGGGGGAATGTTTTTTGAAAATGTCTTGAAATAATAATTAAAAACAAATGTAGGAAACCAAAAATTAAGGGACCCTTAAAAATGTGTCTGCGACCCACAAATGGGTCCTGATCCAGCGCTTGGGAACCAGTGCTGTAGATGCAGCCTCAGGACTTCCACCTTCTCTGGATCAGGGCCCTGGATGAAAGACCACTTGACAATCTCCAAAGCCTTCTCCACGGTCCACCCATCAGACCACTTGACAATCTCCAAAGCCTTCTCCACGTCCACCCATCAGACCACTTGACAATCTCCACAGCCTTCTCCACGTCCACCCATCAGACCACTTGAGTGGTCAGAGAGCCCAAACCACCAGTGGTGTCCAGACTGGACCTGGTGCCCAACCTTGTGTCAGACGCTGCATTGGCCAACCAGCACAGTGGTGGAAAAAGTACTCACATTATATTTACTTGAGTAAAAGTATCAATACTGCAATGTAGACATAGTCTGTTACAAGTGGCAGTCCAGTATTTAACATTTACCTGAGTAAAAGTACAAATGTATTAATTTGTACAGAAATATTCTACTAAAAGAAGAAAGTACTCATTGTGCAGGATGTCCCATTTCAAATTGTCAAATGTATAAAGAGGTTTTGAAAATAGCCGATTTACAAGTTCTCCCTCTCTCTCTCACACACACACACACACACACACACACACACACACACACACAGTGGGGATAATAACAATAATACTATAATTTATCTACACTGTAAATGTAATACTTCCTCGTGTACCCTATGCTGTAGTAATAGCTATAAAATGACTGTATTGTTCACAGTAGTTATTTGTTGTGAATACTACACATATTTGATAACATTTCTGTAATGATAAAGCACACACAGTGGACCTGTAGTGGTGAAACCTTTATTAAACGAAACAAATTATTTAGTTTAAATTATTTTCCCATATATTAAAGGGTTTGAGTTCAGAAGAAAATAAAAATAAAACAATAATAAAGACTCTCACTCTGTAGAACGTAGATAAGTAATCAAACTAACTCACTCCACTGACTCTGGCATCTACCAAATATATATTTAACAATCCAAACACACACAGTGAACAGCTACACAAACCAGCTTGTCAGCACTTAACTGTGCCATTATTGTGTGCATATCAATGAGCATAATAATGATTGCATTTCATATTGGTGAATATAATAATGTTTCATATTGAATTTTTTATCCTGACAAATGTGAACAGATACTGATGCTCATATTGTTCTACTAATAACAGACCAGCTGGAGGGAATAATACAAGAAAATAATTACAAAAAAAACACTTGAAATTCCATCATGTTGAATGGAAAATAAGATCCATAGACGAGATAAAACTAAAATCTACAAACAAGAAACAGATAGTTTATTGTATTCAGTCATGTTGGTATTGTTAGATTATATGATTACTCAGCTTTGGTATCCTTGTCAGTGTCATCCTGGTTAACACTGAATGATCATACATTTGTCTGTGTGAGACTAACTTAAACTAAAGGCTTCCCCCTGTATGAGTCCTCATGTGTGTTTTTAGATTACCCAAAACAGCAAAGCTTTTACCACATACTGTACATGAAAATGGCTTTTCGCCTGTATGAGTCATCGTGTGTGTTGTTAGTTGACTCCTAACAGCAAAGCCTTTGCCACATACTGTACAAGAAAATGGCTTTTCGCCTGTATGTGTCCTCATGTGTGTTTTTAGACTAACCATCTGAGTAAAGCCTTTGCCACATATTGTACAAGAACATGGCTTTTCGCCTGTATGAGTACTCATGTGATTTTTTAGAGTACCCGTTTGAGTAAAGCCTTTACCACATACTGTACAAGAAAATGGCTTTTCGCCTGTATGAGTCCTCATGTGTGTTTTTAGATTAACCATCTGAGTAAAGCCTTTGCCACATATTGTACAAGAACATGGCTTTTCGCCTGTATGAGTCCTCATGTGTGTTTTTAGATTATCCATCGTTGTAAAGCCTTTACCACATACTGTACATGAACATGGCTTCTGGCCTGTATGAGTCATCGTGTGTGTTGTTAGTTGACTGCTAACAGCAAAGCCTTTGCCACATACTGTACAAGAAAATGGCTTTTCGCCTGTATGTGTCCTCATGTGATTTTTTAGAGCACTCGAATAGGCAAAGCTTTTACCACAATCTGTACAAGAAAATGGCTTTTCGCCTGTATGAGTCCTCATGTGTTTTTTTAGTTGACTCGAATCAGCAAAGCTTTTACCACAAACTGTACAAGAAAATGGCTTTTCGCCTGTATGAATGCTCATGTGTTTTTTTAGATAACTTGTGGTAACAAAGCCTTTACCACATACTGTACATGAAAAGGACTTTTCCCCTGTATGAATGATCATGTGTTGTTTTAGATTAAATGTGGTAGCAAAGCCTTTACCACATACTGTACATGAAAAGGGCTTTTCGCCTGTATGAGACCTCATGTGTGTTTTTAGATTACCTGTGGTAACAAAGCCTTTACCACATACTGTACAAGAAAAGGGCTTTTCGCCTGTATGAGTCCTCATGTGTATTTTTAGAGTAAACATCTGAGTAAAGCCTTTACCACATACTGTACAAGAAAATGGCTTTTCCCCTGTATGAATCATTGTGTGTCTCTTCAGATTTCTCTTTCGATTAAACATTTTACCACACTCTGTACAACTAAACCTTTTCTTTCCTGTGTGACCGCTTTTGGAGTGAGTTTGTTTCGATGATTTCAGGTCCTGGGACAGTTTGCGCTGTCCTCCCACATTTGGTGTGTTTTGTGATTTCAGTGTGTTTAAAGCTGACTGATCTCCCCTATTCTCCTCCCACTCATCACTGTCTTCAGTGATATCAGATTCAGAACAGTGTGAGGAGAGGAGCTGGTCATCACTAGTTGGTTGTGATGTTCCACAGTCCTCTACATAAGCTTGTGTTTTCATGTGTTCAGTTGAGGTGCTGGCTACAGGCTCTGTATCTCTGTTATCATCATCATATTCACTTTTCACTGCTAGTAATGTCAACGTTGACCCACCAGCCTCTTCTGGTCTTTGAAGTAGCTCCTCCTGTTCCTCTTTAATCTGTGGAGGTTGTGGTTCCTCCTGGACCAGACTGGAGCTCCTCTCCTCTTTACACACAGGAACATGCAGGAAGTCTAGGACAAACATACAATGACACTTTATAAAAGGTTTCAACTTTACTCGATTTCATGCAGTGTTTCCCCTGCTTTATGAAAAGCGCTTTTAGAGCTGTCATAGAAGATACGATGGGGGTGGGAACGACTTAGTTACTAGGACCCAAGGTGGGGAGGTGCTCGATAAGCCTGGATGAAAAGTTTCTTGTTGAATTTTATTTACATTTTCTAATTAGTTCCATAACTAAATTTATGTTAGCTGAATTAAATCGAGAGACTGAACTTGTATCTAGTACTCCAAAAATGACCCTTGGAAAAGTTAAAAATAGTTTAGCTCGCTCCCTGTGCTTGGATGGGACCCATCAGCTGCACTAAAACCTTTCTTCCCTGTGTCACTCCTTATGGAGTGAAGTTGTTACGAGGATTTCAGGTCCTGGGACAACTTGCGGTTCAAAGACAATCTTTGTTCTCCAACGTGTTGTGTTTTGTACAATTTCAGTATGTTTAACCCATTTAGGCCTAGAATTATTGAATGCTTTAACCAGTGGAAAAATAGCAGATATACAAGCTCACAGCGTGGCACCGAGTGCCGCGCTGTGAGCTTGTAGATCTGCTATTTTTGAAAAAGTCATGAAAATGTGTGCAAATCTTTGAATATATGTATTTTCAAAGCGAACGTTTGTAACTCAAATTTTGCTTCTGGTGTGGTCCCTGGAACTAGATATTTTGAAATGGGGGTCCGTGGCCAAATAAATATCATTTGGGGGGTCCTTCACATGAAAAGGTTTGAGAACCACTGACATAGTAGTCTCTCAAGAACAGACTAACTGAGCTCCAGTTAAGTGAAAAGGACCTTTTCTTTGACGATGGCTAAGCCAGATTGCTGACATAGAAACATAGTTTTTTTCCAAAAATCTTAGAAGGATTCAAAAGACACTTATAGAATCGGGTCAAAATTCGAATTTTCACGATTTTTCAAAAATAGCAGATCTACAAGCTTGCAGCGCGCTGTGAGCTTGTATATCTGCTATTTTTCAATAGTTAACGCATAAAATAATGATACACAAAATGTGTACCCGTTCTAAATGGGTTAAAGCTGACTGATCTCCCCATGTCTACTCCCACTCATCACTGTCTTCAGTGTCAGATTCAGAACAGTGTGAAGAGAGGAAGTGGTCATCACTAGTTGGTTGTGATGTTCCACAGTCCTCTACATCAGCTTGTGTTTTCATGTGTTCAGTTGAGGTGCTGGCTACAGGCTCTGTATCTCTGTTATCATCATCATATCCACTTTTCACTGCTAGTAATGTCAACGTTGACCCACCAGCCTCTTCTGGTCTTTGAAGTAGCTCCTCCTGTTCCTCTTTAATCTGTGGCGACTGTGGTTCCTCCTGGACCAGACTGGAGCTCCTCTCCTCTTTACACACAGGAACGTGAAGGAAGTCTAGGAAAAAGATACAAACTAAGTTTCAATTTGATGATGTGCTGACTGCGCTTTATGATGTAAACAGTGTGTTCGTTATTTGGCTTGTAAATGTTAGATCAGTGAGTCTTCTGCATGTTAGTTAATACTGAAGTAGAATTAACTGATAAGCCTTAGGGAACCCATTTATTATTCTTACAACCAAATCATTGTCTTATTAGGGAAATTTGCGCTCTTTCGAACGACCATCATTTCGACCGGAGGTTTAGCGACTCACTCCACGGAGGTTAGGGTTAGGGTGAGGGTTTCGAAAAGATGACATGTAGTAACAGCGACTAGCTCCCGTCTTATTAAACCATTGTCAGATTAAACCATTGTCTGATTAATGGTCAATTTAGTTTGATGCATTGATGGTCACATATAGGGCTGGGTTCGGTAACCGCCGTACCGCCGTATCGCGGTATACCGCGGCCTACCGCGGTGTCAGGGTCCTTACCGCGGTCAAAAAAGACAAAAAAATAGGCTATTTTTATTGAGAACGAGCGAGTTTTAAAACGGGGGAGAAGCGAGGACCGCATGCGCTCCATGCCGCTCTGCTCTGGGCCGTGTACCACACGTTGGAAGCCGCCCACATACGTCACTCACACACACACACAGTGCACGCAGGGCAGTAGAGTACGGAGCACAACTCTATGACGGAGCAGCAATGCAGCATATACTTTCTCTGTAATCCACTCGACACAAGGATGTTAATACATACCTTGTGTTGTGGCATATCTTTTTTTATTCATACGGATTACTGGCGGAGCGCGGGCCGCGTGGACAAAACCGAAAATGAAACTATTTTACTTTCTCCAGCTCCACCGCGTCGCACGTTGTGCTCCGTCCAGCGGCGCGTCGGCGATTTTATAACCTTTTCTGTCAAGTCTTGTAACTAAAACCTGTATATAGCAGCACTCAATCACTGTGATTTGAGAGTTGAGACGTGACGTGAGTTTACAGAATCACTGTACACGATCTGACTACCCTTCCTCTTCTGGTTTGTTCACATAGCCGTTTGTGTCTGAAAAGCCCAAGTAGCTAGCCTACGTTACTATGGTAACCCGACAGTGCAGATCTAAAAGCTCAGAACGCATCGCGGATGCGATGTGGTGTGAGCTTGTAGATCTGCTCCTTTGAAAGCCAGACCCGTTGTGCTGTACGGAGAAGTATATCTCGGGCAGTCAGGCTGTGTCGCCTCTCCACTGTGGAGAGGCGACTTTTGGGAAGATGATTGCAATATTTTGGCTTATCGCCGAACCTTAATTAATAGATACGGGGGTGCGGTAATTACCGCAGTACCGGCGGTAAATGGGAAGACGGTAATCGCGGTAACAAAATGTCCATACCGCCCCAGGCCTAGTCACATAAAGTTAATGCTTAAATCAATAACTGATTCATGTTGGTTCAATTGTACTCTGTACCGACCCACTTTCACCAATAAAATACATAAAGAGAGAGATATTGAAACTTACTGAGATCCAGGTGGTCTTCAGGTTCCTGTTTAAGGTGGTCTTCAGGTTCCTGTTTAATAGAAACAGTCCTGGCTGGAGAACTGATCTTCACCTGCAGACTGGACTCCACACCCTGGTCTGGAATGAAGGAATACAATAAATGCTTTAATAAGGAATTGGTGACACGCATAAGGACTTTAATAATAAGGACTTCGATGTAGTGTTAATTTTATTTTGTATTATTTAGTGTCAGCCTTAGTCCAGTTTCAATTGCCCTCATTAGTTTTTTTAAAACACATTTAGTCAACCTCATCCAGTTTTTATTTGGTCAAGTTTTAGTCGACTAAAAGTCTAGCATTTAAATTTAGGTTTAGTCAGGAAGACTATTTTACCCCTTTTAATTTTGTGTCTGCAAATAATATCCTATAGAACATATTCATCTAATCTAAAATTATTTCACATGGAATTTTCTCTCATCCTTTGGTGAAAATATTTTTTTTAACAAATACAGTACAGTACAGTACAGTACAGTACAGTACAGTACAACAAGACCACACCTGGTTTATATAGAACCAATGATTCTAGTTCAACCAACCTAGTACAGTAGGCTACAACAAGACAACACCTGTTATAGAAAAAGTCCAGTTCATCCAACTGATCCCAGACCAGCCTAACATTGTCTGGTCAGCCTAGCATTGTCAGCCCAATAGCTGCAAGCACATGTACTACAAAACAAACACATGCACACACACACACACACACACACACACAAGCACACGCACCAGTGTTCACTAGTCCTAGTTTTTATTTGTTGATAAAATAATCATCACATTTAGTCTTAGTTTTAGTCATCATAGCTTAGTTTTTATCTAGTTTTTATTCAGTTTTCGCCAGTGAAAAAGGTAGTCGACGAACATTTTTCATCATAGTTTCGACGAATATTTTCTGTCATAGTTTTATTCAACAAAATTAACACTACTTTGATGTGACATGAATAAGGACCTGAATAAGGGACTTATGTAACACAAATAAGCACTTTAATAATAAGGACTTTGACCAGAATCAGCTTTAATTTGTCACATCACAGATTTACAGACGTACAGAAGTGGGTGAATTTATTTGGGGCATAGTTCACATAGTTATTTCCATAAGGGGTAAAGAAGATAATAAATACAATTAACTTATTATCTACATATTTAGGTACAATGTGTAAATATAATTTACACATGGTAGCTGAGGTTTCTGAGAACTTTCTGAGTTTCTTTGCACTGGGGTTGACACTTTAAGGTCTCAGAGGCACTTGTCCGTCGGGCAAGTATAGGTCATGTTCTACTTGCCCAAAGATCATGCCCACTTGCTCGAAAAGTAAATCGTCCATTATAAAATGATGGGCAAGATTTTAATTACCGCTCAATTTAACACATATTTCTTTGCTTTCTGGGTCTGTGTGATAAAGAAATTTCATACTGTACCTCAATACTTCCAAATCCAAATAACTACACAGCTAAGACTGAATATATATGAGTACCTATGCTCGCTTTTAGATCTAAAAGTCACTGGACAATGAACACGTTGTTACATCCCTATGTAATTTTCTATTGTTCTATTATTACTATTTTCTAGTTATCCTTATTATAAGTTACTATTGTTCCCAATATTGGTTTCGGAGTATATACTCATATTACTATCAGTTTAGGTCTTGGCCCTTGTGTGGAGTGGGAGGAGACGAGACCTGAACCTGGAGGAGATCTGAGCTGATGGAGAGCTACGCCCTTGTTCCACCTGGTCCAATCACCTGCGGGGCCTCCCTACAAAAGCCCAGGGTGACTTCCGCTTGGTTCCAAGATTTCTAGCGTAAGTGCTGCGTTTAACGGACGTTACGTCATGTGGTGCGGGTCTGTTTACATTCCCAAGCGGAAAAAAAAATAAAAAAATAGATTGTAGCTCTTAACTCACTCTTAATAGGTGTAATCGCCTGAATCAATGTTTTAGTTTATTGCGAGCGCAACCGACGGAGCAGGAGACGTAGACCAGATTTTCTTCCAGCGGGGAACACGTTTGGAGGAACACCGCACTGTGAAAAATATACAACTTCCGGGAAAATTCAGCCCCACCTCCTAGAACGGTCTCATATCTTGACCAGGCTTTTCTCTTCGCAGTTGAGTAAGCCTGGCTACGCGAGGCTAACAAAAGCCTTGCCAGCCCAGAGCTCCTTGTCAGTTTGTTTCCTGGTGCCCGTGGGGAAACATCCTGTCCAACTTAAACTACTGTCGCTCACTTGCTGTTGACTGTGGGAGCCACTTCTATGGTTTCCCTCAGTCTTATATAGCATAGATTGCTTGAACCTGCTAACTGCTAACTCTAGCATTCAGACTGTGAGATTTGATAACTTTGGGAACTTTAGTACTTTGTTTAAACCCACAACTAGGTTGTGGCCTTTTGTTACACTAACTACCACTGCCAGCTTTTTGTATTCGTTCATGTTTTGGTTAGGTTAGAATAGAGTTACAGTACATGTTATGTTAGTCTAGAATACTTTCTGTAATTTTGATTTGGGTTAGGTTCGTTTATTTAGAGGTTAAAAGACAAGTTTAGGGTTAGTTCATTTTGATTGTTTCTTTTCGTTGCATGGTAGTTATTTTGAAGTATTGTTAAAGTGTTCCCTTATTTTGTGTTATTTCATTCATTTGTTGATTTGTAAACAGTTCCTTAAAACAACAAAAGGAGTTATAAATAAAAATCCTTCTTCCACCTACCACTTGCCTTATTAATGTTGCATATCCTTATACCCCTAGAGCGGGGCATGTAACATTAATGGGGGCTCGTTAATTGAGGCACTTGGTAAGTGAATTACGTTTTTTTATTTGATTGGCGGGTTCTAATAATATTGTGGGTTTAATCGGCAAAAATGGTGCACTTTGACTTGGAGGATTTTGTTAAAGACCCCACCACTGGCATTTTGTTTTTCTTTTTTAATTTTTATCCCACAATTTTGTAACCCATTTTTTCACCCAGTGCCAATTGCCTATGTAATCCTCGGCTCTGCTCTCCCTCTGCCGCGCCTGGGGAGGCAACGGACTGACCTCATGCTTCCTTCTATGCATGAGGAGTCCAAGTTGCTTCTTTTCACCTGACAGTGGAGATTTCCCTGGTTTGGACTAGAGATGCAACCGATCCGATATTTTATCGGTATCGGGCGCCGATATGAAGGTAATTAATCTTAATTAATGAATCGGATATCGGACAGAACGTCGCCGATCCGAGTCCCGATATAAATAATAACTAACCTCAGGGTGGCATACAGTATATACAATATAATCACGCAATTGTAAGCCCATGACCAAATGTTTTAACATATAATTATTAAATAAATGATCCCAGCACAACTTCGCTCGTCCAAAGTCGCTCCTCCACTCTTGTCTAACGAAACACGGCTTCACTGCATGTGAGCCAGTTGACGGCTGCACGGCAGAGAGCAAAGCGTTTGGTTGGTAGTGCCAGAGGCACAACAACAAACAAAGCAACAGGTCCTTGGTTTAGAGATTAGGGATGGCCAAATGTTTTAAGCTCTTCCTTAGTTCCTTTCTCCTTAAAACGGGATTCACGGGGGTCTGTTTCGGAAAATCCAATCGCTGTTTGTTTCTTGTCAAGTTGTCTGTCAGCAACATGTGTGTCGCGGACAGAGGAGACGCATGCATGGTTACACCGACATTGGTGACCGCACAAATGTGTGACTGCAGGGTGAATAGTTGCATAATAGTCTAGTAGGAAAGGGGAGTCCACACACATAGGGTGGATTTTTTTTCTTCTTATAGTCTAGTAGGAATGGGGGAGTTCACGCGCATAGGGTGGATTTTTTTCGCCACCTGTTTTTTTCTTAATCCTTAAAGGGTATATTTTAAGATTCTGCCAGATGCCAAGCTGAAATATCATCCCAAGGGGTTCCTTTTTAATGATTTCTTGTACCTACCCATTCATTTACTATACAGGAAAAAAATACCCCCAAAAAGAATCTTCTTTAAGTAGCATATTTTTTCTAAATGGTTAAGAATTTATATAAAGAGTTGCCATTGCATTTTGCACTCAGTTGCACTGACTGCACTCTGTTATTTGAACTGCGCCTATCCTACAATTAATAAATGGCTTTAATTGAAAGGCGATGCATTTTTTTCCCTCCTTTTTTTTTGCTATGTAGCCTACTGTAAATATCGGGTATCGTATCGGTTATCGGGAAATAGCCAAGTTGATATATCGGATCGGATCGGAATAGAAAAAACTGGATTGTTGCACCCCTAGTTTGGACGTAGCGCGTGGAAGGAACACGTTATTCCAACCAGTTCCTTTCCCCTCCATCAGGCGCCCCGGCTGGCCAGGGGGGTGCATTATTGAGACCAGGATTACGTGCATGTTTTTGTGAGGGTATCAACCCTAGGAGACACGGGGAGAACATGCAAACTCCACACAGAAAGGCCCTATCGCCAACCCCACCCACCACTGGCAAATGTGACGATTGTCGCAAAGATGACTTATTAGTTATTGCAGACCACTTCAGAATCGTTGTTAATGAGGCACTTAGTAAAAGAAAAATTTAAGATTTTTTATTGATCTAGGGGTGTTGGTGGTACCACCAGAGCTAGCCGTGCAGCCTGAAGATGTGCCGAGGCCGTTCCAAGGTGAGTCTGGTCCGGGGGATGACGAGGTGGCAGGTGCTGGGGGGCCCGAAAACGGAGCAGTGGCTGAGCCGGAGGCAAAGCCCAAAAAGACCGTTTCAACACCGTTGAAACCGGCTCCCGACCCCAGCGCACTGGGCCTAGAATCGGACTCTGCGGATTCAGACGGATCCAAGGTCTCACTTAAAGTTTGTTAAAGTTAAAGTTCGTATAGCACGGCTAGAGAGAGAGGAGCGGGAGCGAGTTCGAGACAGAGAGGAGAGAGAACGGGACAGAGCAAACGACAGAGCTTTTCAGTTGGATATGCGAAAAATTTAGCTAGAGGAAAAGCTCAGACTTCACCAAAGTTCTCTCTTTGGGCGGAGAATTACATAATTCATTCTGACAACAACACACACACACACACACAGTTGTCTCCCCAAACCCCCGAACACACCATTATTTATATATGTAACGGGGGTGATCCAAACCTCCCCACCCGGCTTTGAACCCGGGTCTCCCGCGTGAAAGAGATATCCCTATGGAACGAGGGCAGATACTAGACTTTTGAGGCTTCAGGCTGGGGCTGCGACTCTCTCCGCCACACTCACCCCCTTTGACCACCTCCTACGGGGAAGCCCGGATCCGGGTCACGGCACCAATGTAACAGAGGTGATCCAAACCTCCCCACAGCCGGGTCTCCCGCGTGAAAGTCCAATATCTTAACCATTACTCCAAAAGAGATATCCCTATGGAACGAGGGCAGATACTAGACTTTTCAGGCTGGGGCTGCGACTCTCTCCGCCACACATTTATATATATATGACTCTTGACGTACCTTGCTCTTACTGTACTCTGTTCTTGTTTTATATTTTCTTTTCTTTATCTTTTCTTACTTCTCTGTAACTTTGTAAATAACCTATACTGCTGTGCTGCCTCTGGGCAACTGATTTCCCCCCTTGGGATAATAAAGGTATATCTATCTATCTATCTATCTATCTATCTATCTAGTTTTAACAGGCCTCGTGGCGCAGGAGTAGAATCCTTGTCTCGTTACCAAGAGATAACCAGTTTGAGCACTGTTTACCTAAGAAGTTTGCATAGGAAAAGGTACAGTTTCATGACGGTACAGTTCACTGGTACAAGGTCTACTAAAGTTTGATGTGTGTGTAACAGACATACCATGCAGTGTGTAGTTTTGTGTTGTATGTGTAACACATACCCGCAGTGTGTAGTTTGATGTTGTGTGTGTGTAACAGACATACCTGCAGTGTGTAGTTTGGTGTTGTGTGTCAGTGTGTGTAACAGACATACCATGCAGTGTGTAGTTTGGTGTTGTGTGTGTAACGGACATACCTGCAGTGTGTAGTTTGGTGTTGTGTGTGTAACAGACATACCTGCAGTGTGTAGTTTGGTGTTGTGTGTGTAACAGACATACCATGCAGTGTGTAGTTTGGTGTTGTGTGTGTAACAGACATACCTGCAGTGTGTAGATCGATGTCCATATCAAAGTCAATGTCCAGCAGTTTGTTTTGTTTCTCCAGCAGAGTTTCTAGTGTCACTATCTCTCTCTGGAAGAGGTTGCACATGAACTCTGCAGCCGAACTAAGGCGCTCCAACACAAACACTCTGACATTAAGCTTCACACAACAAACATCAACACCACGCTGCTGTTTGTCCAAAACACACAATATCTCCTCTCCCACCGACGTCATGTGTTCATTTATCTTCAGCCGTACAGACTCCATTTGACACGTTTTTACCTCCTTTATGAGACTCTTTTCACCAAGACCATAGAGTTAAGAGTTAAAACAATAGTTATAACCGTTATAATATGGGTTATTATTACGTCTATGGTTTTCACCATGCTAACCAGCTATGCCTTTGTTGCGTTAGGTTATGATCGTAGAGCTATGCACTTAGCACTTCCGGGGTAACGTGTTCCACACATGCGCATTACACGATCCAGGAACCGTTGCCATAATGTGTTTCGCCACATGTAGTCCGGGAGCCAAATGGTGATTTTTGGCTGAACGTGGATTCGCCTGTAAAAGTTTTTTTCTCAACTGATTCTTGTAGCTTGGGGTCACCTCTTAAGGATTCAAGATGATGACCAGTGATATCCATTGAGCATTTTTTATTATTAACCCCTTAATGCCTGAAACACAAGAAATCCACCCAGGAGGAAAATACCCAGAAAAAGATTTTTTTTCTGGGTATTTAAGGAGGTTCTGAGGGGTCTAACTAGGGGTTTGTCATGATGCTGAATCCATTGCAGGCATTTGTTTTGCACAAAAAACATTCTGTGGGCTAGAAATGGCCTCAGAAAACAATACACGTATGGGTGAGTATTCATGTTAGTCGGAGGCCTTAGGGTTTTTTTTCTCGTGCTAATCAGTCTAAAAGTGCAAAATTTTGCACAGATGTAGCTCAGGGCATGCTCTAATGATTTAGCTAGGGAGCCTGAGTCTGCGACATTCGGGGTCGCCACAACGGCCAAATCAAGTTGGGCTCCCATCGACTTTAGTGATGAAAAGTGATGAGTCAGAGTTTTGTGGGTGCTGTGGTGACCCCGAAGGTCGCCGACTTGGGCGCCCTAGCTAAATCCTTAGAGCATGCCCTGAGCTACATCTGTGCAAAATTTTGCACTTTTAGACTGATTAGCACGAGAAAAAATACCCTAAGGCCTCCGACTAACATGAATACTCACCCATACGTGTATTGTTTTCTGAGGCCATTTCTAGCCCACGGAATGTTTTTTGTGCAAAACAAATGCCTGCAATGGATTCAGCATCATGACAAACCCCTAGTTAGACCCCTCAGATCCTCCTTAAATACCCAGAAAAAAAATCTTTTTCTGGGTATTTTCCTCCTGGGTGGAGTTCTTGTGTTTCAGGCATTAAAGGGTTAATAATAAAAAATGCTCAATGGATATCACTGGTCATCATCTTGAATCCTTAAGAGGTGACCCCAAGCTACAAGAATCAGTTGAGAAAAAAGCTTTTACAGGCGAATCCACGTTCACCCCCACGGCTCCCGGACTAATGGTGGAGGGGTTACAGACAGAAAGAAAGCGAGAAAGAAAGAAAAACAGAAAGAGAGACATACAGACTAAACATTTAGGGATAAAAGGAAAACACAGAAAACGTCCACTCCTGAGTCCTCCAGGGGTCTCGTTTCCATTGTTGTCTTTTGTATTAATTTCATCAACAGAGCATAGAATATGAACACATTAATACAAGTCATCAACAAATGGGTGTGCTACATTACAAACAGGCTGTTGGGCTATTTATTTTACAGAGAAGAATAAGGAAGAAAAGGCAGGCAGGGCAGCACAGCCATCACATAAAACAATGAGTTTAAGTGTGCGGCTATAACTAATTGAGGTTAAGATGTAAACAATATGCTGAAAGAAATAGATGTTCACTCACCTTAGGAAAAACAACAATAAAAGAACATAATACGGCAGCACATGTTGGGGGTTAAAGAGGAGGTGCCATAGCCATAGGTTAACAGCAGACATACAAGCTCACATCGCATCGCAGAAGCTCCGTGCAACTTATGCGCAATGCACGATGGGATGTTGGAACGTTGTGGATAGAGCCTACAAATTCACGCCCACAATTGAGACAGCGGCCCCGCTTCTGGTAAGGGAGAATGGAGAACTGCAAGCCAGCCCATAGAAAGTCATTGCAATTCAACTGTGGTTAGCCTAATATTAAAATAATCCTACACGAACTTAAGACTATATTGATTGAAATAAAAATGTGTTTTCAAATGTATGGCCTGACCCTGACAACATATCTTCTTGTTTGCTAAATACATGATGTGTGTCACGTTTATTTTGCCCCTTGAATGGGTTATCCGGCCATAATGTTAACAGAGAAGAGGAGAAACCACAGAAAACAGAACCTGTCGCTTTTCAGTGACATCACTGTCTTTACTGCTGTGCATTTATGAGCGCCGACTTTGAAGATCCCGACTTTTTCAACTCCAGTTTAGTATTTTTTTTAAATACTTTATTGTGTCAAAACATGCACATCACTTCATCAAGACATTTTTCAGAACTTTTAACATGTTATGTCCCTTTTTTAAGGACATTTTGACACATTTATAAATTATATATATATATATATATATATATATATATATATATATATTTCCCACCACCACACAAAAACTGTAAACAAAAACATTACAAAAAAGAAACTGAAAAAGAGTTTAGTATTAATACAAAAATCACCTGCAAGACTGGAAGAAGCGAGATCTGATCATTTTCCAAAAATAAACAGCCTAATTATATATGAGAGACGAGAGCAAAATTAAACTCATGGGACACTTTATTAAAACACAAAAAAAAAAAAAACGCTATGGCCTCGTCAACCACTGAAATTATGATATTTCACGATGCCTCTCATTAGGATTGCATTGGCAGCTGCAGTGCACCGTTCTTCCTTACCCAAAGTGGGGCCGCTGTCACAATCGGGGGCGTGAATTTGTAGGCACCCGTGTGTCTCTATGGAGTTAAAATTATTTGAATATACCCCCATGCCAGGTGTGGTTATAATATGCAAATATGTCCAAACTAGTGAAAACAACAGATCTACCAGCTCACAACACCACGCTTCACACCGCGTTGTGAGCTTGTAGATCGACTACTTTCACCACTTAAATATGCGTGTTGACTGTATTCTAATTCATGAAATTTCTTTGATTTTTTTTTAGATTTCTAAATTTTGCTTTTTGGGGGAATGTTTTTTGAAACTGTTTTGAAATAATAATTAAAAACAAATGTAGGAAACCAAAAATTAAGGGACCCTTAAAAATGTGTCTGCGACCCACAAATGGCTCCTGATCCAGTGCTTTGGAACCAGTGCTGTAGATGCAGCCTCAGGACTTCCACCTTTCTGGATCAGGGCCCACTTGAAAGCCTTCTCCACGTCCACCCATCAGACCACTTGACAATCTCCACAGCCTTCTCCACGTCCACCTATCAGACCACTTGACAACCTCCAAAGCCTTCTCCACGTTCACCCATCAGACCACTTGACAACCTCCACAGCCTTCTCCACGTCCACCCATCAGACCACTTGAGTGGTCAGAGAGCCCAAACCACCAGTGGTGTCCAGACTGGACTTGGTGCCCAACCTTGTGTCAGACGCTGCATTGGCCAACCAGCACAGTGGTGGAAAAAGTACTCACATTATATTTACTTGAGTAAAAGTATCAATACTGCAATGTAGAAATACACTACGAAAATAGCAGATCTACAAGCTCTCTCTCGCACGCACGAACGCACGCACGCACACACGCACACACACACAGATAATAACAAAACATATAATGTATTGGTTTTTGTTATTAGACAACAATGGAGAACAGTACAAGTATTGTCAACACAATAAAAAAAAAATAGTGAAGTACCATAGACTGTAGTAATAGCTTAAGCACAAGGCATAAGGGCTGTAACATGTCCTATGTCACATATCTGATAACATTTCTGTAATGATAAAGCACACATAGTGGACCTGTAGTGGTGAAACCGTTATTAAACTAAACAAAAAAAAACAAAAAAAAAACATTATCAAAACTTATTTTCCCATATTTTAACTCATTGAGTGCCAGCGCCCTCTAGGGGCCAAAGAATGCCAGCGCATCTCTCATAGGCGAGCGCTTTAGCTTCCAGGACTTCACCTTCCAGGACCTGACGTGCTCACGTTCATGCACGGCATGGAAATGTCCCGGATGAAGATGCTAACAGAATGGCTATTCCCATTTTGTCATCTAAAAGATCATTTTTGGGCGATTTCGCCGTAAATAAACCTCGCGCCGCTTTCTAAAGACACAATATAGAGATATAAGCCTTTAAAGATGTGGTCTTTCATTGGATTAGGCGGAGATTGGCGATTGCGTTCGCAAATAACGTCCGGCCGGGACGTTGCTAGCTTTCGGCTAGTAGCTACAAAAATCACGCCAGGCTTCAGAAGGCCTCTTATCATTTTTATTCATTTCATTAAATATCCCGGACTAGTTCGGGATAGGCACCCTGGAATACGTCGCGCCGCCTACAATGAACATTGGGTGAACATTGGGGGGGTCTAAACTTTATTTTAAACCATTTTCAATGGAATATATCGTCGGACAGAGTAGAATGGCTTGCTGGCTAGCGGCTAGCGAGCTGGGACCACCCACGTTGCTCCAAGCAGCTCGGGGTAAGTAAAATAGCAAATAAAAAATTGTTTTTGATCCCGAATATCCCGAACTAGTTCGGGATAGGCACTGGATGAGTTAAAAGGGTTTGTTTGAGTTCAGAAGAAAATAAAAAATAAAACAATAATAAAGACTTACTCTGTAGAACGTAGATAAGCAATCAAACCAACTTACTCCACTAACTCTGGCATCTACCAAATATATATTTAACACTCCAAATGTAACCCTCTCTCTGGATCTGAAGAATCACACCAAGCGTTGTCTCTGTTCACCCATTTATTGACGGAAACTGATGGGGACAGACAGACAGTGCATGTCAAATATAGGCTGCTGGCACACAACACCTCTGCTCTGTTGCTCATATCAAAACAGGAAGCAGCTTATATAAACACAAATAATTACAATTTCAAATAATTGCAAAATAGGCACACTGTACACAGTTAACTAGATAATATCTTGCAATCAACGTTTTCAAACACACGTCAACACACAGTCAAGGCACAGTGAACAGCTACACAAACCAGTTTGTCAGCACTTATCTGTGCCATTATTGTGTGCATATCAATATCAGCTTTGGTATTCTTGTCATTGTCATCCTTGGAAGTGTCTCTGACACTTGTTTCTTTTAAAAGTGAATTATTTCTGTAATGAAGCGTTCTGTTATTTTGTTGTTTAATTTTGGTTACTTTAATTTGACATTTTCTATAACTTTATTTTGATACTTCCTGTATCAAACTTCCTGTTGCTGACCAGAGCCCCTATATGTGACGCATTCACACTTCACAGTTCAAGCCAGACTCTTTCAGACACACACATTGCACTCTGCAGCAGCAGCGTTAGCATGCCACAGGTGCACAAGCCTTTGTTTGGAAGGCCATGCGGCCAGGTATGGATTGTTTGAAAGCCTTGCAACATGTATCTGAATCGATTACTGAATGTTTTACCAGTTTGAGTAAGAACATTTTCATACTGATACAGTTTACAGTTTAGGCATTTAGCAGACGCTTTTAATCCAAAGCGACTTACAATAGAGGGTATGCGCGTGACATCATCTTCATACCAGGAAGTTATGCGGGAACGCCTACTGAGTGGCAAAAAAACTACTTTCTAGCCTTGAAAGCCCATACATCCACAGAAAAGTATTATCTGAAAGGATTAAACAACGTTAAACATTAAATTCAGTTTGCCACTCAGTTTGCCACTCGATTTGCCATTCACTTTATGCATGTGCATACCCTCTATAAGCAGATAAAACATCACAATAATAAACAAGATAATATGTCAGTACATCAACAGCAATATAACACATGCAAATGAATATCTATCTAGAAAACAAAATAATCAGTCAAGAAAAAGGTTCTAAAAAAAACTGAAAACAAATGCTAACTAGCTTCATGTAGGGTCATTGAGTGTTTCAGTAGTGCTAAGGGTTTAGGTGGAGTCTGAAAAGGTGAGTCTGCAGTCCACGGCGAAAGCTAGCAAGTGAGTCCGTTGTTCTAAGTGTGACAGGGAGTTTGTTCCACAACTTAGGGATCAGGAGGGCAAACTGGACTCCACAAATCCACTCGGACGAGTGGATTTTTGCACCTGGGGTTTTTAGCGAGGGTTCTGTCACAGTGCTGATTGCTATGCTGTTGTTGGCTGGTTTGGGCACCCATGCCAAAGTTGTTTAAGTTGGACCGTTCTGTACAGGATTAGCACCCTCCGGTTAGCGGGAACAAGGTACATGAGTTTCTTTTGATTTTCGGTTGGGGTTCTTTGTTGATTATGGGGAGCTCATTAATTATATATTTGTTTTCTATTTTGTTTTGAGTTATGGTGTTTTGCTTTGTTCTTTTCCTTGGTATATTGTTTGAAATGTAAATTAATTGAGTTGTTGAATCACTGCTTTATAATTGAATTTTATTGGTGGTCTAAACTATGAAAGGAATGTTTTTGTAATGTTATTTATTATTCCCCATAGTTTTCATGGTGTTCGATGATGCTTCAATGTGTGATGAAGTAAAAATAAAAGCACCCGTTTGGAAACATCCACTTCATCTCTATTCATAACCGAGGGCAGCTACAATCCTGGTTAAGAATGAATGATCATACATGTGTCTGTGTGACAAACTTAAACTAAAACTGGCCATACACTAACAGATAATCGGGCCCGACTGAATCGGGTAGAATTAAACACTACAGGATCATTTTTTCAGATTATTTTACCAGATAATCTAAACGGGCTCAGACTAGCCGTTTTGAACAGTCGGGCGCTCCGCACGCTACAGGATTCTATTCAGATTGAGTCGGGCTCGCACACAGCAATAATACATACGGTAATATAATGAATACACGATGCCACGGGGGCTGTTCTGAGAGCTGTGCTTTGTAACACGCACGCACACGCACATACAAACACATGACGTTATCCACTGACTCAACACACAACACCGCCTCACGCAACGAAAAAAAAAAAAGCTTCAATATGGAAGTTGTGTCCTATTTTGACGATATGAGTTCACTTTGACACGTTTCATGTACATCCAGCTCTGACATCCCCTCTCTCCTGCGCTAAAGTGCAGCTCCGTCCTTCTCATGGTGCCTGATTTATGATTAGTCGTAGCGCACCCAGAACAAGATCTCCAAGACCAAACTGTGTCTGTCCCGTGCCACGTTGTAAGCTTGTAGATCAGGATGGGCGTGTACTTCTTTGACTCCTAGAGATGGGATTTATGGTCCTTTGAAGTGAACCGGATCTCTGGGATCCGTTCCTTTCAAAGAGCCGTTCAAAAGACTGGCTCATTAGTTACTTTGTAGATTTTGATTATAATTACAAATAACTTCAACCCTATACATTTATTTCTGCCATATATAGGTAGGCCTACATACCTGCCATTTGTTGCATTGTGAGCATGTAGATCGGCTATTTTCAAAAGATTTTTCTACATTTTATTCATTGGAAAATCTGTGAAACAGGACATTCTGCCTACTTTCTACTATTGGTGGTACTCTGTAGGCTACATTACTTAAATGTTGAATGATACCAATACGTTTGTACTTTTACTCAAGTATATTAACATTCCAAAAACCTCTACTTGTGGCAGAGTATTTCCACATTGATTGCAGTAGGCTATTTTCCCACCACTGTTCATTAGAAAGGAACGGCTCCCTACTGCAAACCGGATCCCATCGTTCTTTTCATAGAGCCGTTCAAAATACTCGATTCGTTCGCGAACGTCCCACCTACTTGCAAGGGATGTGTGCTGGTCGCGGTCTTTATTCTGTTTGTTTGATATGCGCTGCCGTTGAGTTTTAATTTAAATCCCAATCATTCATGATACAACCTGATGGACGGACGGACGCTATGAAAAGTGTGTCTGTGTGCGGGCGCGTGTGTGTGTGTGTGTGTGAGTGAGTGAGAGGCAGAGGGAGAGGTGGAGAGAAAAAAAAAGAGATGGATCTGTCACTCAGTCATACGTATGCTCAGAGACTTGCGTCTATCAGCGGCTGCTGTAACTATTATATCTCAGTCCCCTGCTGCCCTTCCAGTCTTCCAGACCAGTATTGATCCAGGAAAATATCAAACATGTTTGAAAAGAGTCGGGCTACCCCCGATCGTCCTCCGAGCCACTCGGCTGGGCTCCGAGTGGATCTGTGAGACCTCACGCTAGACGACGTTCATGCCCGATTGTCGGGCCCGTTTCAGTCGGTGGCAGCCCGATTGTCGGGGGGGTAATTAAATAGCCCGATTATCGGCTAGTGTGCGGCCAGCTTTAGCTTCCCCCCGTATGAGTCCTCATGTGTTTTTTTAGACGACTCGTTACAGCAAAGCTTTTACCACAAACTGTACAAGAAAATGGCTTTTCCCCTGTATGAGTCATCATGTGTGTTTTTAGATGACTTGTGCTAACACAGCCTTTACCACATACTGTACACGATAATGGCTTTTCCCCTGTATGAGTCCTCATGTGTGTTTTTAGAGCACCCTTCCGAGTAAAGCCTTTACCACATACTGTACAGGAACTTGGCTTTTCGCCCGTATGAGTCCTCATGTGTGTTTTTAGATTAGACAGCTGAGTAAAGCCTTTACCACAAACTGTACAAGAAAATGGCTTTTCGCCTGTATGAATGCTCATGTGTGTTTTTAGATTACCTGTGACAACAAAGCCTTTACCACATACTGTACAAGAAAATGGCTTTTCGCCTGTATGAGTCCTCATGTGTTTATTTAGATCACTCTTATGAGCACAGCCTTTACCACATAATGTACAAGAAAATGGCTTTTCGCCTGTATGAATGCTCATGTGTGTTTTTAGACCACCCTTCTGAGCAAAGCCTTTACCACAAATTGTACAAGAAAATGGTTTTTCCCCTGTATGAGTCCTCATGTGTTGATTTAGATCACCCTTGTGAGCACAGCCTTTACCACAAATGGTACAAGAAATTGGCTTCTCCCCTGTATGAGTCCTCATGTGTGTTTTCAGATCACTCTTGTAAGCACAGCCTTTACCACAAACTTTACAAGAAAAGGGCTTTTCCCCTGTGTGAATCATTGTGTGTCTCTTCAGATGTACTTCACGATCAAACATTTTGCCACACTCTGTACAACTAAACCTTTTCTTTCCTGTGTGACCGCTTTTGGAGTGAGTTTGTTTCGATGATTTCAGGTCCCGGGACAGCTTGCGCTGTCCTCCCACATTTGGTGTGTTTTGTGATTTCAGTGTGTTTAAAGCTGACTGATCTCCCCTATTCTCCTCCCACTCATCACTGTCTTCAGTGATATCAGATTCAGAACAGTGTGAAGAGAGGAGCTGGTCATCCCTAGTTGGTTGTACCCAGTACTTAATATAAGCTTGTGTTTTCATGTGTTCAGTTGAGGTGCTGGCTACAGGCTCTGTATCTCTGTTATCATCATCAACTTCACTTTTCACTGCTAGTAATGTCAACGTTGACCCACCAGCCTCTTCTGGTCTTTGAAGTAGCTCCTCCTGGTCCTGTTTAATCTGTGAGGGTTGTGGTTCCTCCTGGACCAGACTGGAGCTCCTCTCCTCTTTACACACAGGAAAGTGCAGGAAGTCTAGGAAAAAGATACAATGACACTTTATGAAAGGTTTGAACTTCACACGATTTCAAGTGTTTCCCCTGCTTTATGAAAAGCCAGTGCACACACATCCATTTCAGTGTAAATGGATGTGGGGGGGGGGGGGGGGGGGGGGGGGGGGCACGACTTCAGTGGTGGTCCTAGTCTATATGGCACCCTGGGTGAACCAGCACTGTTTTACAACAACACAAACAGGTGCTCTGGAAACTAAGTCCAGGAGTTATATTTTAGTAGCAGCTTAAATATGTGCAGGTATTGTGCAGAATACACAATCACTAATCAATAGCAGCAGTGCTTAAGCAAATGCGCAAGAGGAGTCAAGCATATATACATAGGAAGTAGAATAGTAGAAACATAGAAGCAGTATAGGACTATTATGAATGGGTGAATTATGAACGTTATTAGCCTACATGCAAAAATGAGTCTGCATGCAATCATAACTTTGGCTAGTTAGAAATTTACCCCCTCTGTACCGGCCCACTTTCACCAATAAAATACAGAAAGAGAAAGATATTGAAACGTACTTAGATCCAGGTGGTCTTCAGGTTCCTGTTGAAGGTGGTCTTCAGGTTCCTGTTTAACAGAAACAGTCCTGGCTGGAGAACTGATCTTCACCTGCAGACTGGACTCCACACCTTGGTCTGGAATGGACTCCACACCTTGGTCTGGAAGAAAGGAATACAATAAATGCTTCAATAAGGAATTGGTGACACGCATAAGGACTTTAATAATAAGGACTTTGATGTAGTGTTCATTTTATGAGACATTTCTTTATTTAGTGTCAGTCTAAGGGTGGCCTCACACTAGCAGATATTGGGGCATTTAACAACGTTCCTGAGTATCGGTCTGGCTGTGTCTAGATAGGAGGTGATTCTTGGACATACATGTCGTCTAGTGTGAGGGTATGCATCACTAACAGTGTCGGCCACTGATATGTAGCCAGAAAATGGTGAAAGGTATTTGGGGCCAAGAGACTTGTTACCAGCGAATGATCTTCCCTAGTCTACTCTCACGCATCACTGTCTTCAGTGGCCGATTCAGAACAGTGTGAAGAGAGGAGCTGGTCATCACTAGTTGGTTGTGATGTTCCACAGTCCTCTACATCAGGTTGTGTTTTCATGTGTTCAGTCGAGGTGCTGGCTACAGGCTCTGTATCTGTTTTCATCATCAACTTCACTTTTAACTGCTAGTAATGTCAACGTTGACCCACCAGCCTCTTCTGGTCTTTGAAGCAGCTCCTCCTGTTCCTCTTTAATCTGTGGAGGGTCTGGTTCCTCCTGGACCAGACTGGAGCTCCTCTCCTCTTCACACACAGGAACGTGCAGGAAGTCTAGGAAAAATATACAAACAGTTCAATTTGATGATGCACTGACTGCGCTCTACTGAAGCAATAAGCCGGAAGAGGCATGTGGTTACCTGTTATTTATTATGGCTGATAGATGTGGTGAGCAACCCTCTCAGCAGTTATAAAATACAGGTAACCACATGCCTCGCATGGTTTATTGCTTTTCTAAAACGGTTACATGAAACATGCAACGCAAGAAAAAGGTACACTTCCCTGCCACCAGGAAGAGACATTTCCATGTTTACCAGCCACAAAAGCCAGTGTGTTAGTTATCCAAAAAAAATAGAGAAACCTGCAGACTGGACTCCACACCCTGGTCTGGAATGAAGGAAAATAATAAATGCTTTAATAAGAGAGAAAGACAGCTGCTGTTCGGACGCAAGAAGGACCGCAGATGAGATTTTGTATTCATTATTGCTTTGTTTATTGTTTTTTTTTTGTTAGGATGCCCATTAGCTGTGCCCTAAAGCACAGCTAGTCTTCCTGGGGTCCTCATATAAAAGCAGTACATACATTTGAAACATACAGTACATACATTTAAAAACATACATTTGAAACATACATACATTTAATCAGTCATACAAAATAAATGTATAAACAAATATAAAACAAATTAAAAAGCATTAAACGTTCCACAGAGAGCTGCTACATTTAAATGCATTTTGAGAAAAAGAACAATGCTGCTATTTGTTCCAAAAGTGTACCCTGTAAGTAAAATGTGACATAGCTCTGTTTACACAATGCTGTACCTCCTCCAACTGTATATACTTATATTCCCCATGTTCAACTGTTTTTATTTTAGTTGTAACACATGCTTTGACAATGTAAACGTATGTTTTCTCATGCCAATAAAGCTCCTTTGAATTGAAATTGAATTGTTTGAAGTGGTTCCTGCGTAAAAAAAAGCCGCACAGCTTTCTAGGATCTCCTTTTGTTGACATTGTACCAGTGATTTGTGCTGTCATGAAACTGTACTTTTCTCTATTGCAAACTGCTAATAAACAGGCTGACAAATACAGTGACTTAAAACTATTGTTTCAACCAATCGCTTGATGTTCTCCACCACTCAAAAATGATACATCTGAGATATATAAAAGCAACATTTACTTTTTTTGTTAAATGTAAGAAAAATCTCATTTGGGCATAACTGCGAGGAACCTCATCTAAAGGCGAGAGTTTCTAAAAGGATCTATGACAAATAAGTAGGCCTGTCACGATTCATGAAAAAAATCTATTTAAATCGATTTAATTAGGGGACGATTCGAATCGACGTTTTAAAAAACGAATCGCGATTCGACCAACAGAGTCTGGCAGGAGAGGAGAGCAGCGCATGCAGGTCTTTGAGCGCATGCAGCTGCTTAAATTACGGTCACACACACACACACACACACACACACACACACACACACACACACACACACACACACGGTCAGTGAGCCCCTCCTCTTCTCATTTACACACAACAACACAAGCTCCCGTATCTCACACACAGGGAGAAGTAGTGGGGGTTTATCTTTGTGTGTTAGGACCCTTTTCTTTGATTTCTTTTAACACTACTATTGACATAGCCTAAACCCTATCCCTTTATTCTGAGGGAAAGACCATACAGAGCCTAGGGTCAAAATTACTGACAGTTTTAAATGTCTGGTAAATGCACTGATCACAGCTGTCAAATAAAGCTTGTTTGGCTGATTGGAGACTTATTTTTCCAATAAATTGGATTCTGTTCTAAAAGGAGCTGGCTAACAGTACAGTTGCTTGCTATGTACCACAGGAAAAAGGCATTCTTTGATAATTGATAGTCTTGAAAAGAGGGTCAGAGTATTGTTTAAAAAAAAGAAAAGGATTTGACATTTAACTCATCTAGTGCCTATCCCGAACATGTTCGGGATATCAAAACGCTTCACGTGGTGCCTATCCCGAACATGTTCGGGATATGTTTTTTTTTTATATTATGAAATAAATCATTCTGGTGCTTAATCTGACAAAGATTTGTTGTTCTGGGACGTTTTCTATGTGTCTAGGACAACATGGAAGCATGTGATCAAATGTCTCCTCTATAAAAGCCTATTTCTCTGTCCTTTTATTGTATTATACAACAGTACGGCTTTTGATTGTGAGCGAGCACATGGACTAAGCCTGGTGTGTTTTAGATACAGGCTGTACGGCTTTTGGAGCACATGGACTAAGCCTGGTGTGTTTCCAGGTCGCTCTGACCCAGGAACCCCGCCCATCCACTATAAAAGCAGTCTCCACCCTCTGTTTCCCTGTGGAGTAGTAGGTTGGACTGAGACTAGTAGACGCATGTTGAACGGCCAGGGTTTTGAGCATTGAGCGATAGAGCGATAGATAGTGAGTTTATAGTATAGTATAGTAGGCCTATAGTTTAGATTACACGGTGCTGTGAGAGTGAGAGAGAGAGAGAGAGAGAGAGAGAGAGAGAGAGAGAGGGAGGGAGGGAGGGGGTGAGTGTGTGTGTGTGTGTGTGTGTGTGTGTGTGTGTGTGTGTGTGGAGAGGGAGAGAGAGGGAGTTTTAGTTTTTGTCTAGGAGTTAGGTTTAGTTAGTTAGTTTTATTTCAGTTCTTGTGTTTAGTGTCTTGTCTTATAGTTCAGTGTTTAGTGTAGTGTTCGTGCGTCTTTTGTCTACTGTTCAGTCCAGTCTTTCTACTGTGTGTTCTGTGTTTGTCCCGTGCGGCGCGCCATGTCTGCTCGACGTGGCCGTGCGCCTTCCCGTGTTGGGAGGTCTGCCCGGGGACAGAGCAGATCTGCCGGTCGGCCGGGGCCGTCTCGTGGGGGACAGAGCACCTCTGCTGATGGACATGTTCGCCAGACACTGGTGTCGGACTTTTTTGCTCTACGTGAGACAGATACAGATTCTGAGTTTGACTCAGACAGTGAGCAGGTTGAGCAGCCGCCATCCGAGGCGCCGCCTGCATCACCAGCTGCCCCGCGGCCCCCGTCGCCTGAACAGCCCGGGGAACATCATCCATCGGAGCCTCGCAGAAGCTCCAGGAACCGTACAACCCGTCTTTCGGGACCCATCCTGGAAGAGGACGACGAGGACGACGAGGCAGGCGGCCTTGATCCATCGTGGTTGCCTTCGCGCGACGAGCTGCAAGCTCGACATGGTAACTACACACTTTTATTTGTTCATATTTGAAATGAATTCAATTGAATGAATAATCGTCGCGATGCGTGTTTGTATCCATGCATCCATGCATCGCTTCTGAGATGAAATCAACTACACTAATGTGCTTGTCTAAGGCTGTATAGAGAGCATTGTAGCACAACCAGGGTATTGTGTGCGAGTGATTGAAACTTTGTTACAATTTCAAGTGGTTTTATATAAATAAGAGCGTTTCCCTTGCCCTGGCACGCTATCAACGTGACTCTTTGAAAAGGGTTAGACTACTGATTTTCACTTTCATGTTTGAAATGAATTCAATTGAATAAATAATCGTCACGATGCGTGTTTGTATCCACGCATCTGAGATGAAATCAAACTGTCTAAGGCTGTGTACACCAAGCATTGTAGCACGCCTCGTGAACTTGTGTGCGAGTGATTTGAAACTTGTTACAATTTGTTACAAGTGGTTATATGAATAAGAAAGTGTTCTTAGCCATGCACGCTACGTGCCGCTTTGAAAAGGGTTTCCTCTCTTGTTTTTATCTATCTACATACAAAATATTCATCGCATCTTTTTCTTTGTACTATTTTTAGACGACGATGAAGGTGAGGAGGAGGATGATGATGATGATGATGATGCTGCGCGCATTCCCCGAACCCGTCGTGGCCGTACAGGTAAATAATACATATTCTATTCAAATGAGCTTTTTTGGCTTTATGTGAGCTAAACGTTTACATGGCTTCAAAGTGGAACCTGTAGATGACCTGTAGATGACCCAAAACAATCCGTTGAACTTCAAAGAATGAACGACAGATTTGACCTGAAAGAGACAACAATTGTAAAATGTCACATAAACATTTGAACCTGTGATGTGTACATGTGACTGCTAGGTGGCAGTGCTGCTCTGAAGTTGTGTGGACATCTCGTTGAATTGAAATGGAATTGATAGAAAGATAACATCCTGCAAATTGTTAGCAGATTTACAGGTTCACAGCATGTAATGCTGTACATTTTATCATTTGTGCTGCTATCATTATTGAGATATTCTAAGTTATAGTTTTGCTGAGGCTTGCACCCCAAAATGTTGGCTCCAAATAGGGAAAAAAATGGGCTCAATCTTTAGTGCTGCGTGTGTGACATACACAAAAGTGTAGTCACATTTTGTTTATTATGTGTGATTTTATTGTATTTTTATGGGACTTCGTTGTGCCTTGAATGAACAGAGAACATAGGTCTATTTTAGGAACAGACCTATCCCAACTTTCGCCAGCAGGTGGCAAAAGCGCCTGGTGAGACAGGTAGTATAGTAGGTGGTGATGTTTCTCCTCAGATGGAAGGAAGGAGAAACATAACAACACAAAGCTGACTCTGTCTCCCTTTTTGTCCTGTTGTATCAGGTGAATACTGCAGAGCAGTTTTGAAAATATAATCTGAATACATTAGCCACACCTTTGGGGCGTGTAACACATGCACTCTCAAATTTGTGCCACTGAAATCATCAATTGTGCTTTTATATATATTTTTATATATATATATATAAAAATATTTATATGGTTATGAATTAGCAGATTTAGCAGTAGTGATTGCCCTACAGAAGGTGGTGTATAGCAGCAGTGTTTCATTGTAGAAGAAAGGAGCAGAACAGAGCAGTGGTGTGTTGTAGACAGTGGTGCGTTGTAGAGCTTGTAGATTAGCTATTTTCTATATTGTATTTTTTACCCCCAAAAGATCAAACCCATGTCTGACTTATGAGCAGTGCTTGCTCTGTGAGCTTCTATCTGTGAGCTTCTATATCTGCTTTTATTGGCTAAACATCTCAAAGCTGAGAGTTGAATTGAAATGTTGACGGCGTGCTGTGAGCTTGTATATGTGCTGTGATTATCTGCTATAGGCCTACATGGCAGTGTTGATTTTGTCCACTAAAACAATAGAGGGCCCATTTTCTTACTTCTCTGTATCTTTGTACATAACCTTATAGTGCTGTGCTGCCTCTGGGCAACTGATTTTCCCCCAATGGTATCAGATGTTGTGTGCTGAAAACAGCAGATCTACAAGCTCACAATGTGTTGCTGCGCGATGCATTGAGAGCTTGTAGATGAGCTATTTTCAATGTCAACACGTTGTGAGCTTGTAGATCAGCTGTTTTCAGCACTCAAATAGTTTCATGTGAAGGCAAATGTATTTGGCCAAGGACCCCCATTTGAATTCATGTGTATATTATATTTTATAAAATCAAGTCATTACGATGCCATGCTAGCATGACTAAAACTAAATGACATTTTACTCAAAAGACTATGACTAAAACTAAATAAAACATTTCTGTCAAAAACAACACTGCTACAGGGTGTAACGCAAGGTGAAGAGCTTGTATATATGCTATTTTCACAGGATGAAAATATATATTCTTCGATTTTTCTCATTTCAGGCAGGTCAACACCAGCTGCCAGAGAGGTCTCTCCAGCACCAAGTGAGATCTCTCAGGTTGCCAGTGCCAGGAGCTCTCCGCACAGATATAAAAAGCTAGATACCTCCTCCGCTGCTGCAGTTCATTAGCGCGACTGGTCAAACACCCCTGGCGGAAGTGCATAACTGTGGAACTGCGGAAGGCATTCTGCCCCCTCCAATGGGAAAGAGGGAGTCCTGCCAGTCCTGCATCTGATTGGACTACCGAGCTTCCCATTCTGTGACGCACAAGGAAGCGTCCTTCAGAATTCCCAAGAGCCCCGCCTCAGAATTCTGGAGGATTGCGTAGAGTTATTGGGAGGCTTGCCAGGAGTCTTGGACCAGCACCCCCCAGCCGGAAGAGGCGTCTACCTTTCTATGTCTGTGGCTCTCCGGGTCCGGACCAGGTCGCCGCCAGCGACGCTGGGCCTTCCTCCCGCAGGACCACAGGTAAGAATGTTTTGCACACAACAGAAACATTTTTATTGTCAGAGGCAGGGCAGGAATTTCATGGAGGCCATGAAGGCCATGGCTGTGGTTGCCCCTCTGTTTGGCCTTGTGCCCCTCAAACCAATGGCATGCCCTACGGCCACAGTGGCTTCTCTTTCTATACTACACCTGTTGTAGTAGTTTATTAGCACATCATATAAAACATGTAACATTACATATACATGGGAACAAAATTCAGTGCAAGGAAAGGATGAAGCCATCAGGCTTATTTGGAATCCTTTATTGGAAGACACCTGTGTCTCTTTCTTGTCATGTACAATCCAGTGTCTTTTGTTGGCCTGAATCAGTCTTGTAAAATGGCAGATCTACAAGCTCACAACGTGGTGCTTTCACATGCATAACATGTATTCATTCAGATTGAGCTCATTCAGAATAGAGCTGTTTACATGGAACCTGAACACAAAAGTACTTTTCAGAGGTCTAAAACAGAGTAAGTCAGTCAACTCATTCATCCGTGACACTAGAAAAGAGTCATTTTATGTTTGGTTGCTCTCAGGTGTTGCATGCTGAAAATGGCTTATCTACAAGCTCACAATGTGTGCTTGTTTATCTCCCGATTTGGGAGTCTTACTGGTAGTAAGTGTGTATTTCTATAATTTATAGGTGGCAGCTGTGGTCCTTGGAGTCATGATGGTTGGGAACCCCGGGACATTCCCTTCATTGGCACGCCTGGATGTAGAGGGAGAGCTGCTGCCTTGCCAGTCGATGCCAAACCAGTGGAGTACTTCGAGCTCATCGTGACAGACGAGCTGATCCACCATATCTGTGATGAGACCAACATCTATGCACAGGAGTACATCACAGAGGTCAGTACCATAATGTTCCTATGTCCTTGGTGCTCAAAGAGTTTCATGTGTTTTCCACTCCGTATCGTGCTGTGCGCTTGTACATCTGCTGAAACTTTGCAGGATGTAAAAACCTCCACAGGCTGTCCGTCTGTCAGTCAGTGAGTCAGTCAGTCAGTCAGTCACACTTTTGCCCTGCTCATATCTCCACAACCGTTGCCCCCATCCATGCCAAATGTTGCACACACACTCCTTACCTGCCAAACTACAACCTCCAAGGACCCCCGGATACGCATACACAAACTTTAGAAGGCACTTTAGTCACTAGAGTTTTACCACTTGCTGAAAACAGCTGATCTACAAGCTCACAATGTGTCGCACTGTGACACGTTGTGAGCTTGTAGATCAGCTGTTTTCAGCACGCAACACCTGAGAGCAACCAAACATATATCTGCTTGTTTTTGCCTAAACATCTCACAGCTACGCTTGAATTGATAGAAAGATATCTATATGAATTTACATCCTGCAAAGTTTTAGCAGATGTACAAGCGCACAGCACGGAGTGGAAAACACATGAAACTCTTTGAGCCTAGCATGACTAAAACTAAATGACATTTTATTTTATTATGTAGCGGATCTACAAGCTCACAATGTGTTGCTGGGCGACGCATTGCGAGCTTGTAGATTAGCTATTTTCTATATTATATTTTTTCCCCCAAAAAAATCAAACCCATGTTTGACTTATGAGCAGTGCTGCTCTGTGATCTTCTTGTTAGCAGATTTACAAGTTCACAGCATGTAATGCTGTACATTTTATAATTTGTGCTGCTATCATTATTGAGCTCCAGGGACCCCCAGGTCCCTGGGGGACCCCCAGGTGTAAAAATATGTCCCTCTGTGAGTGACACGTGACACGTCACATTTTTGCCCTGCTCATATCTCCACAACCGTTGCCCTCATCCATGCGACATTTTGCACACACACTCCTTACCTGTCAAACTACAACATCCAAGGACCCCCAGAGCTCCAGGGACCCCCAGGACCCTGGGGGACCCCCAGGTGTAAAAAATTACCAAATGTGCAAAAATGACCAAATGACCACCCCAACGGGGCTGCTCACGGGGAATTCCTGGGGACCACCCACTCCTGGTGCTCCAGAACGGATGCAAAAGTGGTGGCGCCCCCAGTGGAGGACCCCCTCCACTGCAGCTCACATAAAATGCCGTAACCCCTACAGATTTTGCCCTAAAATCACGAAAATCACTACACAGCATGTCTACACTCATGTCATCAACATGGACCAGGAAGATTTAGGAAAAACAAATTTTTGCCCTATTTGTGGAGATAAGCGACCTACGGTCGCTTATCTCCCGATTAGGGAGTCTTACTGGTATAGATATCTTTCTATCAATTCAACTCATCAAGCGACAAGCGTAGCTGTGAGATGTGTCACAGCGCGACACATTGTGAGCTTGTAGATCAGCTGTTTTCAGCACGCAACACCTGAGAGCAACCAAACATATATCTGCTTGTTTTTGCCTAAACATCTCACAGCTACGCTTGTCGCTTGATGAGTTGAATTGATAGAAAGATATCTATACCAGTAAGACTCCCTAATCGGGAGATAAGCGACCGTAGGTCGCTTATCTCCACAAATAGGGCAAAAATGTGTTTTTCCTAAATCTTCCTGATCCATGTTGATGACATGAGTGTAGACATGCTGTGTAGTGATTTTCGTGATTTTAGGGCAAAATCTGTAGGAGTTACGGCATTTTATGTGAGCTGCAGTGGAGGGGGTCCTCCACTGGGGGCGCCACCACTTTTGCATCCGTTCTGGAGCACCAGGAGTGGGTGGTCCCCAGGAATTCCCCGTGAGCAGCCCCGTTGGGGTGGTCATTTGGTCATTTTTGCACATTTGGTAATTTTTTACACCTGGGGGTCCCCCAGGGTCCTGGGGGTCCCTGGAGCTCTGGGGGTCCTTGGATGTTGTAGTTTGACAGGTAAGGAGTGTGTGTGCAAAATGTCGCATGGATGAGGGCAACGGTTGTGGAGATATGAGCAGGGCAAAAGTGTGACGTGTCACGTGTCACTCACAGAGGGACATATTTTTACACCTGGGGGTCCCCCAGGGACCTGGGGGTCCCTGGAGCTCAATAATGATAGCAGCACAAATTATAAAATGTACAGCATTACATGCTGTGAACTTGTAAATCTGCTAACAAGAAGATCACAGAGCAGCACTGCTCATAAGTCAAACATGGGTTTGATTTTTTTGGGGGAAAAAATATAATATAGAAAATAGCTAATCTACAAGCTCGCAATGCGTCGCCCAGCAACACATTGTGAGCTTGTAGATCCGCTACATAATAAAATAAAATGTCATTTAGTTTTAGTCATGCTAGGCTCAAAGAGTTTCATGTGTTTTCCACTCCGTGCTGTGCGCTTGTACATCTGCTAAAACTTTGCAGGATGTAAATTCATATAGATATCTTTCTATCAATTCAAGCGTAGCTGTGAGATGTTTAGGCAAAAACAAGCAGATATATGTTTGGTTGCTCTCAGGTGTTGCGTGCTGAAAACAGCTGATCTACAAGCTCACAACGTGTCACAGTGCGACACATTGTGAGCTTGTAGATCAGCTGTTTTCAGCAAGTGGTAAAACTCTAGTGACTAAAGTGCCTTCTAAAGTTTGTGTATGCGACATGAGAGTCGCTTATCTCCCGATTTGGGAGTCTTACTGGTATTAGTAATTGTATATTTCTATAATTTATATGTGGCAGCTTCTTTGAACACTAATTGTGATATGAAATGTTTATATCGCCACTACAGGTCCAGCAGCGGGAGAAAGCAACGCCACAGTCCAGGGTGCTTTCCTGGAAGGAAGCTTGCTTGTGGGAAATGAAGAACTTCCTGGGCCTTTACATGCTCACTGGGGTCCACAAGCTCCCACAGCTTTGGATGTACTGGAGCACGGAGGAAGTCCTCAGCACCCCCATCTTCCCCAAAACTATGGCACGAAACAGGTTTCAGACCCTCCTCCGCTGTATCCACTTTGCCCACGGAGGTAGTGATGATGTGGACCGGTTCTGGCGAGTGAGGCCTATGGTCGACTTCTTAGTGGCCAAGTTCCAGGAGCTGTTCTACCCCGGAAAGAACATCGCCATCGACGAGGGCATGCTGCTGTGGAGAGGACGCCTGTCCTTCAGGGTGTACAACCCCCTAAAACCCATCAAATATGGCATCAAAAGCTACATCCTGTCGGACTCAGCCACGGGTTACTGTTTCGCCATGAAGCCGTATCACGGGAAGGGATACAAGCTGCACGTCACGGTGATGTACCTGTTAGGCGACCTGAAGGGGCGTGGCCACGTTTTGTACATGGATAATTATTATAATAGCATTACATTGTCCACACAGCTGCTGGCTCTCGACACACACACAGTTGGCACCCTCAGGAAGAAGCGTGGAGAGCCAGGGTCCATTGCTGAATTGTCCCTGGGCTCAATGAAGGTGGGAGAACATATCATGGTCCACAATGGCAGCGCCATGATCGTTGTATGGAGGGACAAAAAGCTCGTCAAGATGGTGTCTACACTCCACACAGACGTGATGCTGACGATCGAGGAGCGAGGCGTCAGAGAGGGTGCAAGGGAGAAGGTCACCAAACCAGCTTGTGTGTGCGACTACAACAAGCATATGCACGGGGTTGATTCCTTGGACCAGATGATTGGCTACTACATGTGCGCCAGGAAGTCGCAGAAGTGGACGACAAAGTTTTTTTTTTATTTGCTGCAGGTGTCGCTGTTCAATGCGTTCGTCCTCTACAAGCTCAAGATTGAGAGCATTGCGCCGGAGCCAGGAGAGAAAAAAAAGAAGCCAATGTCCCTCGTCCGCTTCATCATGAGCGTCACCACTGACTGGACCGGCGTGAGGGAGGGTCGGCGTGGGGTAGATGAGGTCCAACCTCCCCAGCAAGAAGCCGGGGAAGCAGAGGGGGTGGAGACGGAGAGGCAGGACGAGGCTGGAGCTGTAGGGGGCCAGGAGATGCAAGAAGAGGAGGCAGACCCATCACACACAACCCCTCGGTGCCCCCGCTATGACCCTGCTGAACGACTTGATGTCACCTTGGGTCAGCACGAACTGGTTCTCATCCCAAAGTCTGAGGGTGCCAAGAAAGAACGCCCGTCACGGCCGTGCAGAGTGTGCATCAAGAAGCTGAAGTTGGGCCCAAAGAAGCCGGGAAAGGGACAGAAGCGGCCCAGACCAGAGAGTCGCTTCTGGTGCAAGTTGTGCAAAGTGGCTCTCCACCAACAGTGCTTCAAGGACTACCACACCAAAAAATACTTTGGCAAGTAAGTCACACAAGAGGAACGGACACGAGAGGAACGTTGTTTTTTTATTTTTATTATTATTATTTTTTTTATGTCATAACTTCACCTTTCACTCTGTACTTGGTCTGCTATTCTTCCCCATAGCTGAAAATGCAAATTGACGTGAATACAAAAAACACTGATGATTGTGCTGTCAAACGATAAAAAGGTCCCTGCTTCATCATTTTAGGGCAAAATGTATAGGAGGGGTGTACAAAAATGTGTGGTGGTGGCGCTATATGGGACAGATCCATGTTGATGACATGAGTGTAGACATACTGTGTAACGATTTGTGTGATTTTAGGGCAAAATCTGTTGGGGCAGTGTCCAAAAAAAGTGTTTGGAAAAATTGGCCTGATGGTGGCGTTATATGGGACAGATCAATGTTGATGGCATGAGTGTAGACATACTGTGTACTGATGTGTGTGATTTTAGGTCAAAATCTGTTGGAGCTGTGTCCAAAAATGTGTTTGAAAAAATGGGACTGATGGTGGAGCTATATGGGACAGATTCATGTTGATGACATGAGTGTAGACATACTGTGTACCGATTTGCGTGATTTTTGGGCAAAATATGTTGGAGCTGTGTCCAAAAATGTGTTTGAAAAAATGGGACTGATGGTGGAGCTATATGGGACAGATTCATGTTGATGACATGAGTGTAGACATACATTTGTCTTGTGACACAGCAGCCATGTATGCGAAACAGCTTCACTCTCACTTTTTTATTTTTATTATTATTATTTTTTTTATGTCATAACTTGACCTTTCACTCTGTACTTGGTCTGCTATTCTTCCCCATAGCTGAAAATGCAAATTGACATGAATACAAAAAA